>NC_058133.1:153729157-153772370 GCF_016433145.1 Gracilinanus agilis | reverse complement strand
CATTGCAAACAAATGCAAAAGAGCAGAAATAATAAATGTAACCTTCTCAGATCATAATGCAATAAAAATAATAATTAGTAAGGGCACCTGGACAGGCAAATCAAAAACTAATTGGAAATTAAATAATATGTTTCTCCAAAACCAATTAGTCAAAGAAGAAATCTTTGAAACAATCAACAATTTCATTGATGACAATGACAATGATGAGACATCCTACCAAACGCTGTGGGATGCAGCTAAGGCAGTACTCAGGGGGAAATTTATATCCTTGAGTGCATATATTTATAAATAAGGGTGGGCAGAGATTAATGAATTGGGCATGCAACTTAAAAAATTAGAAAGTGAGCAAATAAAAATCCCCAGATGAAAACTAAATTAGAAATACTAAAAATCAAGGGAGAAATTAATAAAATCGAAAGTAAAAGAACTATTGAATTAATAAATAAGACTAGAAGCTGGTATTTTGAAAAGACAGATAAAATAGACAAAGTACTGGTCAATCTAATAAAAAAAGGAAAGAAGAAAATCAAATTGACAGTATCAAAGATGAAAAGGGAGACGTCATCTCTAATGAAGGGGAAATTAAGGCAATCATTAAAAACAATTTTGCCAAATTATATGGCAATAAGTTTAGCAATCTAGGAGATATGGATGAATATTTACAAAAATAAAAATTGCCTAGATTAACAGCAGAAGAAATAGAATACCTAAATAATCCCATATCAGAAAAAGAAATTGAACAAGCCATCAGAGAACTCCCTAAGAAAAAATCGCCAGGACCTGATGGATTCACAAGTGAATTCTATCAGACATTCAAAGAGCAACTAATCCCAATACTATACAAATTATTTGATATAATAAGCAAAGAAGGAGTCCTACCAAATTCCTTTTATGACACAAATATGGTACTGTTTCCAAAGCCAGGGAGATCAAAAACAAGAAAGAAAACTACAGACCAATCTCCCTAATGAACACAGATGCAAAAATCTTAAATAGAATACTAGCAAAGAGACTCCAGCAAGTGATCAAGAGGATCATTCATCATGATCAGGTGAGATTTATACCAGGAATGCAAGGATGGTTCAACATTAGGAAAACCATCCACATAATTGACCATATCAACAATCTAACAAACAAAAATCACATGATTATCTCAATTGGTGCTGAAAAAGCCTTTGACAAAATACAGCATCCATTCCTATTGAAAACACTGGAAAGTCTAGGAATAGAATGACATTTCCTAAAAATAATAAACAGTATATACCTAAAACCATCAACAAGCATCATATGCAATGGGGATAAATTAGAAGCCTTCCCAATAAGATCAGGAGTAAAACAAGGATGCCCATTATCACCTCTATTATTCAACATAATACTAGAAACACTAGCAGTTGCATTTAGAGAAGAAAAAGAAATTCAAGGTATCAAAATAGGCGAGGAGGAGACTAAGCTATCACTCTTTACAGATGATATGATGGTCTACTTAAAAAATCCTAGAGAATCAACTAAGAAGCTTGTAGAAATAATCAGCAACTTTAGTAAAGTTTCAGGATACAAAATAAATGCACATAAATGATCAGCATTTCTATATATTTCCAACACACTAGAGCAGCAAGAAGTAGAAAGAGAAACACCATTTAAAATCACCCTAGACAATATAAAATACTTAGGAATCTATCTACCAAAACAAACACAGGAATTATATGAAAACAACTACAAAACACTTTCAAAAGAATTAAAACTAGATCTAAACAATTGGAAAAAATTGATTGCTTATGGGTAGGATGAGCTAACATAATAAAAATGATCCTTCTACCCAAATTAATTTACCTATTTAGCGCCATACCTATCAAACTACCAAAAAACTTCTTTACTGAATTAGGAAAAACTATAATAAAGTTCATCTGGAATAACAAAAGATCAAGAATATCAAGGGAAATAATGAAAAAAAATGTGAAGGAAGGGGGCCTAGCAGTACCAGATATTAAACTATATTATAAAGCAGTGGTCATCAAAATGGTATGGTACTGGCTAAGAGACAGAAGGGAGGATCAATGGAATAGACTCGGGGTAAGTGACATCAGCAAGACAGTGTATGATTTTGATTATATCAAACTAAAAAGCTTTTGTACAAACAAAAACAATGTAGCCAAAATCAGAAGGGAAACAACAAATTGGGGAAAAAATCTTTGTAACAAAGAACTCTGAAAGGGGTCTAATTACTCAAATATACAAGAAGTTAAATCAATTTCATTAAAAATCAAGCCATTCCCCAATTGATAAATGGGCAAGAGACATGAATAGGCAATTTTCAGATAAAGAAATCAAAAGTATCAATAAGTATATGAGAAAGTGTTCTAAATCTCTAATAATTAGAGAAATGCAAATCAAAACAACTCTGAGGTATCACCTCACACCTAGCAGATTGGCTAAAATGAAAGAAAGGGAGAGTAATGAATGCTGGAGGGGATGTGGCAAAATTGGGACATTAATGCAACTGCTGGTGGAGTTGTGAACTGATCCAACCATTCTGGCTGGCAATTTGGAACTATGCTCAAAGGGCTATAAAAGAATGCCTGCCCTTTGACCCAGCCATACCATTGTTGGGTTTGTACCCCAAAGAGATCATAGATATACAGACTTGTACGAAAATATTTATAGCCGAGCTTTTTGTGGTGGCAAAAAACTGGAAAATGAGGGTATGTCCTTCAATTGGGGAATGGCTGAACAAATTGTGGTATATGCTGGTGATGGAATACTATTGTGCTCAAAGGAATAATAAACTGGAGGAATTCCGTGTGAACTGGAAAGACCTCCAGGAATTGATGCAGAGCGAAAGGAACAGAGCCAGAAGAACATTGTACACGGAGACCAATACACTGTGGTAAAATCAAATGTAATGGACGTCTGTACTAGCAGCAATGCAATGACCCAGGACAATTCTGAGGGACTTATGTAAAAGAATGCTACCCACATTCAGAGGAAGAACAACAGGAGTGGAAACAGAAGAAAAACAACTGCTTGAACACATGGGTTGAGGGGGACATGATTGGGGATGTAGACTCGAAACTACCACACCAATGCAACTATCAACAATTTGAAAATAGGTCTTGATCAATGACACATGTTAAAACCAGTGGAAATACGCATCAGCCATGGTTGGTGGGGAGCTCAGGGGGTTAAGGAAAAAGTAAGAGCATGAATTATGTAACCATGTTAACTTTTCTAAAAAATAAATATTAATAAATGTTTTTTAAAAAGAAGATGCTGAATGATGTTATGATGATAATAACAGATAGTTTGGAGAAGCAGATAAATGTATCTGGGCCAAATAGGGCTTCAAGTTAAAAGCCACAGATTGACAGGCTTCCGTGAGGAAGGAGGGGGTAAAACACTCCTGGATCTCAAACCCCTCCCCCTCTAACAGTTGCTGTTTCAGTTGGTAATGAAGACAGGAATGATTCTTCTGGTAAGTTTCTGTTATGGCTGAAACCCCAATGATGTTCCATTTCTTTAATTTATATTCCTCACAGGTCTGATGAGTAAATGGAAGGTAGCTATATAACTGTTGAGGACAGAGATGATCTTCTTAAAACTGGCAGCAGACAGGATTCAAACTAGATGTCCAGATTGAGTTGTGAGTATTTCCCCAAATAATTACCAGGCACAGATTTGAAGGTAAAGGTTATATTAGGAAATAACAAGGAAAACTAGAGAGGTTAATGAGGGTTTTGGTGACCCTGAACTGTTAGTTTGAAGCTGTCCTTCCCCCCTCACAGGAGGGGATGAGGCACTTAACTAAAATTGGCTCTCTTGCTATTAATGAATATCTTTACTCTCTCATCACTAAATATTTGTTGTAATGAAGTTGATATAAACTAACCCTACTAAACAGGCTAATTCTTATGTAGTAACCACACTGGCTATGCCACTATGGCCTCTCAAGTGAACCCCCAGGTGTGGAGTAGTAAGCAGGGTATCTGCTCACTTCAATCTCCACAAAGTAACTGCCAATTCTTCTCAACTGCCCCCTCACCCAAAGTTCTCCAGGGGGGTCCCCTGGAATTCTGGGTGAGGCTGTCCCTATATCTTTGCAGGGATTCCATGCTTTCCATCTCCACATAACAATGAACACTAATAATTATGTTATAGCGGGAATTTCTTTTGGGTGTTATCAGGTAATCATAGATTTAGAATTGGAAGGGAACTTAAGGACTATCTAGTCCAACTTCTTTATTTTTCAAATGAGGAAACAGAATCCCAGAGAGACAGACTGGTTTTAAGTGACAAAAACCTCATAATATGAATGCAGTCAAACCACAAGGGCTTTGGCCTATGCCTACTATTACTATTATTATTTTTTAATTTTCTAAGCATATAATTTATTTTTAAATTTTTATTCCATAACAAATTTACACACATATTTTCCAAAGCCACATAATTTATGTTGTCTCCCTCCCCTCTCCTGGAGATGACAAGCAATTCCACTGGTTTATACATGTATTATCACTAAAAATATATTAATAATATTTCCATATTATTCATTTTGTAAGAGAATAACATATAAGACCAAAACACCAAATTAAATACCCAAATAAACAAGTTATAAACCATATGTTTTCTTTTGCATTTCTACTCCAACAGTTCTTTCTCTAGAGGTGGATAGCATTCTTTTTCATAAGTCCCTCAATTTGTCCTGGATCATTGTATTGCTAAGAGTAGCAAAGTCTATCCCATTTGATCATCCCACAGTGTTACAGTCTCTGTGTATAATGTTCTCCTGTTTCTGTTAATTTCCCTCTAAATCATTTCTTGTAAGTCTTTCCAGTTCTTTCTGAAATCATTCTGTTCATCATTCCTTAGAGTGCAATGGTATTCCATCACCATCATATACCACAATTTGTTCAGCTATTCCTCAATCAAGGGACATCCCCTTATTTTCCAATTTTTTGCCACCACAAAAAGCCCATGCCTGCTATTATTAAGGGGCCCAATTTGGCTCTCTGCAGGTAATGATAATATGTTCCATACTACTACAACTCTAGTCTACGTGTTTATATGTGTGTGTCTTTATATTACATGTATGGGTCTCATATTGCCATATGTAGTATATTCAATGTCATAGATTAGTTTTGGGTTATAGCACTGCCCTATGTAGAATGAATAAATCATTTTAACTCTATTCATATTTAGCTGTCTGGTTTAAATATTTTTACTCAGTCATTCAACATGCTCAGCTTTCAAGTTTGCTTGAATTAGTAAAATTTACTTTTCCAGTCAATTGGCTAGCAATCAACAAACCAGTATTAATTGAATGCTTTTTTTATGCACCTGCCAAGAAAGTTTCTTCATGGCAAGACTGTCCAATGGGAAAAGAAAGTGGGGTTCTCAAATCTCCTGCCCCAAATATTTTATATTCTTATATCTTCAATATTATTTGTACTTTTTTACTTTTTACTCCCTTCTTAACTACAAGCAGTTTAGCTTCTATCTCTGCTGGCTAATGACAGAAATTGCTTTCTTTAAGATTAGCAATGATCTCCTTATTGCCAAATCCAAGTACCCTTTCTAGTCTTCATCCTTTTTTATTTCTCTGAAGTGTTAGATATTGTTGCTCACTCTCTCCTTCTGGAAATACACTCTTCCCTGTTATTTTTAAAAATTCTTTTCCATTATTGGGATTCTGACATAGGCTCATCTTAGGTATATCACATAGTTAGTAGTTAGTAGTTATTCCTGTTGGCTCCCAGAGGAGCATGGGGCCGCAACCATCTCACGCCAATGGACTCTGTTCTGGGCAACTTCCCCCAGCTGGGCCCATGTCATTCTGACGGTCTTTGTTTCGTTTTCTGCAGACGAACTAGCTTCCCAAAGGCTTTCTCCAGCACGTGTCATGGACTCTGTTGGAGAGCAATCTTCCAGACTAGGCGATCGTTGGTTTTGTTGGTTTAATGAGGTTGCCGTTTCTGTAGAAAGTAAGATTTTTTACGGGGTGAGGTTGCTAGCCCCACGCCCAACCCTCCTCCTTTTTCAGCCAGGCTTGGGACTGTCCTTGACGGAGTTAGGTATATCACATACCAGCCAACAAAAATAAAGATTGAGAAAATATCTGAGAATTAAGCCTCATCAGTAACATTAGGAAAAGCTATTTCAGTTGAAGTCAAAAGTCAGACTGCAGAGTGTTAAAGAAGAATCTGTTGACTGCTATCTCAAGAAATTCAGCTAGAAAGGGGGTAAAAGATATAGGAGGGATGGATGGATTACGTGAGAGTTTTTTTGAAGAAAGGGAGACATAAGAATGTTTGTAGGCAGTAGCTTAGGTAGTGAGTAGACAAGGCAAAATCAAAAAGAAGCAAGATTAAGGATAACAGAGAGGGTAATCTGTTCTAGAAGATGGGATGGAATGCAATCACTTATGCATGCAGAAGTTCTCCTTGGCAAAGAAAAAGGTCAATTCTTCATGTAAGGTAGTTAGTAAAGGAAAAGATAGTGGAAGGAAATATTTGAATGATGTTAGAGGAAGAAGATAGAAGAGGGAGCTCTTAGCAAATATTATGCTTCCTTTCTTCACCTGGCCCTAACACCAACATCAGATTTTACATATTCTTTCTTGAATTTTAAGATCTTCTTGTGTTTTTAATTCTACTCTCTTATGCAGAATTTTGGGGGCAGCTGGGTAGCTCAGTGGATTGAGAGCCAGGCCTAGAGACAGGAGGTCCTAGGTTCAAATCTGCCCTCAGACACTTCCCAGCTGTGTGACCCTGGGCAAGTCACTTGACCCCCATTGCCTACCCTTACCAATCTTCCACCTATAAATCAATACACAGAACGTTAAGGGTTTAAAATTTTAAAAAAATGCTAAGCATCTTATGCAGAATTTTGTTTTTATGTTTTCCCTGACTTTTCCTTTCCTCTAACCTCCTTCTCTCCCTTTATCTTTGTGTTTCTATTGAATTTAACATGTTCCAAACTATTGGTATGTATATGTCTGTGTTTGTGTCTATATGTGTATATACAACCCTGCTCTGGTTCAAATAAGAGGAAGGCTCATGTGATGTACCCTCCAACTCTACTTCCATATTTGTGTAGTCTTTTTAAGTACTCCAATTATTGGGAACTTTAAGTTGCTCCCCATTCTTCTTGATTTCTTCCCCAGTGTATTCCCTTTTCCATCTTTTTTCTTTCCTCTCTTAAAATTTTCATAATAAAACAAAACTATCTCTCCGTCCTATGTTTCTTTTTCTGAACTGAAGATCATGGGATTCTAAAGGAATACTTGTCTCTTCTCCTCCATTAGAATCTTAGCTGTTTATTATCATTTAGTTTTTTTTTTTCAATTACTTGAACATATTTACCTTTCTAGGTTTCTCTTGGTTCCTTTGTTTGTATTTCAGTGTTCCTGCTCACTTCTGGTCTTATGATACTAAATACTTGAAAGTTCTCTACTCTATTAAAGATCCCTTTTCCATTGCAAGATTCTTATTCATTCTTAAGGGGTGTTTTTCTTGATTGTAGTCTTTATTTTTGCCTTTTGGAATATCACATTCTAAGATTTTTCCCTTCTTTATTATTATTGCTGCACAATATTTTGGATCCATGGAACTAGAATTTATCTTTTGTCCTAGAGGTTCTGAAATAATTGTGATATGACAGGGTGTTTTCTATTTATTTCTGGTGATTACAGATGGATTCTTTCCATTCTCCTTTTGTCCTTTTGTTCTAATAGACTTGATTGTTTCAACATGTTGCTTTTCTTCATTGTGTTTTGTGTCTTCACAGTTTCAAAAACTTTGTAAGTACTTAATAAGTCTTTTCTTCCTTCCTTCCTTCCTTCCTTCCTTCCTTCCTTCCTTCCTTCCTTCCTTCCTTCCTTCCTTCCTTCCTTCTTTCTTTCTATCCTACCTTCCTTCCTGCCTCACTCCCTGGTTTTGGATTTTTTGTTAGGGCCAGGTTTCATTCCTTCCCATATTTTCTAATTGGTCCTCTCACCAATTTCTGAGGCTCTTCCTGCTGTCTTCCACCTTTTCTGGAATGTCTGCTAGAATATTTAAGGCTTTAGGTTCTTCCTTAGACATCTATAGTAATAACATAAGTATGCTTCATACCATCACCTGATCTCTCACAAGTTTCTATATTGGGGCTCCTCTTCTGTTCCCACTGATTTCTGGCAATGTTTTTGTGAAGTTCAGAGTGGATAGAGTAATTTAATTTAGTTTCTCTTTTAATTATAATTCTATTTGGTGTCTTTTTTTAGATCTTTGCTGAACTAAATATAGAAAAGATGAAATCCTCTACTACTTTTCATGTTGATATCTAACTAAAATTTTTCATAACTTTTCTTGGCACTGCTTTGTTGTGGTTCCTTTTTATTCTAATTGAAATTTCTCAGTCTCCTTTTGTGGGTCATTATCTATATCCCACTCCATGAGTCTGGGTATATACTTCAAGTTTCTGACCTAAGTTCTCTTCTTCTCTTTCTTTATATCCTCTCTTATTGATGTGATCATCTCTTGTGGGTACAAGTATTATCTCTATGCAGATGACTCCCATATTTATATACTCAAATCTCTCCTGAATTCTCCAGTACCATATTTTCAGTTGATATGTTGATATCTACATCTGCATACTCTATATCCATTTCTCTATATTCAGTTTTTCCAAAATTGAATTCATATTTTCCTTGAAACCAAAACCCCTAAAGTTTACTTTTTCTTTGAAGGGTATCACTGCTTTTGTTCTTTCAAGTTTGTATCCTATGAGTCATCTTCAACCTTTAATATTCAATCAATTGTTGAGTCTTATCAATTCAACCTTCTCAGTATCTCACAGACCTATCAACTCTACTTATATCTGAGAATTAAAAAAAAGGCAAAAGGCAATATCTGCCTTCACAGAATTCACAATCTAATGGACAAGTCAAACACAAGCAAATACATATGTTATATTTAACATAAATTGGAAATAATCAAAGAGGATGGTCATTAGAATTAGGAGGAATCAGGAAAGGCTTCCTGCAGGGACCTGAAGGAAGCAAGAAAGTATAGATAAGAAGGGAGGGATAGATAATGAGGAAAATCATTCTAGGTACAGATGACATGTTCTAAGTGTTCTGCCCTGTTTTACTTGACTAAAATTGCTTTTTTTTAAGCATGCTTTTTTCTGCATGCCCATAATCCCTGCTATTGGGGAAACTAAGGCTTTTGGATCAGAAAAGAATAAGCGGGTGGAAAAAGAATACCATGAAGGGGAGAGGCAAAGCAATGTGGATTGGAAAAGTGGACAAGGTCTAAATTTCTATGCTATTCAAAATAAAATTGGGCCAGTGTGCAGCCTCTACAATTTCTTTCCAGGAGGAATAGGAAGATCCAATGACAAAAAATAAATAAATAAAAGATCATTATGATTTCCCTTAATTCTTTTTCAAATGGCACTATATTGGGATGAGTCTTCCTGATACAAGACACATTGGCTTTCTTAAAACAATTTTCTATAATTGATATACATTATTGTATTTTTCCAAAGCAAACTTTAGACAAGATTTCATTGGTAGCTTTCCTCCCCTGTTGCCTGTGAAGATTTTTGTTTGTGTTTATGTACATGGTATCTAGCTCAATAGAATATAAACTCATTGAGGGTAAGGATGATTTAATTGCTTATTTCTTTTTATTCTTATTACTTAACAGAGCCTAATCTAGGGTAGGTTCTTGATAACTATTTGTTCTGTGTTTGATTTGATTGATTGATAGATTGATTGGTGAGGCACCTAGGTTTACTATTATAATAATGAGGGGGAAATATTTTGAGCATAAAGTGAATAGTTCTGCAAGGCAAAACTATTTTGATTCCCTGAGGCAAATAGGATTTGTAGCAATTTTACCCTGTACAATATACAGTACCTTGAAAATAGCTTTTGTTCTTAAATCAGCTCCAGACTGGGCATTTTCATTGACTGTCCCACATGCCTAGAATGCTTTCCCTCTTCTTCTCTGCCTCCTGTCTTCCTAAGGGTCCCAGTAAAAAAATCTACCTCTTGCAGTGAGCCTTTGTTGATGCCCTTTGCTCATCTCAAATTTTTCTTTTATATAACTTACTTGTGTATAGTTGTACAGGTTAGCTCTACCATTAATCTGTGACCTCCTTGAAAGAAGGAACTGTTTATCTTTTTTATCATTACCACAGTGCCTGGCACATAACAGGCATCTCATAAATGTTTATTGACTGTCTAAGAAAACAAAATTGATAATAATTTTTTTAAAATGTTGGCTGTTTTAACTATTCAAACACTGGTGATGAATGGGAAATAATATTTAAAGAATCTATGAGTAATGATCTTGGAGAAAAGATCTGAGAACTTGGTTCTTTCATCCAGAATTTACTAGTGGAAATAAAAATAATTATACGTTCTGGTATGGTGTGAATACCTGCAATCCCTGCGACCACAGAGGGCTGAGACTCCTTTGTCACTTGAGTTCTGAGTTACAGTGAACTAATCCAAAAAAGTCAGGATTGGAGGTCCCTAGGCTCACTAAGGAGGAATGAATTGCCCTAGGCTAGACAAATGATGCAGGTCAAAACTTCCCAGACAATCAATCATGGGATCAGCCTGTAAGAGGCTACTTCACTTCCTTTCTGGGAGAAATAAGGGCATCCAATTTTTCACACCCCTAACCTTCTAAAAATGAAAAAAAAATTAAAGTAATAATTACATGTCCATATTTTTTTAACCAAACTTTGAGCTTACACTAAATTTCATGTATTCTTCCTGTCCTACTATTTTTTTCTTTTTTTATTATTCATGGAGATTTATATGCATAGGGAAATTCTGGATTTTTTCCTGGAAGAAATCATTACATTCTCTCTAAAGATAGAAAAAAAAACAATAAAAAGAGGAAAGCATTATTAGGAAGACGGGAAATAGGTAAACAGCAGAAGCCATATAAGGCCTATGATGTTTGAAAACAATAGTAAAATCTCAATAATTCAGTATCCACTAGTTTGGAATTTGGGACCACTCAAAGAGCTGGACTGAAATTTTCACTCTATAACAATCTGATGGGGACAATAGCTAGCTTTTATATAGCATTTAAAGTGTGTCAAGTACCTGCCAAGTGTTTTAAAAATATTCTTTTAAGGGGGGAGCTGGGTAGCTCAGTGGATTGAGAACCAGGCCTTGAGACAGGAGGTCCTAGGTTCAAATCCGGCCTCAGACACTTCCCAGCTGTGTGACCCTGGGCAAGTCACTTGACCCCCATTGCCTACCCTTACCAATCTTTCACCTATGGGTCAATACACAGAAGTTAAGGGTTTAAAATTAAAAAAAAAATTCTTTCATTTTATTCTCATACCAAACCTGAGAGGTAAATGTTATTATTATCTCCCTTTTACAATCAGAAAAACTGAGACCAAGAGATATAAAGTAATTTACCCAGAGTTTGAGGCTGTATTAAAAAGCAGGTCTCCATGACTCCAGCCCAGTGTTTGCTACATTGAGTTCCCTAGCTTTTAAAAAAAAATTGGCTAAACAAATACAAACTAGACACAATTTGAGTAAGGAGCTAATGCACTTATCTAAATAGAGGACCCTTAGTTTTTAAGAACTTTATAAACAACCATTTCTCCAGCAATAATTATGGTAGTTGAATATTCATTAATGGAAGCTTAGCAGGTCTTCTACATAACAATGCTTTATAATTCTTGTTATTGTATGTACCTAAGAGAAATAAAGTTAAATTTTTTTATCAAATATTTTGTAACTTAGTTCCTTCAGAAATTTTAATTGGCCTTCCTATCAGTTAGTCCAAAGTCAATTTTATCCAGTTTGATATATATTTGAATCTTCTTTCTGTGCCTAGTAGTTGGGGCAGCTGAATGGTACAGTAGGTCCAGCACCAGTCCTCAAATGCTGAGGAAGACCTGGGTTTGAAACTATACTCAGATATTTGCTAACTGTGCCATCCTGGGAAAGTCACTTAACCTCTGTTTTCCTCAGTTACCTTAACTGAAAAAAGAGGATGATAATAATACACCTACCTTGCAGAGTTATTATAAGGATCAAATGAGATGATAAATACACAGTGCCTATAACATGGTAAGTGCTGTATAAATATTAGCTATTATTATAATTAATATTATTACTGTGGAGGATGTATGAAAGGTAAGAGTATCTATTAATGGTGGACAAATTGGTGAGCCTTACCATGAACTGTGTAACCTTAGACCACTTCCAATGGAGCACAGATACCAACGAGTTTGCTGCTTCTGAGTGTCACAGCAAAGACTTGATCAAACTTTAGTTTTGTTTCTCCACTCACCCACCACTGCCCTGGGGCTAAAGGGAGAGAAAGCTATATCAATTTAAAATTAGATATAACTTCTGCTGCCTTTCTCTGGATCATGTTATGAAACAAATCTTCTATGAGGCTTCTTATGAAGAGCCTTCCTCCTTCCTCCCTCCCTTCATTCCTTCCTCCCTCCCTCTTTTCCTTCTTTCCTCCTTCCCTCTCTTCCTTCCTTCCTTGTTTCCTCCCTTCCTTCCTCCCTTCCTTCATTCCTTCCTTCCTCCCTCTTTTCCTTCTTTCCTCCTTCCCTCTCTTCCTTCCTTCCTTGTTTCCTCCCTTCCTTCCTCCCTCCCTTCCTTCCCTCAACTCTGCTATTTACCAGCTCAAATTGCTTGGGTCCTTGAGAAGCTAAGACTAGCCCAGGATTATAGGGTCAGCAGAGGTTAGAGGAAGGAGTAGAACTCAGCTTTCCCTTGACCCTAAAACTATCGTTTTAACTAAACTATTACTCTGTACTATTGTTGGGGTATTTGTTTTTCATTTTTGAAGACAGACAATGATATCGTGGAGTGTTGTCTTGACTCCTACATGAATTGGATTTAACTGTGGCAGATTTACGTGAAGTCATCAGCCTCACTCTCTCTATTCCAGAGTCATCTAAATCCAAGATAAAAGTCAAGATGACTGTTGATGACGCAGGATGCAAGTGTCTGACCTTGGGTATCTTCTATATCTGACCAAGCTCTAAGCACTACACTGCACCTGCTTCAACCACCTCCATAACTATTGGAATAAATTGTTCTCATCAGCTCATTGTGCCAGAAGAAGTCTTCATGTGCTGAGAGTAGACATCTCACTAACTCCCCAATGGGTGTGAGAACTTCTGATTACACTCTACCTGGTTTAGCCCATCTGCTGATATGGTTTAGCAATACACACCAGAAGTGCTAGTCCTCCTTGAACACCCATATACCCTACTGCTCTGCATTACTTCTTAAAGAACAGTTTAAATTTAAACCTGGCACGATCACATCTGAAAAGACACCATAATTTATATGGACTGACAAAATATAAATGATGACTAGTAAAGGGAACAATCTTTCCCAGAGTGGATCCTTTCAGGCTAAATAAGGCATGTACCTGTCTGGATTCTGATGTCTTGTAAGATCCCAAGGGAATGTGGGGAAGAAAATTTTAATCTTTATTCATGAATTTCTTCCTACCTGAAGGAAAATAATTCCTTTTAGATGAACTAAAATGACTCTTGGCTAATGGGAAACTTCTAGCACAATGAGCAAGGAAGAACTCCTATTGTATTATTCATTGAAGCAAAAGCAGTATGGCATAGTGGAGAGAGCTTTGGTTCCAGGCTTTAGAAAACAAAGGTTCAAGCCCTACCCCTGGCACATACTGTCTGTGTGTGAGTGACCCTAGAAGGATCACTCAACCTCTCAATGTCCTAAATAGCTTTCTAAGAAAACCATGCAATGCATAACAAGTGAAATCACAAGAGTGGGCAACAACAATAAAAGTTGAAATATTATTATCTTGGATATACTATTTGCATGTAAAAAGTGAAAAAAATCTAATTGTATGTTTTAAAGTAAAAAGCTATGAATTTTGAAAATTCAGAAATCAAGGCAATAGAGGGATACAAGACTCAGTGATCCTAAAGCCAAAGTGGAGCTCATTTGTTGTGTTTTCACAAATGATTCCATCGTGTCCAAATCCAGGGTGCCAGTGTAAACACCGAATGTGAGACAGCCCAAATGATGGACCAAGCTCTGTTGTTCTCTTCCTATCCAAGGTTTTACCTTAATAAGAAAATTTTGTACTTATTTTTTTTAAAAGTTTACCAAAAGGTAAATGTTAGGGTAGCATGGTTGATAGAGCTCCAGGTCTGAAATTAGGACGACCTGAGTTCAAATCCAGTCTCAGATACTTATTAGTTGTTTGAACTCAGGCATGTCCCTTAACTCTGCTTGCCTCAGTTTACTCATCTGTAAAATAAGCTGAAGAAGAAAATGGCAAACCACTCCAGTATCTTTGCTGAGAAAACCCCAAATAGGGTCCTGAAAAATCAGACAAGACACAACAACGACAACAACAACAACAACTGCCACCGCCGCCACCACCACCACCACCAAAAGATTCCCAGCTCATTCTGGAGGAATTCCTAATCAAATAAAATAGATTTTATTTTTTCCATCATCAAGATATATTTCTAAGGTGATCAGCTGATGCCTGTACTTTCCTAGATACCATGAATGCATACATTATAATTTGCCCCGGAGAGCAAAAATTCATTGTCTATCAGCTTCTCTGTTCTCCTGCTAAGGAATTTTCCTTTCACACAGACCAGCTTTCAGAACTAATTTTTTTTTTAATTCCCCAGTAGCAAACCTCAGGGCATGTTGTCAATATCAATGATGGCAGCGGCTCTGGCCTGTTTGGGATTTTTCTCCCCACAGAGCTAAGTTCTGTCTGCTCACTCAGCTTATCTCGGCTGACAGTTTGATAGAAGACTGGCTAATAAACGAAGAGTATCCCAGGGAATTCTAGGTGAAGCTGATTCCATTCTTGGGGTCACCCTCCAACATACCACATCAGCCCCAGGCCACTGTTCCTTTTTGATATCTCAGTAATGACCCTCTCTAGCAAAGGCTCCAAAGTTTAACTTGCTGCCATGTAGGGAGAAAGGAACATGTTAATAGGGGGGAACTGAAACCATCCCCTCCTTTCAAAACCCCGTGTATGCTGAGATGTGCTTTGGCGTTCAAAGGTAGCTCAGAAGATGGGGTCTTGGCCCTTGTTCAATAATTTCCCCTCACACAGTATAGGACAGGTAGCAGGAAGAGAAGGATCTCTTGAAGAGAAAGTGAAATGATAACTACTCACTGCAGAAAATTCTTTTGAAGTGAGATAGGACCAAATGGGATCACACTATCCAAACCCCAAAGATCTAAGGTGTCTCAAAATGGCACATTTCGTTTCTATAGGGTCAGATTGGATAATGGCAATTGGAGTGGCTCTTTTAGATTAAATAAATAGCCTTCTCACCTCTCACAGGAGAGCAGAACAAAGAAAAGGACTGGTAATGCGTGGTGCAAGGTACACTGTTTTAGAGGGTTGGCTCCCTTATTAAGTCCTCCTATAGCATGACTTTGCTTTCATTTTTTCCCCCCTTTCATCAGATTTAAGCAAATTCCTCTTCATTATAGCAAGGTTCCCCAAGCCAGATGTTACTGATTTCAGTGGCATTTCCAATAAAAATGAGTCAATCAAGTGAGCAGGTGTATCTTCCTGCCCTCTGTCAAGCATGAACTAATCCTGTCTGCCACCACGTATATATCTTTTTGAAATGAGTAGGAAGTCACTTGCACAGATGTCTGAAAAAGGCATTTATTTCTAGGATGATGCTTTTGGCCTTTCTGTTTTCTAAGTTAAAAACATAAAAGTTATTATTTTCAGCAATTTGGGGAAGGGGCTGGGGAAACTATTAAAGCAGAATACTGTCAATCTAGCATCATTTTATGGATCCTCCCGGCTGGCAGTAACTTCCCCCTCCACACCCCCAAATCATTTTGTATGTATGTTTATTCATGTATATGTACATACATACACAGGGGTATGCTCTGAGATATTTAATAGTTGGCTCTGTGAAAAACACAACATGCTTTTAAATTGAATTTGCTTTATTGGCACTTTCTTCATAGCTTTTTTATTTTTTAAATTGAGCCTTGATTTGTAGCAGTTACTGTCTTCTGAGGTATAAATGCTGGCTTTCTTGAGTCAATATGGGCTGGTTCTGTCATGAATCTGATTTATATCTATATTCATGTTTATATCAGTATCTATATATTTCTGATATTTGTGTTGTCCACCTTTAATATGTATATATAGATATACACACATAAATATATTTTATATGTGTGTTTTCATATGTTATATAATATCTATATGTTATATACAAACTGCACATATTTTTATAATATAATTATTAGGTATAAATATGTTATATATTGGGCATGATGTGAGCTGGTGCCTAAATGAATGGTTCTGTATTGGTATTGTCATATGTGTCAACATATATTATATACACATGAAAATATATATAATATATAATGTATATACATATATTTTAGATTCCCTGCTATAAAATAAGCTTCTTCAGGACATAGACTGTTTGATTTCTTTGTATATATCATTAGGATTGAGTCCAGTGGTTGGCATGTAATAGGCAATTAATAAATGCTTGTTCAATCAATCAATGGATAAGCACATATTATGTACTAAAAAGTAGGAGCTGGGGATATAAAGACAAAAGTGAAACAGCTCCTGCCCTCAACTCATTTACATTCCAACAAGAAAGACAACCTGTACAAATATAAGTACATGGAGAACATGAACAAAATGAATCCAAGTTTTGGAAGGGAGAGTCCTAGCAGCTGGTTGAACAGAAAAGACTCTGTGTAAAACATAATGCTTAAGCTGAATTTTGGGAAAAACAAAAACCGAAAAACAAGTATCCTAATAGTGGAGATGAGGAGGGAATTTGGAAGACTCCAGACATGGGGGAGGCAAAAGATAGGGAAACAGAAGATGGATCATTGTGTATTGATTGATCATTGACCGATTGACTGATCCTGCCTGGTCTCCAAGAAATTAATTCATTTGTGCCTCTGTGATGGGGCAGCTAGGTGGTGCATTGGATAGAGTGCCACACTCATCTTCTTGAATTCAAATCTGGCCTCAAACACTTACTAACTGTGTGACCAGGGGCAAATCACTTAATCCTGTTAGTCTCTGTGTCTTCATGATACAGGACCTGAAGGAAGTGGTAAACTACTACTCCAAGTTTTTTTTTTATTTTGTTTTGTTTTGTTGCCAAGAAAAAACCAAAACAAGGTCATGAATTGGCACAACTAAAACAGCTGTTTTATATATGCGTGTTTTATATATACATATGACAGCTAGATGGCTCAGTGGATAGAAGTGGACCAGACCTGGAATTAGGAAGACTCATCTTCCTGAGTTCAAATCTGGCCTGGACCCTGGGCAAGTCACTTAACCTTGTTTGCCTCCCTTTCCTTCTCTATAAAATGAGCTGGAGAAGGAAATGGCAAATCAGTCCAGGATCTTTGCCAAAAAAGCCCCAAATGGGGTCACAGAGAGCCAGACAGAAGGGAAAAACAACAGAACAACAAGCCTTTACAATCTACCTGACCTTTTCACCTGCCTGAAATAGTCTGAGCACCATCTCTCCCCATTCCTTCCATACACACAATTTTCTTCTCAAATTCTTTAAAGGTCATTCCTGAAATGATCTGATCTTTCAGCTTCCCTTGATGAGCACTCAGAGTCTCTATAATATCTCTCTCAAGCGATGTACCAAGTGCATCCCATCTGCCTCTATTTCCTGCCAAGGACCACAGACTGTGAATCCTGTCTGTCTCCATAGAGATGTAAATTTGGAGAGGAGTTTGAGGTTTGATAAGGGAAGAGGGAATTCCATCAGTCATTCAGGGATGCTTAAAGAGTGCCCATTGTGTGCAGAGCTCTGCACTAAATGATAAAGAGATGATACAAAAGAGGTAGACATGACTGAAGAGCAACAACAAATATAAAAGCCTGGTTATATGGGAGAGAATACTGGATTTGAAGTCAGAGGACATGAATTAGAATTCCAGTTCTTCCACTTACCCAGAATAAATCACTTGGTGTCTCTGATATTGATTTTCCTCATCTTTAAGATGAAGGGGCTGGACCAAATCACCCCTCAATTCTCTTCCAGTTCAATACCTATCTATGTTGCAATTTTTGAAAGACCAACATAAAACATATATGACTGGGTATAACTTTCAACAAGCATTTATGAAGCACCTACAATGTACTGTATAAATAAAATTTTGTGCCCTTGGACTTCATCTCCCAGAATCCCTTTCCCTTCATCCCCACGTTCATGCTTATGTTTTATCTATAGAGTTGGGTCGAACTTCTCTCTCTCTCTCTCTCTCTCTCTCTCTCTCTCTCTCTCTCTCTCTCTCTCTTTCTCTCTCTCAGCTGAGAAACTCTCTCTTTGCTAAAGTTATAATTTTCCTCTTCTTCAAGTGATTATTAATAGATCTTATAAAAATAATACTTGGAGTTATCATATATCAATTTCAATCTTACACTACCATGTACTGTACTAGGTGATGGATACACAAAGACAAAAGCAAAAGTCTCTGCTATTAGGGAGTTTATTTACTATTGAAGAGAGACAATATATACCCCAACAAGCCAATACACTATATAAATATAGATATATGATCATGTATATGCCTATATACCCAATACACACACTACACAATACTACCTAAAATAGCCTGAGCACTTTTCTCCTCACACACACATTTTTCTTCTCTCTTCAGCCTTAAGCTGATTCTTTTAAATAACTATCGAGTATATATACATATATATTTACTATATATATTTACTACTAATGATAATAATAATAGTCATTTCTGTTCAATCATTCAATCACATTTAACTCTATATGGCCACATGGAAAATGTCTATGCAGTTTTCTTGGCAAAGAAATATTTCATTCTCCAGTGGACTAAGGTAAATAAGGATTAAATGACTTGTCTACGGTCACAGAGGTGGATAAGTGTCTGAGATCTGATTTGAACTCAGTCTTCCTGACTATTGGCCCAGTGCCCTATCCACTGCTCCACCTAGCTGTTGTAATAATAATAATGATAATAATAGCTTTCATTTATATAGTGCTTACTATGTGCCAGGCACTCTTCTAAGAATTTTATAATTATTCTCTCATTTAATTCTCACAACAGCCCTGGAAAATAGGAGCTGTCATTATCTCTATTTTAGAGATGAGAAGACTGAGGCAGACAGGGATTAAGTGACTTTCCCAGGGTCACAAATCTAGGAAGTATCTGAGGACAGATTTGAATTCTGATCTTCCTGACTGCAGACTCAATATTCTCTACTGTACTCCCTGTATAAATAAGCAAAAATATCTATCTCTCTACATTTAGGTATGTAGATAAATATGTATAGATACAAACATCCATATCAATGGGGTGCTCCCAAAAGTCTTAGTGCATGTTTATGCTATTAAGGCTTTAAAATACATTAAGATTTGGGGGGGGGGCAGCTGGGTAGCTCAGTGGAGTGAGAGTCAGGCCTGGCGACAGGAGGTCCTAGGTTCAAACCCGGCCTCAGCCACTTCCCAGCTGTGTGACCCCCATTGCCCACCCTTGCCACTCTTCCACCTATGAGAAAATACACCGAAGTACAAGGGTTTAAAAAAAAGATTTGGGGGGACAGGGCAGTTTAGGGGCTCAGTGGATTAGAGAGCCAGGGATAGAGTCAAGAAGTCGTGGGATCAAATCTAGAAGTGCTGGGACATTTCCTAACTTTGTGACCCTAGGCAAGTCACTTAACACCAACCACCTAGTCCTTACCAGTCTTCTGCCTTGAAACTGATCCTCAGCATCAATTCTAAGACAGAAGGTAAGGGTTATTAAAATAATAATAATAGGGGGGCAGCTGGGTAGCTCAGTGGATTGAGAGAGAAGCCTAGAGACGGGAGGTCCTAGGTTCAAATCCAGCCTGAGACACTTCCCAGCTGTGTGACCCTGGGCAAGTCACTTGACCCCCTTTGCCTACCCTTACCACTCTTCCACCTATAAGTCAATACACAGAAGTTAAGGGTTTAAAATAATAATAATAATAATAATAAAAGACTTTAGGGACATGTATATTACAAAGTAATTTCAGGGGAAAACAAACAATAGGAGGAAACAGAAAACACCTTATCTAGGATTTAGCCTTGAATTAAGGATCCAAGGGAGTTAGGGATTCTAGGAGGCCGAAGTGAGAAGAGAAAGCATTCCAGGCATGGGAGCCAATTTTTCTAAAGATATGGAGGTGATCAGATGGAATATTAAGTACAAGAAAACATCTTGTTGGCCATAATTGGGTAGAATGTAGAGTATATGAGGGATAATAATATAAATTGATCTGGAAAGGAAGGCTATAATGAGTTTGTGAAGTGCTTTAAAGGCTAAACAGAAATTGCATTTTAATACTAAAAATGATAGGGAGCCACTGAAGCTCCTTCTAGAGAGCAATAGCATGGTTAGAACTTCATTTAATTCTAGAATTAGAAATTCATTTAAACTCTACCTCACATTGATCTCTGTTTTACTCCTCTAAAATCCTGTTTCACTCATACATAATCTTCCGTCTGGTATTTTATTATGTATTTTCTACTTTTCTAGCTGTTTCCTATGCCTTCTTTTTAAAGTTTCTTGAAGGCATGTAATATACATGTCATACTTCTTTTGCATTACTCACTACCCCAGTGCCTGGAAGATAGAAAAAACTCAGTAAGAATTAATGGATACTAGCTGTATAAATCTAAACATCAGCTCTTCTCCATCCATGCTAATGGCAGAGAAAAATGTTAAAGATGAGTCAACAGCCTGTTAGCACACATTATTTTTCAATCAATCCAAGACCAAAAGTTCCATTCCCTATAAAGATCAGATCTCTGTGCTCTCTTGGGTGGAAGTAGATCTCTGATTCCAGCTTGATCTCTGACCTCAACCATGTTGTTGTTGTCCGGTTGTTTTTCAGTTATATGTCCAGCTCTTTGTGACCCCATCTGGGGTTTTCTGGGCAAAAATACTGGAGTGGTTTGCCATTTCCTTCTTCAGCTCATTTTCCAGATCAGGAAACAGGGTTAAATGGCTTACCCAGGGTCACACAGCTAAGTGTCTAAGGATTTGAAGCTGGATTTGTACTTAAGAAGATGAGTTCAATTTATCTCTCTAGAGAATGTTTATGTGACTGTGTAAACACTGTGTAAATACATTGTCGTGACCAGAAAAACACTTCAAAGGACATACCCCACTAATACTGTTAAATACTTCAAAGGACATACCCCACTAATACTGTTATCTCTGCATAAGAAGGTCAGGATATTAAATGTATATTTTCAATATAGAAATAATATATTAAAGCTGTGAAAATATAATTAAAAAAGAATCAATGATGCAAATATCTGCCGGGAGCCACTCAGAGAAATAAGGGTCAATTATCTGGATCCCAACTGGCAAGGCCATGTACTGACTCAGTTGGCCTGAAAAGTCAGGCCATAAGATGGATGGCTTATCCGAGAAAAAATCTGACCCCTCTCTGTGACTCCTTTTATGATCAACACCTTTTATTATTGAAAGCATTATAATTTAGTTTTTTAGGATAGCCTCGATTTTTATAGAAAGCCCTTAAGTACCCTATGGTAAACCAGCATTTAATGAGTTAACAACCTTTTCCTCAGCAGAGAACAGCTGAAACTGTTTTGTATCTCTTCTCTCTGCTTCAGACATCCCAAAAGCACTGCAGGGCAGATCCAGACAAATTTCACTCTCACTTAGGCACTTTCCAATGACAAAATACACTCCATAATCTTAAGGGCGCATTCTTTAACATACCTTTTGAAATATGGAAGCTTTTACAAAAATAAAACTTAGATAAGGTGAGACTCATTCTTTAACCTTGGACCTTGTCTCATCTGGGCATAATCTACATGAGAGAATTTTTTTGTAAGCTATATACCAATCATGAGGTAATTCTTTAACCTTGGGTATTTCTATACAGCTGTGATTTCAATTGTACTTTGTAAGAAACTGTTCTTGGTAAAATGTGTAAAATAAATCTTATGCTCAAGGGCTGATGAAGCTGTCATGAGCTAATGTGTCAGACTGACAGTTTCCAGTTTTCTGCTTCATTCTTTCTCACCTAAACTGTATACCTTTTGCAACATGGAAAATGGCAGGATGGAATTCCTGCAAGGTACAGGGTCAAACCTCACCCAGAATTCCAGGGGACCCCCCTGGAGAACTGTGGGTGAGGGAACAGATTGAAAGGAGTTAAACAGTTGATTCCTGGGGGTTGAAGTGAGCAGGTTACGCTGTTTGCTGTTCCTGGTTTCGGGGATTGCTTTGGAGGCCATCTGGGGCAAGAACCATTTTGGTTCAGCTCAGTGGTTTGCTTCTTTAGCTGAACTAGACCTTTCTAGTAATAGCACAATTGCTATTTAGCTATTTAGATATTAGAAGTAATAATTACAGGTTTGAGGGCAAGCTAGCTAAAAGTCTGCCACTCCCTCCTTGGGGGAGGGGCAGTTTCTTCCTAACAGTTCAGGGCTTCCGAGATCTTATCCAAATCCTAGAAACCCCTTTCCTGCCTTCCTTTCTTCTTTTATCAGTATAAACTTCATCTTTTGGGAGCAGTGCCTGTTTATTGTTCTGGGGATACTTACATCCAACTTCAGCTAAGTTTCCTTCAGCTGTCCGGCCCATACAAGTTAGATTCCTCTGTCCCTGATAACAACACATCAAGCTTCTCCTATTGTCCCTCAGTCAAACCCATGGGAAATATAAGCTGAGAAAGTGAACATCATTAGAGATTTGCCTTGCTGAGCCTTGCCAGAAGACATCAGTCCTGCCTCCATTTCCAACTGATTTCCAACTGTTAGGTGGGAGGGGTGAAAGTAAGGAGCACCTACCCCTCCCTACTCACTCAAGCCTGTGTGGGGGGGAGGAGTGAGTCCTGCAGGTTTCTAGTTTCACGCCATTTCTTCAGTTTTCCAAATAGCACTGTTAAGATCAACATAACACTTTCTAGACCCCTGGAGCTGCTGGATAGCTTTCGGCAAATATCTCGTTTCTTGCTCAGTATCTCAGAGGCCTGTTCCTCTAGAATTCGTGAAAATAATCAAAGAGTTCAGTTAAATGGAAGAAAAAAGATATGCCAAAACTTATTCCCTTCTATTGGGTTTTATATAGAACATTGTTGGTAAAAAGTTACTTAGGAAGAATAATTCAAAACAAACATAGGATTTTGGGTTAGATGGAACCTTAGAAGTCATTTAGACCAGTCTCCTCATTTTACAGATGAAGAAACTAAGGACCAAAGAAGGAACTTCAAATTAAGCCTCATTTGACTTTAGACATATAGCAATTTCTACAGACAGAGTAACTTATTCAAGGCCACTCAGATAATAAATATTATACTTTGGGATTACAACCATGTTCTCTGGTCAGAGGTGTTCTTTCCAATACACAAAACTACTTTAGCAAGGAATTTGAAAACTCCTTTCATAATGATTTTTAAAAAATAAAGATCAAGCAACCTTAAATCATTAAGAATTATTAAATCCTTCTTTGTGACCCAAAAGCTACACATCCTCCAGATTTTGCTATCTCTGTTGATGATGGATGGGGTATACAGAGAGGACTAGCAACTCTGGTGTGAGGGCTTGCTAAGCCCTTTTCAGGACTGCTCATCCATCTTTGGTGTCTAGTTGTCACCCAACTCTCACCTGTGTCTCCAAGAAGCTGTAACATGTTCAGCAGTCACACCCCAGGAAAAATTATTTCTATGGCCAAGCTAAACAAGGTTAAAGGTAACCAAGAACTCTCAGACCCTTTGTTGATTTAGGAGATGTCTTCTCCACCCATGTGGAGACTTCCCTGGCGGGATGGAGAGATGAGAACAATTTCTTCCAAGAGCCATGAAAGTGGCTGAAGCAAGCACTGTAAAGTGCTTAAAGCTTGATCAGACACCAAAATGTCAGACATTTACTGCCTCCTGGGCCATTGCCACTAATTCTAACTTTTGTCTTGCCACTGGACTTGGATGATTTTGGAAGAGACAGTGAAACTGATGACTTTGTGCAATTCTGCCTCACTTAAATCCAATTCATGAGCAAGTCAAGATATCAGTCCATGATGTTATTGCTCCTCCTTGAAAATGAAGAATTAATAAGAAAAAAAACCAAGATAAGTTTAGAAAAATCTGGAAAGAATTGTTAGAATGGATGTAAAGTGAAATGAGAACCAGAACTATGTATACAATAATAGATATCAACTGTGAAGGACTAATCTATTATAAGCAAATTAAGTTTCCAAGATAAGCCCAAGGGATACATCATTTAAAGAAAAACCCAAACTATCCACAGTCAAAGAAGGAACTATTGGAATATGATTGCAGATCGAAACATGACACCTTTCACTTTATTTCCTTCATGAATTTTTTATTATATGTTTGATATGTGTCTTCTGTCACAGCATGAAGAAGATGGAAATATGTACTGCATAAAATCACTGGTATAAACTATATCAGACTATTTATTATGTCACAGAGGGAAGAGGAAGGAAAGGAGAGAATTTTAATTGTGAAATGTCAGAAAACAATGGTTAAATTTTTTTCTACCTATGATTTAAAAAATTAAAAGAAAGAAAATGAAGTATGAATAACAACACTTTTTGAGGTCACTACTATTCTTTCTGTCATTCAGATTGCAACCTCGAGTCGATCAAATGCTTAAGGAAAGTCATGTAAGGCATTATTACCAAGAAGCAGTGATAAATATGGCAACAGTAAGTCCCAGCTGACTGGCACAATGAATAGAGTTCTGAACCTGGAGACAGGAAGACGTGAGATTAAAACCAGCCTCAGACACTTATTAGCTATATGTCCCTGGAAAAGTCACTGAACCTTATTCTACTCCAGTTTCCCCAACTATAAAATGAGAATCATAGTAATATATGTCTCAGAGTTGTAAGGATCAAATGAGATGACATTTGTAAAGCAGCTTGTTCCCTAAATGATATACATATATTCTCTTCTTACTTTAAAACTTTAGTAGATCTGTGATATCACTGATGAGGATATTGTCACAGTTGTTATGGATTCTTACCCAGCTATACCTGTCCATAGTGTTTACTTCTTATCCATGTTCTCTCGTAAGCTTTTCATAGAGAACTTACTAAATGTGCTGTAAACTTTCCTCTGTATTTAATGGGTACAGTGATCAGATTGTCCATCTGGTACTCTTCACTGTTGCCATGGAACCAGCCCACCTCCTTTTCTGATTACACATTTCCTTTATGATATACTCTTATCCTTCAGTTTCATATCTTGAGAGATCATGACTCAAAGTCATATGACATCATCAGAAGAAAAATAGTTTTGAAAATATTGACTTAATAAATTTATCTTAATTAATACAAACCTATAAAACAGATATTCCCCAAAGATAAGTAAAGTATTATGAGTGAACAATTCTCAAAAATAATTGCAAATATAATAAACATATAAAAGATTGCTCCAAATCAAAAGTAATCAATAAATTCAAATTGAGATAACCTGAAGATTTTCACACATAGAAAACTGACAAAGATAACAGAAGTTAAGGTTAAAGAAGCTCAGGAGAGACAAGCAGACTAGACAAAACAATAGATGAAGTGTTGGACATGCAGTCAGGAAAACCTGAGTTCAAATACAGACTCAGACACTTTATATTTGTGTGACCCTGGGGCAAGTCACTTAACTTCTGTCTGTTTTAGTTTCTACATCTGTGAAATTGGGATATTTAGGGGATCAGCCTCCTATATGATAAAAATGGGGGTTCTGAGTGACGTTTACGGCGTCGGATTGATAAGACAGGAAAAAGAAAATGAGAACAACCAGACTAGTGGTTAGCCCATGCTGTTCCAAAATCTGTGGGCTTGGGAGTTTATTATATATTGGTTTCAAACAAAGAACACAGCTATGAAGGGGTAACAGATTATACATAACCCATTAAAGTCTAAAGAGTAAAGGTATAAGTACCAAGACAATGGCCAAATTCCAACCATCAATTAGTAGGGATAATTCTGGGAGAGGAAATATTTTTATGGAGATGCTCACTTATTGAGTTCTGTCTTCCAGGATTATAGGCACCTGGACAAATAAAGTCAAGACTAAAAGCGCCATACTTATCTAAGTATGCAGACTTATCTTAAGTAATGTTTGTTAGGGTTTAGGCTTCTTAATTATCAAGGAGAGGAATCATTAACTCAGTAGATGCTGGTCTGCCACTTCAAAGTTTTCCAATAAGAATTGTAAAAAAGGTGGGGATCAAAGACTGAGCCAAAAGAGGAGCCTCAGATTTTTATCTTAGATGGCCCATTCAGTCTGCATCCTGACATGCAGTGCAGAAAATCATACACACAGTTTTACTTGCCGATGATTTTGTAATGGGATCCAGATAAAATATCTGTTACAGACTCTGTTTCTCTAAATGACTCCTAATAGCCTTCTCGGAGGGATCAAGTTGATGTTGGATTAACCTACCTGCTGGTACCAGAGCCTTTTGGGGCTCGGGTGACCAGGACCAAACACAAAGACTGCCTCAGCCTGGATTGGTCACATAGGGAATCCAGATAACAGGCCCTAAATTTGATCCTATTTCTCCAAAGGCTTTAATACATAGAATGGCTTCCCACAGGGATAATAATAGCACCTACCTCCCAGAGTTTTGTGAGGATAAAATGAAATAATATTTGTAAAAAAATTTGCAAAACTTTACAGTCTTAGATAAATTCTAGGTACTACTACAAATGCATTTTTGGTGGAACTATGAGTTGGTCCTACTGAGTTTTCCCAGTCTGGAAAAAGATTGGAATTGTTAAAAAAAAGTGATGAAAAAGTTTTTACTGAATTTTTTTCTTCTTTCTTTAAAATCTTAATAATGGATATCCTGCATATTTAGCTTAGGCTTCTCTGACAGGATAGAAAGCATCCTTGATCCAGTGAGCGTTTTGGAATCACAGTTGGTCAGTGTATTGATCTGAAGTCTTTAAAAATATTTGTTTTGGGGGGCTCAGTGGATTGAGATCCAGACCTAGAGATGGGAGGTCCTAGGTTCAAATCTGGCCTCAGACACTTCCCAGCTGTGTGACCCTGGGAAAGTCACTTGACCCCCATTGCCTACCCTTACCACTCTTCTGCCTTGGAGCCAAAACACAGTATTGACTCCAAGATGGAAGGTAAGAGTTTAAAAAAATAAAATAATAAAAATAATAAAAGAAAAAGAAAATAAAAATATTTGTTTTGAAAATGTTGTTGTCTTGCAAATTATTCTCCTGGTATTGTTCACTTTACACTGCATCAATTCATATAAGAGTTCTCTAAACTGAACCCTTTGTTATTTCTTACGGCATACCATTATTCTATTACATTAATATTTAATCATTTGTTCAGTCATTCAGCTCCTTAAGCACCCCTAAATTCAAGTTTTTTATTACCATAAAAATGAGTTATTGTAAATATTTATGGACTCCTCAATACTTTCAAATTATGTTATCTCCATCATGGATTTCTTTTATGCATACTTGAACTGTTCCAGACCCTTTCCCAAAATTATCTTTCTAATTACCATTTCTGCTTTTTTGTAGAAATACATTAGGAACTAAGGCATCAGAATGGAAACTGGTTCTTCTATTATCAAAAATGAAAACAGATCTGCATAAAAACTGACAAATTTGTTCCATCTTATGTCTTCACCAAGAAAAACCTAAATGGAGTCAAGAATAGAATGCAATTGAAAAAATTTACCAACAATAACATATCCTTCTGACATTTCTCCAGAGAAGACTTGTGATATGGTGGTTGATTTGAGGTTCACTACCAGATTTCTGTAGTTTTATTTTCATTCTAACTACTTTTTTTCTGCTTTAGAAAATAATGCTGTTTATAACCTCCTGACATCTTTTGAATTTGTGTTCTAAATTGGTGCTACCTTTGATTGCCATCATTTTTTATTTGGATGGATAGCTCAATATGTAATTATATAAATATATATCTTATTCTTTCTTTTGTTTATTTTCTTTTTAAAATAATTTTATTGATATCATTTTTTCATAACACCACAGATGAACAAAGTGATCACATATGATAGTGCCTCGTTCTGTATCCATTCTCTAGGACCAAGATTAGTTAATATACTTAATCTAAACTCAGCTGATTTTTAGTATTTTTTTCTGGATATCATTAGACCCATTATGTATATTGTGTTCTCCAAGTTCTGCTCTCTACACTAGGTATCATTTCATATAAGTCTTCCTATTTTTTCCTGAATTATTGATATTCTTATAGTGTATTATGGAGTTCCATTACATTCATGTAACATAATTTGTCCACCCATTCCTCAGGTGATGATTACCTAGTTTCTCTCAATTCATTTGTTTCTGCAAAGTAATTAAAGTTTTAGCATACATGAGACCTTTCCTTTACTCCTTGGATGTAATAGATATTTAGCAGTAGAATTTATTGGCCAAAGGGCATGAACAGTTTAATAACTTTTCTTGTACAATTCCAGATTATTTTCCAAGATAGAACAATTCATAATTCTGCCAATAGTATATTAGTATACCTGTCTTTTCATAGCCCTTCAAATATAACATATTCACATCCCATATCATCTCTGCCAGTTGATAAATATTATGTCAAACCCCAGATTTTTTATTTGTGTTTCTCAAATTATCAGTAATTGGAAGTAGTCTTCATATTGCTAGTCATTTACACTTCTTATTTTTAAAATTATATCCATCGATCATTCATTTATTGGGACAATGCATGAATCTTTCATAGACACTACAAATAGACAATAAATTGGAAGCAAAATTAAATAGGAAGATAACCCATCCTCAATTACATTTGGGAAAATGAGCAGCACTTTCGATGATCCCAAGTGGCTCCTTGACACAAAACCACATATTTTTTAACATCAGTTTTCCTTGGTTAATGCTATACTATTATAAATCATGAAGTACTATAATTGTTGAAGCAACAAAATTAAATTGGACCAAAAAGTCATGGAAGAAATATAATGGGGCAAAAGTAAGATGCAGCTTTTATCAACAATGACAGGTATAAGCAGTAGCAAAAATATATTATCCAGGAAACTCATTATTGGAAGGCCAGTCGGGTAGTACGATTCAGAAACAGGTAAGAGATAGCCTAACTACTACTCTGGAAAACACGAAATCTTAAAAGACTTTAAGAAAGACCTCTTGTACTGAAATAAATATGTGGTTTAATAACTTCACCATAGAACGACATTTTGTCCATATTTTATTATATTTTATTCCAATTCTCATTAGATTATAGAAATTCAAGCACTTTGAGGCATATGGCTTTCATTGTTGTTGCTGTTGCTAACCATGTCATTAATAATCTAAGCCAGTGGTTCCAAAAGTTTTTTGGCCTATTGCCCCCTTTCAAAAAAAATTACTTAGTACCCCCTGTCACATACTATCACCACCCCCTTACAGTTATTCACCACCCCCAAATGCACCTGTGGCCATCACCGCTCTCCCTGGATCACTGCAGCACCCACCAGGGGGCGGTGGCACTCACTTTGGGAATCACTGATCTAAGCAGTTAGGTTGCTCAATGGATAGAGCTGGACTTGGAGTCAAGAAGGCCTGAGTTCAAATCTAGTCTAGTGTGGTCCTTGGCAAGTCACTTAACCTTTGTCTGATTTAACATCTTCATCCGTAAAATGGAATTAGCACCTCTTAGGGTTGTTGTGCTGATTAAATGAGATAACAATTATAAAATGTTATATAAATGCTATTATTTTCCTTTATTTGGTATTAATTATCTCATTCTTCCCATTCAAAAGAATTCTGATAATGACAGTCTTGGGACATGCTGCCGTCCTATTATACTTTTATATTTAATATTCTACAGACTTGTACAGTTAGATAAAAAGTTGCTTTTTGTAGATGAAGAAATATATTAGGATATAAGTTGACCCCTAGAGGCAAAATAAAAGCATCATTGATAGTGATACCACCACCAACACCCCCCCCCCAATAGAAACTACTTTAGTGATCTGGCAATACAAAAATAATTGGGAGGGGGTGGAGGGTGGGAGGGGGCAGCATCTCCTTTAAGGAGTTTACCAGTCCCACCATTTTCCTATCCTTTCAAGTTTCTCTTATAGTAGGATTCTTTTAGTATGGATTTTTCGATGTGACCACGGAGGTCTCTTCTATCTCTCAAATTCTTAGAGTCCAGGATTTCTCCTGCTGATTAGGGACCACTGATTCTGACACTCTCCTTGAAGAAACCTATACTTCATCTCAACCCTAATAAACTTTGATCTTGTTCAGAAGTTGGGGGAGGATAGCTCTTCTCTCAGAAGATCAGTTTTCCAGAGACTTGCAGACCACTTCAATTATCTTATGCATTTCACAGTGAATGAGGATTAAGACCTGATATACTTTATGATTGTGTAATTTGGTGATTCTTTTTCCATTCCTTTTCTCTCTCCAATTCCTACCCCAGTGCCATGAGGTACTGGGAGACATTATTACATCATACTGAATAAAGCCTCCCTCCTCCTTTGACCACTATGTCAGGGTAAGTGTACATGAACTTGTTTAGTGTTTACCCTCTATCTTGTGGTCCTTTTGCTTCTCTGTGTTAATGTTCATGGTCTTGCATATTAAGTTACTTGGGGACAAGAATGGAATACATTCAACTGCATTTGTATTGTATGTGGCAGAGCACCAAGCACAAACATGAGCTTAATCAGTACTCTTTATTTATCCTATTAATTACTCTCTACCTTAGGGTATTTTATTTTGTTTGGTTTTTCACCTAAAATTGGGATCATTCCTGACACAAAGGTATTTTGAAAACAAATGGCACATTTTATCAGCATTCTCTGTGTGTGCCTGGGTGTATTCTGTTAGAATTCCTTAACAATAAAATGTATAGACATGGGTGTTTTTGATAATCTGGAGGTTGCAGAAGGCAAGAAAATCTTGGATTTCTATTTTAAAAAAAAACTCCCCACTGAGCACTTCTTTTATGCTGATACTACAGGCAGTGCATTAAATGTTTAATGACAACTGTGATAATATTGTCCTACCCTTTCTGTAAACCTCCTAGAAAACAGTTATCTTGCTTGCATACAATCTTCAAGATATTTGGTGGAGGGGGGTACTCTGTAAACCAAAGAGCCAGCTTTATCAAGGATTGGTAAATGAAAACTATTAAAAAAGAGAAGTCATGCACCTGGATAAAATTGCTCTGTAGGATTTCTAGGCCTGATTATTATGTGCAAGAAAACATAAATTGTGAGTATAACAAAAATGATTTTCGTTTTGAATATGAATATAAATAATTACCTACCCTCAATCCCACGTGTATTTATTAAAAACCTGGCAAATAAATACCCCAACCTTAACAACCCATGAAAAATGTTTACAATCGCTTCCTTCCCTGAACAACACTCCCTATATAAGGTAGAGACTGGGGCAAAGTAACAACTCTTCCCTGTTCTTGACATACCCTGAATCATACCCAGTTCCATTAGACTGTTACACCTTGTATATGAAATCACATCCATCCCAACTGAAAGATTAATGGCCTAGTGCTTATGAGTGACATTTCCTTTAACTTTGTGGTGAAATATTAGTTATGAAAGGAAATCCCTCCAATCGATGGGAAGCATGGCATAAAAACTTACTCCTGCAACGTTTTGTTCGTAATGGCTTCCAGTAGACATCCATTCATTAAAGACCCAAATTTACAAATTCGTAATATGGCATCCACCAAATACTCTTTTGATTTAATAGAATAGGTATGGGAAAGAAATTATGATTCTCCCTGATTTTTAAAAATTTGAATAGCTCCCCAGCCATTGGAAAAAAAAGACAAGAATTAGGACAATTCATAGGATTTCCCTAACCTATTTCCTTGTTCTTTTGCTGTACCTATAAAGGATATTGAGTGTATAATATTCAGTTCTGATTGTGTTTGTAGCAGAACTTAGATTTATTATTTTGGTACAAATAATTATTTATTGTTGATAATAAGTATATTTCATCTACATGGCATCTTTTTTCATTAAACATTTTGAAATCACTTTACCAGAATTATAGGCAGTCTGCTCCCCTGCAGGCTTAAGCAGTCTAAGTTCTAATATTGTTTTTATGGATGAAAAGACAAAGGCAAGGCAAGTAAGTTACTAATTTGTTCCCAATCACAAAACCAAAAATTAACAGTGATTAAAATAAAAACATCCTAAGAACTATCTTTACATGTTAATAGCTTTGACTGGTTGATCTTAAGTAGAAAAATAAGTCAGGGCACTGAGGTGGCTCAGTGGAAAGAGAGCCAGGTCTGGAGTCGGGAGGATCTGTGTTTAAATCTGGTCTCAGACACTTCTTAGCTGTGTGATCCTGGACAAGTCACTTAACCCCATTTGCCTAGTCTTTGCCTTTCTATATTATTATGAGTTGTTACTAAGATAGAAGGTAAGAGTAGTAAGAAATAAAGAAATCTCTGGACCATAAATCCAAGTTGAAAACAGACTTTATTCATGGATAAATACAGTTAGTGGTCTCATCAGAGGCAGTTTGTAATGAAATTTTGTGGATGTTCACAGTTGTTTTTATAGGCTTTTGACAATTGATACAAGTCATTGGTTAACAAAACCTACGTATTCAAAGTATGTTAGCTAATAATTGATAAATTCTAGTACAAAGGTTCAAGCATTTCATTCACCTCATAAATGTGTGTGTATATGTATATATATATATATACACACATACACATCTCATATATGTGTATATATATATACATATATATATATAAACTTAGAAATATCCTCAAACGATAACTTTTCAGAAGAGACATAGTCATCTCTCTGAGTCATAATAGCTGAGTACTGTTATGTAGAGATTGCAGCATGGAATACAGCGGAGTGCCCTGGAATTCTGGGTGAGGCTGACCCTGTATTTTGCAGGGATTCCATGCTGCAATCTCTACATAACAGTACCCTATTGTTAACATAAATTCCTAGAAAAGCAAATACTATTAACAAATTCCTATATTTACAGCTGACTTTATGATTTCTCCTGTTATCTTTATCCAGAATCAGAATTTAGTCAAGCTGTGTACTTAACATTCCAAACTTGTTAATAGGAGTTCTTAAACTGACTCTTTATCGATCACTGCTTATACACAGTTAATTAACAGCTGGGAGTATTCTTTCTTTTTTATTTTATTTAATTTTTTTAATTTGATAAAGTTTTTTAATTAGTAGGAAATAAGATTATAATCAATGAATAGAATGATAGAATCTTTTAGAAATGAACAACACCTTAGAGACAGATCATCATTCACTCAACTCAACTCCCCTCCTCCATCATTATTACAGCTAAGTAAACTAGAAACAACAAAAATCAAATGATTATATAGTCACAATTGGGATTAAGTTTGACTCAGAGTACAAGCTATTTTGAAAACATATATTATTTAAAACTTGCTTTTAGAGGCATGGACATTTTCAAATAAATTAGTAGATCTGCCAATGACAAGATCAGCTCTACCAAATGAAAAGTCCTTTTATATATTTATATGTTTATATATATATATATTTGTTTTTCTTTTTTTTCTTTTTTATTAATTCTTTAAAATTCTTTAATCATTTATTAATATCCATTTTTAACATGGTTACATGATTCAAGCTCCTACTTTCCCCTTCATTTTTTATTAATTTTTTATATTTTAGATTATATTAAATTAAAAAGTTTTTGTACAAACAAAAACAATGCAACCAAAATCAGAAGGGAAACAACAAACTGGGAAAAAATCTTTATAACAAAAAACTATGACAGAGGTCTAATTTCTCAAATATACAAGGAGCTAAATCAATTGTATAAAAAATCAAGCCAATTGATAAATGGGCAAGGGACATCAATAGGCAACTTTCAGATAAAGAAATCAAAATCATCAATAAGCACATGAGAAAGTGTTCTAAATCTCTAATAATTAGAGAAATGTATATCAAAACAACTCTGAAGTATCACCTCATACCTAGCAGATTGGTTAAAATAATAGAAGGGGAGAGTAATGAATGTTGGAGGGGATGTGGCAAAATCGGGATGCTAATGCACCGCTGGTGGAGTTGTGAACTGATCTAACCATTCTGGATGGTAATTTGGAACTATGCTCAAAGAGCTATAAAAAAATGCCTGCCCTTTGATCCAGCCATACCATTGCTGGGTTTGTAACCCAAATAGATCATAGATAAACAGACTTGTACAAAAATATTTATAGCTGAGCTTTTTGTGGTGGCAACAAACTGGAAAAGGAGGGTATGTCCTTCAGTTGGGGAATGGCTGAACAAACTGTGGTATATGCGGGTGATGGAATACTATTGTGCTAAAAGGAATAATAAACTGCAGGAGTTCCAGGCGAACTGGAGAGACCTCCAGGAACTGATGCAGAGCGAAAGGAGCAGAGCCAGAAGAACATTGTACACAGAGACTGATACACTGTGGTAAAATCTAATGTAATGGACTTCTGTACTAGCAGTAATGCAATGACCCAGGACAACTCTGAGGGATTTATAGAAAAGACGCTACCCACATTCAGAGGAAGAACTACAAGAGAGGAAACACAGAAGAAAAACAATTGCTTGAACATTTGGGTTGATGAGGACATGATTGGGGATGTAGACCCAAAAGGACCACACCAATGCAACTATTAATAATATATAAATAAGTCTTGACTAACCACACATGTTAAAAGCAGTGGAAATGCAAGTTAGCTATGGGGGGGGAGGGAGCTTGAGGGGGTGAAGGGGAAAGTAAAAACAGGAATCATGTAACCATGGAAAATTTTTCAAAAAATAAACAAATATTTTATTTAATTTTAAATTTTATTTAAGTATGTTTCTATGGCTACATGATTCATGTACTTTCTGTAGAAATGATAAGTAAATAATGGAGACACCAGGGATATTATAATAAATCTAAAAGTTGTGGGTACACACACTGGGTTGTAGGAGAGACTGGGCCAGGATAAGGAGTTTACTGGATTTATCACAGGAATGGCAGTTGGTCTTAACTGTCACCCTGTTCTCCCTAGGCCAGAGTCTAGAAACAAGCAGGCAAGGTAAAAGGGGTTTAACAGCTTTAATTATGTTTAACTAAAAGGTGGGAAAGGGATTTCTATACTTAAAATCTAAAGGGCAAAACCACAGGGCAAGGGGAGGACTTATTCTACTCTAATCTAAGTGATCCAGCAGGCAGGGCCCAAGGAGAAGTGCAGTCTCTGGGAAGCTGATTCAAGCCTGGTACCAGCCAGCCTTGAACAGCACAGCTATGGATCAGAGGGGTGGTTTTGAGGCCTCTCACAGTTTTCCAAAGATGCTCACTGGATGCCAAAATCCTAGGTGGTCCAAGATATCAAGAAGAGTGAGTGAACTTGAGGTGCTGTCCACCAGGTCTCAAACTCCTCCTCTGCTTTGCTCTGCTCTGTAGGTCTCCTCTTACTGGAAATCCACCTCCACTCAGGATCCCAAGGAAATCAGGAAGCAGGGTCTGAGATCTCCCTGGGCTGGCAACAGTTTGCACACCACTAATGGAGTCTCTCTCTCAGGGCACACACACTTCCTCCTCCTTCATTCTATCTTAGAATTCTCCAGTTCCAGCCTGCTAGATGAACCTTAATTCTTAATTAATTGCTACCTAATCTTCCTCACAACATTTCCCTCCTCCTTTCCCCTTCCCCCTCCTAGAGCTGATGAGCAATTCCATTGGGTTATACATGTATTATCACTCAATACCTATTTCTATATTAATCATTTTTGTAATAATCTTTTAAAAACCCAAACCCCACCTCCAGTATCCATATAAAAAAGTGAAAAATCAAATTTTTTCATTCTACATTTCTACTCCCACAGTTCTTTCTCTCAATGTGGATAGTGTTACTTCTCATAAGTCCCCTGCGATTAAGATTTGTAAGGCATTTTTCAAAGGCAATCTCATTTGAGATTCCAAACAATTCTATATAGGTAGATACTCTAATTATCTCCATTTTACAGATGAGGTAACTGAGACTTGGAAAGGTTAAGTTTCCTTTTACAGGGTCATGCAGCCAGGATTTTATTCAGGTCTTTCTGCTCCTGCATCAAACTCTCTTATTAATTGTGCCACTAACTGCCAATATCATATACAAATACCCAAGAAAATGCATATCAGGCTGTTTTTCTTTACATCTTGCTTTTTTAATATTATTGCATGAGATAGTCTATATAAAAAGCTTTATGGGATAGATGATGAATTTGTGCAAATCTCTTGAAAAACATCATAAACCCATAAAATATTGAGAGCAGATCATCTCAGAGAATAAATGTCAACTGATGAAATAAAATGTTTTCTGTTTTCCTTCTAAATGAAAAGGAGAAAAAAGTGGAATTAAACAAAATGCGTGTGTTTGTGTATGTGTGCTATAGAACTTTTTAGGAGACACAAACAATTGAATGTGTCAGAAGTCCAGGAAGACAGACTTGTGGCCAGCTGAGAAATAACTGGAGAATTTGAGAGAGAAAACATGGATTGGACTCAATACATTGTTCTACAGTCAGATCTTATATCTGGCATTAGGGGGCCAAGATTCTCATATTCTCAACACAGAGCTTAGCATATTCTCCTGCACATTGGGCTAAAGGTACAAAAAGAAAAATTATTAGGGAGAGAAGAGTATGTGCAAATGGAGATGTATTTCTTTTGGTCCTGAGGTCTCTCTAGTCCTGGAGAGTGAATTCTCCAATCAGTGTGAGGGATGTTGGAAGGCAGTGTCTACATCAAATTGAAGAAGCCTAGTACTGACACTTTGATTGACTACACACTTAACATTGTTTGTCCTCACAACTCAAAGACAAACAAAAAGTGGAGTATGGATGAGTCACAATTGTACATTGCTAGAAACAGCAATTAACTAGAGGTAGATTCATTTCTGCAAAGTGGAGAAATTTAGGACTATGTATCCAAGGATATATAGAGATTAATCAATCAAGAAACACTTACTGAACACTTACTATGTGAAAGGTCCTAGGTCAGAAGCTATGAGGGTTTGAAGGAAGTGTAAGACTGGCTCTCTAGCTTTACAGGTGGTATAGTTGGAGGTTCAATATACAACTCTAAGGTTAATAACAATACAGGCCAGTATGTGATGTGCCAAGTGAGTGAGATAGATTTTTAAGTGCTATGCAATTTTCAAGAGGAACTGGCCAGGCTGTGTTTGCAGAACCACAGGATTTAGACCTGCATCAGACTTTAAAGATGATCTAATCTGACCCTCCTTTTTACCAATGGGAAAACTGAGGCTTATAAAGATTCAGTCATTTGCTTAAAATCATGCATTTAATAAATGACAATATCAGCCTTTGGAGCTATCTTCTGATTAAAAATGCACGAAATGGGAATAGGAATGTGTCATGAAGAAAATAAGACTTGAACTGAATCCTGAAGAATGGCTTACATAGACTAAAGTGAGGGTGAAAGTCATTTCAGACTGAAAGAGCAGTGTAAGCAAAGCCACAAAAGCAGGAGCAAATAGATCATTATTATTTGTATGGAGGTTGCCTGTTGGAACTATGGTTGAAAAGCTGAATTGGAGATGAATTTTGATGGACCTAATGGGCAAGCTAATGAGTTTAGATATTAAACAATAGACAGTGAAGAGACACTGAAAATGTTTTTATAGGGAATGGCACAATGGAAATAGTATGTAAGCAGGAATGATTCAGCTACTATCGACAAGATGGCATATGAGAGAAAGAGACTGAAGGCAAAGCAAGAAGTCAAGAAGTTTTCACAGCACAATCCACATATAAGTTAATGAGGATGGTGGTATTAAGAATGAAGAATGTATAATCCTTATGACCTGTTGGATCAGAACAGAAAGAAGAGAGAGGCAAATAACGACTGAGAATTTGAGTACTGGCAACTAGGAAAATACCTGGAGTTTGCCTTTGAATCCCCAAGAGCCATAGCATTCTTTGATAACAATGGTGACCACTGTTTGAAATTAAAATATTAGTCCCATTCCTCTGAAGAGCTCAAAATCTTTACCCTGTTTCACTCTTTAATCCTCAAAAAATCCTGCAAAGCAACAGAAGGGAAAACCATAGACCAGATGTTGGGTCTCTAAAATCTTTGAGACCATCATAGACATGGTTGTCAATTTGTCTCAGTGAAGAGGTTAATGAACACATCAAGATGATGCCCAGCCAGTTTTTAGTTTCTCCCTCTCTAAGTGTCCCTTCCTCCTCCTGTGGTGACCTCCATAATGAGGCACAGGAGTCTTCTACAAACTAGCTCGCCCCTACAGGGATAGCAGCTGGCACTGCTGACATTCACAGCAGTAGTGACCCAAAGCTTCCTCCTGATAGAGAAGACCTGCTTGTAGTCATAAGCAAAGTCAGAATATTGTCTATAGTATGACTCCACTGTTACTGTCCATCTAAAGGCCATGGGGATGATGTGATGAGGGAGAGATGACCATGTCTTTGACCCATGGAGACTTCATATCATATGTTTTGACTCACAAGATCAAGCATATCTAGTGTCTACAATCACCTAAACATTACTAATGCTTAATTAAAGCAAACAAAAGCAATTGTTGTAATTAAGCAGCCATTGAACAGTCTTCATACCTCTCCAAAAAAGCATGTGCTCTATTTACTGGAGAGTGCCTCTGTGGCATTTGGATATCAGTTAGCATGACATGATATATTGGGTGGTAGGATGAGAGGTAGGAATATGCCTCAAGATGAGATCACTATTTCAAGTTATAAAGGAAGTTCTCCTGTAGAACAGAACTGTCCTACTTATTCTGAATTGTCATCTGCTAAATCTGTAGTCAAATAGGGAAAAAGTCCCCTGAGGTGCAGCTAACATGGAAGTATACTCCAAGGAGGTGGTATTAGAACCCTGGAGAAGAATCTTAACCACCCTAACCTAGTAGAACGTGTGTACGAGACCACATGCAGCAGACAAGTGATGGTGACAAGTTATGAGAGCAGGAACCACACAAGTTGAATGGCAACCAGCAATTTATAAAACAAACCTTATTTCTAAATGTAACAGGTTCATATGCCTTTGACTTCCTGTTGACTTCCTTCTGACCCAGAAAGCATGGAAAATGTGAAAGGTATGCAAAAAGGTTGTTGGTTAATGTTGTTCCCTCACTTTCTACATCTTCACCTCAACCCATTGACCTTTGGCCCCATTGTTCCCCCTTTCCCAGAAAACTGTATTAACTAGCTGTCCACATACTCCACAGTTGGGGAATGGGGGGGGATATATGGCATGATGGACAGTTATATATTATAATTAAAAAAATATATATGAGTAAAAAAAAAAGATAAGAGTACTGGATCTAGAGTTAGGAAAAGCTAAGTTCAAATACAGCCTCAGACACTTAATACTTCTACCACCTTGGGAAAGTGAGTTAATCTCTGTTCACCTTCATTTTTGTTGTTTTTTGGTCATTCAGTCATATACAACACTTCATGAACCCATATTGTCCATAAAGTTTTCTTGGAGTGACTTTTGATTTCTTCTTCCAATGGATTAAGACAAAGAGAGGTTAAGTGACTTACCAAGGGACACACAGCTAGAGTTGGAGGCCAGATCTGAACTCAGGCATTCCTGACTTCAGATCCAGTGCTCTATCTATGAAGCTACCAAATTGTCTCTTTTGCTTTAGTTTACTCATATGTAAAATGTGGATCATAGTAGCACCTACTTCATATGGTTGTTGTAAAAACGAACAAGATACCATATATAAAGTACTTTGCAAATCTTAGAGAGTTACTAGCTGTTATATGGCTTATACAATAAGAGGAAAGTCAGAGCTCTTAGTTTTATGATTCATGAAAGCCTGAGTCCTGAACCTGGTTCTGTCTTTGGGTAGAAATATAACCTTGAGTCAGTAAACCCCTTAACTACCAATAAAGAAAAGATATAAATGTTGGAGAGGATGTGGCAAAATTGGGACACATACATTGTTAGTGTAGTTCTGAACTAATCCAACCATTCTAGAGGGTAATTTGGAACTATGGCCAAAGGGTTATAAAATTGTTTATTGATCCTATAATACCAGTACTAGGTCTGTCTCCCAAAGAGAGCATAAAAAAGAGGAAAGAACTTGTACAAAAATATTTATAGCAGCTTTTTGGTGGTGGCAAAGAATTGAAAATTGAGGGGATGCCTATCAATTGGGAAATGGCTGAACAAGTTGTGGTATAGTATGGTGTTGGAATATTATTCTTTAAGAAACAATGAAGGGGGCAGCTGGGTAGCTCAGTGGAGTGAGAGTCAGGCCTAGAGACAGGAGGTCCTAGGTTCAAACCTGGCCTCAGCCACTTCCCAGCTGTGTGACCCTGGGCAAGTCACTTGACCCCCATTGCCCACCCTTACCAATCTTCCATCTATAAGACAATACACCGAAGTACAAGGGTTTAAAAAAAAAAAGAAACAATGAGTAGGAGGGTTTCAGAAAAAGCTGGAAAGACCTACATGAACTGATGATGTTAAGTGAAATAGTGAAGTGAACCAGAACATTGCACACAGTATCGGCAATATTGTACAATGATCAGCTATGAAAGATAACCACTTTCAACAATACAATGTGCCAAGGACTTTTGACAAAGAATGTTATCAGCCTCCAGAGAAAGAACTGTGGGAGTCTGAATGTAGATAAAAGGATATGATTTTTCACATTAGTTCATGTGTGTTTTTATTTGGGGGTTTTGGTTTTATATGAGTAACGAGTTATGTGAGTATTCTTTTTACAGCAATGACCAATATGGATGTGTTTTACATGATAATATGTGTATAACCCATATTAAATTATTTACCATTTCTAAGAGGAGAGGGAAGGGAGAGATGGAGACAATCTGGATCTTATAATTTTGGAAAATATATATTCAAAATTGTTAATATATATAATTGGGAAAATAAAAATATATATATTAAAATCCTTTATCCATTCATCTGCCCAAGGAACAATACTGTTGCTTATTTACCTACAGCAGAGGACAAGGAAGCATGCCCAAATCAACTTTGTTGCTGCTGAGGACTAATCAATATCATCATTTTTCTCTATCACCCAATATGTCATGTCCTTATATGTCCCTTTGTGTAAAATCAGCCAACTTGCTAACTAATATCCAAATGCCACAGAGGCACCCTCCAGTAAATATAGCAAATGCTTTTTGGAGAGGTATGAAGACTGTTCAATGGCTGCTCAATTACTACAATTGCTTTTGTTTGCTTTAAATAAGCATTAGTAATGTTTAGGTGATTGTAGACACTAGATAAGCTTGATCTTGTGAGTCAAAACATATGATATTCCCCTCATCCTACTTCCCCTTATCAATAATCAATCCTTGAATGACATAAAAACATCAGTGTTCCACTACTGAATCTCAGTCCTCTTGCCTGCTTCCCCTTTGCTATAGGTTTGAAAATTCTTCCATATGGCTTTAGGTGATTAATAAATGTTTGTTGACTTGAGTGATCTATTCCTACAACTAAAAGCTTTAAACACTATGCAGAATATGGAAAGGGGCTAGTATTTCTTCCTACTGATTTAATTTTACTGTTGTATTCCCAGCACAGCACCATAATAGGTGCTTAAAAATGTGTGTTGGCTTTGATTGGTTCGGATTTTATGTGACCTGGCTACAAAACAACCTAATTTCATAAGATCAATTTTTGTCCTGAATTCTCAAGTACTTTAGCTCTAGAAGTGATTAGGCTGTCTTGACTGCTTCTGTTCTCATTCTTCTAGTTACAGGTTAAAAATATGTGTGTGTGTGTGTGTGTGTGTGTGTGTGTGTGTGTGTGTGTGTGTATGAGACAGTGAGGAGTTGGTGTTCATAAGCCCTAGAATGGGAGTATTTCTCTCAATACAACTTGATTTTCATCTATGCAAGGATTTCCTAGACCACCTAATAGAATCATCTCCTCCAAAATTCTTATTCAGGCATCTCTGACAATGTCATAATGCAATTTATGTGTCTTAGGAGGGCAGGTAGTTAGCTAGCTAGGTGGTATATTGTCATGGTTTTGTTGTGAAGGGAAAATGAAATATTTGTAAAGTGCTTTACAAATTTTAAGATGATAAATGTTAGCTTGATATGAGTGTGTAAGCAGCTATTATATATAAAATTCTCTGCTAGGCATTGGGAATGTAAAGGATAAGAAATATGACCATCCTTTTCCCTGAGGTCTTTACAATATAATGGAGGATGTGAGAAGTACACATATAATTTCACTGCAAAGAAAATTTTCTCTCTAAAAGTCCTCAGCACTGTCAAATGGTTCAACATCAGAAGTGGATATGGTTTTGTCAGTGGAAACAACATTAAAGAGGATCCATTACCATCTACTTTGCTACTATGCACTAAGGACTCTGGACCTTTCCAAAAGCCTTATAGTGAAACTTTTCTATGTGTTGTCCCTTTTCAGAAAGTGAGTTTTTTGAGAGCAGATACTGTCTTCATTTTCTATATCCTCAGAGCTTAAAACGGTGCTCTGCAAATAGTAAGAGATTAACAAATGTTCTTATATTTATTCAGATGTTTAAGATACAAAGTATAATTTTTTTAATTTAAAAAAAATTTTAGAATACAAAGTATAATTTGATTAGAGCAAAGAAGAGATCTAAGCAGAGTGCTATATGGAAAAATGTGAAGGAAAGTCACAAATTATGCCTTAATAAGTGTTTGTTAATAAGTATTTTATTTTATGTTTAATAAATGTTAACTTATGTTTACTGGTTAATTGATTTTAATTTTGCATACAAGGAGACTAAGAGCCAAAAAGATAAAATTACTTGTCCACACACCTACTTAGGGAGAGAGGAAGAGAAACCAAGTTGAGAGTTTCCTCTTGACAGTTAAAGTTTCATTGTCTTGCAAATTTGAAATGATCTGTGTATGTGTGTGTGTGTGTGTGTGTGTGTGTGTGTGTGTATGCATGCATAGCACCTGAGAGCACACTAGAGAAGTGCCATTTATTTTCAGGTGAGTAACTACACATTTGATTACAGATGTGAGTATTTTTATTTTTAGTGATAGTAATATGAGAAAAAATTCATTCCACATCTAGGGGGAGAGAGACAGGGAGAGAGAGAGAGAGAGAGAGAGGGAGAGAGGGAGAGGGAGAGGGAGAGGGAGAGGGAGAGGGAGAGGGAGAGACAGAGAGGGAGAG
>NC_058133.1:153657175-153724173 GCF_016433145.1 Gracilinanus agilis | reverse complement strand
TGATTGGTGCTCCTTGATATTTGAATTGTCTCTTTCTGGCTTCTTGTAAGATTTTTTCTTTTGCTTGGAAACTCTTAAATTTGGCAATTATATTCCTGGGCGTGTTCTTATCTGGATCGAATGTCACGGGTGTTCTATGGATCCTTTCAATGTCTATATTGCCCTCTTGTTGTAGGACTTCAGGGCAATTTTGCTGAATAATTTCTGTTAGTATGGAGTCCAGGTTTCTATTAATTTCTGGATTTTCTGGAAGACCAATGATTCTCAAGTTGTCTCTTCTAGACCCGTTTTCTTGCTCTATCACTTTCTCATTGAGATATTTCATGTTTCCTTCTATTTTTTCAGTCTTTTGACTTTGTTTTATTTGTTCTTATTGTCTTGAGAGATCATTAGCTTCTAATTGATCAATTCTAGCCTTTAGGGATTGGTTTTCAGCTATAATCTTCTGGTTTTCGGCTATAATCTTCTGGTTTTCGGCTATAATCTTCTGGTATTCCTTTTCAATCTGGTCATTTCTGGTGTTCAATTTGCTTATCAGTTCATTTGGTTTCTGAGCCTCACCTTCTAATTGCAAGATTCTACCTTTTAAACTGTTATTTTCTTGCCAGATCTCTTCCATTTTCCTCAAAATCTCAGTTTTGAACTCTTCCATAGCTTGTGAGGAATTTTTCTTATTTGAGGAGGGTACGGATGCTTGTTTGTTCTCCTCCTCTGTTTGCTCGGTTGTCTGGATTTTCTCTGTGTAAAAGTTGTCGAATGTTAAAGACTTCTTTTTCTTGTTGCTAATCTTTCTCTTCTGAACTTCCTGAGACTGGGTAGCCATCGTTAGCCCAGCAGCTTCTCAGGTTTATCCTCATGCTCAGGGTCTGTCTGTGGTCTTTTGGCTCCTGAGGTCTGAGTTCTGGTTTTTTCCAAGGTCAAGCTCCCTGGTGGACCCCCTTGCTTGATCCTCTGCAGGAGGTTTCTTTACAAAGCTCAGGGTGCTGCTTCCACAGTCGTATACCTGTCTGCACTGGTTCCCCACTCAGGGTTTTAGAGCCTTAGCTTGCGGCTGTGTCTGCCTCCACCCATGCCTCCAACCACGCCTGAGCTCTGCTCCCGCGCTCTGCGCCCTGCAGCTATGCTCTGCACCCTGGTCCTGTGCTCAGAGTTTGTGTGCGTTCTTTAGATTTTTGGGGTCCTAGATCTTGCTGCTGTCAGGAACAGGCCCCGGAGCTGCCAATGACTCAATGGGTTCCCCAAACTTGCTCTATTTCTTTTTAGCTGGCTTCGGCGCTATAGGTGGTGTGTGTGGAGGGAGTGGGAGTGGGGTGGTTGCTCAGCCCGCGATTTAATGAGAGCTGTTTCACCCCTTTATAGCATGGAAATGCCCCGATTCCACGTACCTTCCACGCTGTGCCCTGTTGTGGGGTTCCTCCGTTCGTCTGGAATTGTTTTTATGTCCCCTTGAGGAGTTTTGTGTGTTTCGGTCAGGAGGGGTTAAGAGCTGCTTCTTCCTCTGCCGCCATCTTAACCCGGAACCTCCATAAACACATTCTTAACTTCATTGCTGTACACTAATCAGGTTTCAATGTAAATACATCCTTGGGCTTTCTATATAACATGAGAATCAATAGGCAACTTATAAGAGAGATTTGGAGAATTTCAGGATTTCTCATGGGGCATTAACCCATATATGGCACAAATTGTTTTGAGAAATGCGGCATTCTACTTAAGGGGGTCGATAAGGTGACCATCCTTTCCTCTTCATCACCAGCAATTTCTTGAGTAGTCATTATTTGTAAGATGCTGAACTGGGCACTAGAAATAGAAGGTTAAAGCTCTTTTAGAAAATAAGGATACAAAATAAGAAGTCACATTTTTATAAACCATTAAGGTTTACCATTTTTTTCCTTATAACAGCCCTATGAGAGAGAGGGGGAAAGGGAAAAGGAGGAGAGAGAGAGAGAGGGAGAGAGAGAGAGAGAGAGAGAGAGAGAGAGAGAGAGAGAGAGAGAGATGGGTTATTATCCCCATATTATGAAACTCAGGCTTTAAGCAAATAAATTATTTGCCCATAGTTAGTATCTAAATTGGAATTTCAACTTAGATCCCCCTTGCTCTATTACAATCTTAACACTGCCTCTCAACTACATGGAAGTTACATAAATTTGCATAGTAGGACAACCTACCTATCTAATGACTGTAGAGTGAATGTTCTGAACTTTTTCGTGTCATAGTCCCTTTGGAAGTCTGATGTCACCTATGGACCCCTTCTCAGATGAATGTTTTTAAATATATGAAGTAAATAGTATTATAAAGGAAACCAGTTGCAGTGAAATGAAGATGTAATTGTGAGTTTTTTTTCCATTCAAGTTCATGGTCTCCCTAAAATCTATGGGTCCATGATCCCTAGAATAAGAACTTTGGCTAAAGAGGGGTTCCAGCAGTGTATGTGAATAAATGCATCACAGATTTCTATGATTCTTCTAAAACAAGAGTTCTTAGCCTGGCATCCATGAACCCATAGATTTCATTTGTTGTTTTTGTCCAGTCATTCATCACATCCAACTCTCTCTGACCTTGTGGACCATAGCAGGCCAATTCTGTTCATGAGGTTTTCTTGGCAAAAATACTCAAGTGGTTTGCCATTTCCTTCTCCAATGGTTTAAGAGGCAAACACAGTTTAAATGGCTTCTCAGGTTCATGTAGCAAGTATCTGAGGCTCAATTTGAATTCAGATCTTCCTAACTCTAGGCCTAGAACTCTATCCACTGAGTCACATATGTGCCCCAGACCATAAAAGATGTATACACTACAAAAAAAGGTTAAGAGTCCCTGTTCTAAAGGGTTCCTGTTGACTCAAGAATTTGAGACTACATCATAATACTAGTTATCCATTCAATGCTTCTGCTTTTGTTATTATCCATTCAATGCTTCTGCTTTTGATATTATACCTAGGACAGCCATATCTATTATGTATTTTCCCACAATTGTATAAGAATGAGTCTCTCAGACTTGGGAAAATACTGTAACAATATAACATCATGTAATGCCTGTGTATCCTGGTGTATACCTTTAAAGATAAGTATGACATGGTGGGTAGCAATTGCAACATTGCTCTGATTATTCTGATAAAATATGACTGGTTATTCCTCTCATATCTGTCATGGATACAGTTAAATTCAAATCATAGAAGCAGAGTTAAATTGTAATCTCACAATTTGATTTAGAGCTGCTAGGAGCTATCAATCTAGTGTCCCTTCCAGCCAGGCTTATTCTAGATAAGGAGTTTTCTAGGAAGCTTGCCTACCCTACCCGTACAGCATAGCATATTGGCAGAGCCCCTTGGGCTACAATAAGAAACTAGAGCTTAGTAAATTCTTGCTTATACTGTTCCCCAATGCCATTTCCTTTTCAGATATGTCATAGATTTTCATTTATTTGAATTTAAATAGCAAACTGGTAAGAGTTTCTGATGTCTGTTGTCAATCATTTCCTTTTTACCTTTTTTTGTCTCCATCTCTCTGCCTCTCAAAGCAAATATAGTCATTTCTTAATTATTCAGGAGCTGATCATCTAAGGTACAGATTATCTATCTGTCTAGTTTCTCTGTCTTCTGGAAACCTATTAGTCATCACCCTGTTCCTGAGAAACACAATCAGAGAGTGCATTAGACAAGACATGAAATGGTCCATTTTGTTGTTTATTAGCCTCTCTGATGAGAGACTGCATAAAAGAAGTTGAAACTTTCAAATAAAGTTTGTGGACTAGGTACCTTTCAAATATCCATGGCTTCCTTGTTACCTTCATATTAAGGATAATCAAAAATGGACTGTAACTGGTTCCTCTCTTATATGCATCTATTGTTTTCCCATAGCAACTATTCGTTTTATTTGTGTAAAACTTCTATTAGAATTTGATTCATGCACATATTTTGATAATATTTGCTGAACAAGAATGCTTGTGTTCCCTGGTAATTGTTTTTCTAAGTCTCTCTCCACCCCACACACAAACACACATCCCTCTATCAAAAGAAGAATAGCAAGGGAAAATAAAGGCATTCATTGTTCTAGAGTTTCCTACTCCTGGCTCTCTACCATCTTTCCTTTAATGTCAAAAAAAGAAACATGGCAGAAGGGGAGACCTTAATTTCTTTTCCATATATAAAGAATGCATAGAGACAACTGGTGGTTCAGTGGTTAGGGAACAAAGCCTAGCGATGGGAGGTCCTGGATTCAGATATGGCCTCAGGCATTTCCTAACTGTATGACCTTATGCAACCCTAATTGCCTAGCCCTTACTGCTTTTCTGCCTTGGAATGAATGCTTAGTATTGATTCTAAGACAGAAGGTAAGGGGTTTCAAGGAAAAAAAAAAACAGGAAAATGCATTGTTCTTTATATTTATTTTTCACAATCAGAAAGTTATTTTTTCCAATGTAAGAAATAATATAATACCTCCCATTCCTGCCTCAAATGTCTCCCTCTTACCAGTGTTCTCTCCACCCAGCTGCCCGTGATACTCTTAAAAGCACAGTCTATGTAACTATAACCCTAAACAATATACATCAGTCACTCCCTATTACCTCTCAGATCATATATAAGTTTCTTTAGTTGGCAGTCAAGTGACTCTACAACCTGTCCCCAGTCTACCTCTCTAGTCTTATTATATGTTATTCCTTTTTGCACACACTGCAGTTCAGCTAAATTCACCTTCTTGAAAATGAATCATGTAACCATGTAAAAATATTTTAAAATAAAGAAAAATAAACTTACTGTGGGAAGTCAATAAGAGAATAGATAAAAATCTGAGTCTCCTCTTTTGACCCCTTTTGTGATCCTTGTGATTTCTTGTTGAAAAGTATTGTGGCCTTATTGAAAAGCTTTAAGTTCCTAGCTAACCAACAGTTAAAAGATTAAAGCTCTTCCCCTTTGGCCAGGAATGCAGCTGCCTGGTACAGCCAAGGCCAAAACCTTAGCAGGGGCATTTCAACCCTGAGAAAATATTCCCTGACTTGGCTTTCTAATAAGAATCCAATCAAAATTCAGCCTTGGCCTTGTTCTATTCTGAAGCCAATGAGACCTTTTGTGTTTTAATATGACATAATTTGTAACTTCTGAACATCTGTGAAGTTTTGGGGGGGTTCTTTTGTGTAAAATGAGTCTTGAAATATATATTAAAAACTCCATGCTCCTGGAGACAGAGCTGGAAGCATGAGCTAAAAGATCTCAGTGTCCTTACTTCTTATCAACTAAGCTGTCTTTATCAGATTATCTGGAGATGATAAATAGATCTCAAGAACTTAACTTCATACTTTTGCTTACATAATATTCCACCTCCTTTCTCCATGCCTTTGCACAGGCTATGACTTCCCCCATCCTCATGCCTAGAATGCTCCCCCTCCTCGCCTCTGCTTCTATAGAACCTCTAATTTTTATAAGTTCATTTCAAATGCCTCTCTCTATATAAAATCTTTCATGGTCAACCCTTTTCCCCCACCAGCAGCCCTCCTCCTCTGGCACTAGTGTCTCTTCCCCAAAACTACTTTGTATTTGTTTGGTATGTATTTTGTATTTACTTATTTATATGACATACACACCTATAATTTTACATACACATATAGATAACTGTATCTAGCTAGCTGGCTATCTGTAAAATCATTCCAAATGGAATATAAGCTCCCTAAGGACAGGGACTGTCCCATATTTATCTTTATTAAAAATCTTCAATGCATAACTCAATTTCTAGCACATGAAAGAAAATTAAGTAATATTTGATCAGTTGTTTGATAAAACCCTTTGGAAATTCTTCTCTTAATGGAATTCGTCTATTCTTACTATTGTCTGATGGAAGTTTGAGGGAATAGTAAACAAATTACAATGGCTGGGTAATTTCTTGACTTGAAATACAGCAATAATGGAATACAGATGATGGGGAAGGCTCCACTAATGCTCTAGGCACGATGGCATTTCTGCTGATTGAACAGCCGTGATAGAGGTATTGTTGTTTGTCCTTCATTTTCAAAGAGGACCAATGACATTACAAGGTTATGTCTTAATCTGTTTATGAATTGGATTTAAGTAAGACAGAGTTGCATAAAGTTGTCAGCTTCACTCTCTCAGAGTCATCTAAGTCCAGTGACAAGACATAAGCCAGGACAACTGGTGATAGCCCAGGATGTAATAGATAGCCTTGGCATCTTCCATGACTGACCAAGCAATAAGTGCTCCACAGTATCTGCTTTAACTGCTTTCTTTCATGGCTGTTGGGGCAAATTGTTCTTATCTTCCCATTTCACCAGTGGAAGTCTTTATATGCTTGGGTTAGACACCCCTCTAACAAATAGTTTTGTGACCCACCAGTTATGCTCAACATACATAGTTTAGTCCATCTGTTGAGATAGTTTATTGGGATGTGGCTGCTGTGTATGCTACATACTCTCAGAGCCATGGGGGAGCATCAATGGGCACCAAAAGTGCATAAGCAACCCTTAAAGGGACTCAGCAAGCACACCAGAGGTGCTAGTCCTCCTGGGAAAAGAAGGGATATAGCAAGCAATTAAATGGAAGAGGCTTGCCAGTCAATACAGAAACTAATCAATCAGCAAGTATTTCTTAAGTACCTACTATGTGTCAGGTACGGAGTTAGGCCCTGGGGATACAAATGTAATAAATGAGATAATTATTAATTATAAGGGACTTATATTCTAACCTATTCTTAACAGAAAGGAAATAAATCCTAGGAATATGGAAAAGGCTTTACTTCTCATTAAGCTTTTAGCTATATTTACTTGCAGCCAGGAGCCAAGAAGTAGTGAATATTTTCCTGCCTTTAAGCATTCTGGAGCCTCCTATGGTCAGGGCTTTCGAGATGAAGTTGGGTCATAAGATCCTGTATTTAGAGCAGAAAGGGACTCAGAAGTTTTATAATCCCCTCCTTTCATTTTACATATGAGGAAATTGAGGTCCAGTAAGATGAAGTGACTTGTGTGGCAGAGCCAGAATTTGAACCCCAGTCCTCTGACCCTAATACAGTCCAATACCATACCGACATTCTGGAGTATTATCACCATAAAGTGAATCATTGTGGTAGAAGGAAGGTCTTTGGAAGGATTACAGGTTGGGCATCCACCAAAAGACGGGCAATAATTATAACAAATCTCATAAAGTCAATGCCATCTGTGCCCTCAACATATCCTTTTCTAGTCCCTCAAGGGTACCAGATGTTTCAGTACTTTGAGATGACAGGAAGAGGATTAAGGAAGGAGTGATTGTGTGATTGAGAAGAGTAGATAAGTACAGATCTGCCAATAAACTGTCATTTGAAACCTCACTTTGCCAACTTCAGAGAATCTACCTGGAAGGTGACATTTTTTTGTTGTTCTTTATAATCTGTGAAATTATTTACAAAACTATCAAAGGGCTATGCATCTGTGGAAATAATAGCCTTGCTAATGAAATTGTGACTCTTTATGAGGAAGAAATACGTTTTTTAATCAAAATCGAGAAGCAGATTATTAATTCTTTCAGAACTATTTGGAAGGGTCTATCTTTTACAAAAAGCAAAACATTTGGAACAAAATTTTTACATATAAATTTTTAAAAAATTTAGACACATTCAATTTTTAAAACTTTAAAATGATGCTATTTATCATTTATAATGCTAATCATTAATATGTATATGGAGTTTTATCATTTTCAAAGAGCTCTCATTTCACCCTCATAACATCTCTATGATATAGGTGAGTAGAGACTACTAGCCCTATTTTATAGGAGAAGAAACTGAGGCTCAGAGAGGAAAGTACTAGTGAGCTGGTAAATATTTTAACAATGAGATCTCCGAAAAAGGAAAAATGTACACAGGATCTACTTTCAAGATGCACCTAAATTTCTCTATCATTTTCTTAAGTATTGACAAACAACAAAACAACAAATCAAGCCTTAATTAGTAGCTTTTGCTTATTTCTCAGGTAGATTTACCCTGAAAAAATTTTAACTGGATCTCTAAGCAGTTTGAGCTGACTGCAGCATACTCCTGAGCAAAAGGATGTGTGAAAGATCACAAAATTAGCCACAATGGCTCTCCAAAGAGGCACACTACACATAACAATAGAGAGAGTTAATTACTGTCTATTTAGGGACTCTAGAATAGCTTGACAGAAAGAAAAACTAATGATAAACAGACCAAATTTGAGTAACAAGTACAAAAGAGTAGGCACAGATTATCTAGGAATTCCACTGCTCTACCAGTGATGAAGTAAAACTATCTTCTCAGATATGAGATCATGGATTTAGAAATGGAAGGGTCTTTAGAGGTCAGCTAGTCTAACCATTTCATGCTCCATATGAAATGAAACCAGGAGAAGCTTTAACTTGTCCAAAGCCACACAGGCTATATATGACAAAGCTAGAATTCAAACTCAGGTCTTGGGATATTAGATCCAGACCCCTCTCCATTGCCCCAGAGCATTTGACCATAGTCAAATCATCTTCACTTGAGAGTTTGCTACAACTCTGAGAAATAAAAAGAGAAAATCTTATCCCATTAAAAAAAGAAAGAAACTGAGGTTCAGAAGCTCTTAAGGCTGCCATTCCTTTATAACCCACAGGAAGTGCATTTTAAAATTGTATTGTTTTTTATGATATTCATGCATCTAGGCTTTAAAATCTCAAGTTAAAATCCTTTTTCCAAAATAATTCTTCAGATTCATAAATGCTAATTATATTTTCCTGAATGTCCCAAACTCTCCCATTTCAATTAACAGATGGATCTGACTCCCTGTTCCTCATCCTTTCCTTTGATAATTCAAGACAAAAAATTCCACATGCATATTTTAAGAATTCTAGAAAAGTGACATAAACTCCCTTGATATCAGTATTTTTTTCTCTCATCTTTCTCAGCTGCTTTGCCCAAAGATATCTGAATATAGGGACAATAAAATTTCAATTCTTTCTATCAGAATCCATGAGCATTGATTCCTAAGATACCTAGCTCTGAGACCAGGAGGTAGGTAGAGGAAGAGAGAGACTCAGCAGGAGGAATTTAACTAGGTGAAAGAGAAAATAGAATTTGCTTGACCATAACCCAGAAAAAGGGGGTCACATTGAAAAGCTTTCATTATCTTCTTCTGTTTTGTAGTCAGCAAAAGAAAACTAAGCTAATTGACATCCCTGACTTGTGTGATGAGCCCTAGAGCTATTCCATAGATGCTTTATAACATGAGCTCTGCTAAGGGAATGAGGCTGGACTGGAGTACAAATATCCATGGCAGCGTCTGGGGAATAGAGCATTGCTTTCCACTGGTTATTTTCAAGACACATTCCCAAAGTGTGATGGCACTTAATGGGGCCTTTGAATCTTAATTTTATTCCATTCATCTGTTTAATTTAGGTTTTAATTGTGGTGGATGTCATTCTGTCATTTCATTTTCAACTCTTTTTGAGCCCATATTGGGTTTTCTTGGCAGAGATACAGGAGTGGTTTGCCATTTCCTTCTCCTCAGTTCATTTTACAGATGAAGAACTGAGGCAAACAAAATTAAATGATTTGCCCAGGGTCACGCAGCTAGTAAGTTTCTGAGGTCAGATTAGAACTTGGGAAAATGAATCTTGCTGATTTTAAAGCTTTATCCACTGCACCACCTACCTGCCCCCAACAAAAATAGTTGAAGATACAGGAAAGCTTTTCAATATATTAAAGTAAGCAAATAACAAAAAAAAAAAACTCAGGCTGAATTTAAGTTGATGAGTCAAAGGAACCATGTTTTTTTGTTGGTCTATGGAATTTGATTTGATCAGATAACTTAAATGAAGACAGTAGCCAAATGTGTCACACTGGGCACAACAACAAGATTTCTCATAAATCTTCTGCAAGATTTGTTTATCATAAACCTAGTTCCATTTGAGTTTTTCTTATAGGTCAGCTGTGATATAGAATAATATTTGACTTTGAAAAAAAAAACCTTAAATCCCCCTGAACATCTAGTTTTACTTTAAAAAAAAACTATGGGGACTGGACTAAATGCTATCAAAAGTTCTTTCCAAAAGTGAAATACAATGAAACTTTGAAGAAGCTTTGTGCATAAATTGTGCTATGTATTAGAGAAATTGGAAAAAATTAGAAAGGACTCATGTAGTGTTTTGTTTTGCTTTACTTTAATTATAAATAACAAATTTATATAATTATAAATAACACAACTCTAGATTGTGTACTAGAGGCTTATTGATTATGATTTTTAAATTATTTTGGGTTAAAACTATTTAGGTACCAAGACTACCATCTTTCTTTTCTCTTTCTTGTAGATTAACAGCTTTTAGCTTATCAAAATAATTTGTTCCTTTTTTTAAGCTGTTGTCTTGCCAGCTATTATAATCATTCTGAATAGAGTATCCATTGTTGTACATCCATGTCACAACTGCCTCTTTAATTCCCCAGCTTCCTTCAAGACTAAGCTCAGGTACCACTTCTCATAGAAAGTATTTCCTAATCCTTCCAGATGCTGATATTCTCTCCTTCCTCAAATTATTACGTATATGCTTTTTATGCTTATATGTCATATATTACAGTAGTATATAAGCTAATTCAGGGCAAAAGTTATTTTTTCATCTTGCCTTGGCATGCCCAAATGCTTTGCACATAATAGCCACTTAATAAATACATATTTGGTTGTATTAGGTAATACTTGATTTTTATTTTTCCTTTTCAAAGGAAATTGAACAAACAAGTACATTTTCCATGGAAATTATAATTGGTAACAAAACACATTTCCACCATGAACAGCAAATCAAGCATACTCTATAAGAAGAAAAGTCCAATAATCTTGATTCTTAAGTTGTGCATGCAAAAATCATAAAAAACATACCTATTACTCTCTATTAAATCATGGTTTATACACAGTTATTCATGGTCCAACTTTCATTACTATTTTTGGTTCTTCTTTCTTTGCTTCTCATATTCAATAAATTTTTTAGTCATACCAGTTCTACCTGTCACTCCTTTCCACTCTAACTACCCCAACATAAACCCTTATTATCACTCACTAGGACAACCACAACATCCTATCAGCTAAGTTACTCCACATCTGGTCTCCTCCTTCCTCCAATCCATCATATGTATAACTTCCAAACTAATCTTCTATTTGCACAACAGTGGGATCCCCTCTCTACAAACTTATTTTATTCTTCACATTTCCCTCTCCATCCTCCCTATTTACAATCAAGGAAAATTATGTGAAAAATATTGCCTGAACCAGTCTCTTGGTAGTCCTAGTCTTTGACATTGTCAATCTAGTTTCTTTCTAACTAGCTTAATGGAAATTCCCTGAATTTTTGTTATTTCCAGGAATAGATATTCTTTACCATGACTAAATATTATTCTAAACATTACTACCTCTAGGTAAGAAAAACTACCCAGAAGAACAAAGTAGACGTTCAATGATATTACAGTATTAATTAAGATACATCTTGAGAGGGGGCAGCTAGGTAGCTCAGTGGAGTGAGAGTCAGGCCTAGAGACAGGAGGTCCTAGGTTCAAACCCGGCCTCAGCCACTTCCCAGCTGTGTGACCCTGGGCAAGTCACTTGACCCCCATTGCCCACCCTTACCAATCTTCCACCTATGAGACAATACACCGAAGTACAAGGGTTTAAAAAAAAATACATCTTGAGAGAACGAAATGTTAACCTGGAACAAAACAATTATAATCTACAGACTTGTGTAAAACAGATAAATATTTCTGATCCTCTACTTTCCTGTATTTAAGTGGTTATATTTATGCCTTCTCACTAAAAGGAAGCTAATGCTTCTTGCCTCAGATTCAGGGAGATATCTGCTTAAGTTCCATCTCTAACACATCTACTTTGTGAACTTGGTCAAATCATTTAACTTTTGTGTCCTGGTCATCTTTTAAAACTACTAATTGCAGACCAAGTGCCAATATGCATTGGTAAAAGGAAATTCCAGTTCTAGTAGTTCCCTATACTGATGAAATCACAGTAAGATACAAATTCACATCCTACTCATGCAGTACTTACCAATCAGTGGATATGGTTAAGAAATTAACTTGGCAGTAGTAAGTTCTAACTAAATCTCTGCAACCTCTGTGTTTCAATTTCTCATCTCTATCAAAAAGAATAATGAACTAGCCTATTTGCAAAAAATATCTTACTTATTCAGAAGCTGATTATTCTCTTTGCATGTTATAAAGATCTAATTTTTTTTCCTTTTTTTTTGCCTGCTGTTAGCACAGCAGGAAAGGCAGAGAATCTAGGCCACAGAGATAAGAAAGGAACAGCTGCTGTCAATATCTCTGTGGAGCACACCAGCCACCTACTGTTTGTGAATTTGCCTTCAATCAACTTATCTAAGCAGAGAGAAGCACAATCTCTTGATATTTATAAATTTTTCCATTCAAAAATCCAGGTAGCACTTACAAAAAAAAGACATATAGGACATCACTCCATCAGAGAAGAGGGGATTCAGGGATCAGATAGTCCTGGGTGCCTTCTCTTTTGGGTTTATTAGTATATATTTTTGTCCTCAGGGGATATCTTGTCTGTCCAACCACATTGCTGAGTGGTCTGATGTGGACAGATTCATTGTCTTGTCAAAGAACAACATATGATGATTTTGTGCCTTTTGCCCAATTTCCTAGCAGAGAGATACTATTTTTCCCATAGAACTGCAAATTATATCAATAAAGAATGAAAATAATACTTAGAAAAAGAATATCAAAGCTCTGGAAAAGATTTAGTTGTTTGTTTTTAAAATGATTCTAACTTAGTTTTAAAATGATTTCTTATATTTATTTAATTAATTTAGAAGATTTTTCCATGGTTACATGATTCATATTATTTCCCTCCTCTCTTTCCTGCCCCCTCCCATAGCCAAAGCACAATTCAACTGGGATTACAAGTATCACTGATTAAGACCTATTTCCATATTATTAATATTTGCAATAGAGTGATCATATCTCCATTGAACCATGTGATCAAGGAAATGTCTTTCTTCTGTGTTTCTACTTCCACAGTTCTTTCTTTGAATGTGAATAGCATTCTTTCTCATAAGTCCCTCAAATTGCCTTGGATCATTGCATTGCTGCTAGTAGAGAAATCTATTACATTCGATTGTGCCACAGTGTATCAGTCAATGTGTACAATGTTCTCCTTTTGCTCTGCATCAATTCCTGGAGGTCATTCTAATTCACATGGAATTCCTCCAGTTCATTATTTCTTTTAGCACAATAGTATTCCATCACCAACAATAGCACAATTTGTTCAGCCATTCTCCAATTGAAGGACATCCCCCCCATTTTCCAATTTTTTTATCACCACAAGGAGCGTGGCTATGAATATTTTTGTACACATATTTTTCCTAATTATCTCGTTGGGGTACAAACCCAGCAGTGGTATGGCTGGATCAAAGGGCAGGCAGTCATTTAAAGCCCTTTGTGTATAATTCCAAATTGCCTTCCAGAATGGTCAGATCAATTCACAAATCTACCAGCAATGCATTAGTGTCCCAATTTTGCCACATCTCCTCCAACATTTATTACTTTCCTTTGCTTGTCATATTAACCAATCTGCTAGGTGTGAGGTAGTACCTCAGATTTTTTTAATTTGCATTTCTCTAATTATAAGAGATTTAGAACACTTGTTCAAGTGCTTATTGATAGTTTTGATCCTCTTTATCTGAAAACTGCCTATTTATGTCATTTTCCCACTTATCAATTGGGGAGTGGCTTGATATTTTTTTGTACAATTGATTTAGTTCCTTATAAATTTGAGAAATTAGACCTTTGTCAGAGGTTTTTGTTATAAAGATTTTTTCCCCAATTTGTTACTTCCCTTCTAATTTTGGTTGCATTGGTTTTGTTTGTACAAAAACTTTTTAATTAATGTAATTAAAATTATTCATTTTACATTTTGTAATATTCTCTGTTTCTTGCTTGGTCTTAAATTCTTTCCTTTCCCATAGATCTGACAGGTATACTATTCTATGCTTACCTGATTTACTTATAGTTTCCTTCTTTATATTTAAGTTATTTACCCATTCTGAATTTATCTTGGTATAGGGCATGAGATATTAATCTAGACCTAATTTCTTCGATACTATTTTCCAATTTTTCCAGCAGTTTTTTTTTCAGATAGTGGGTTCTTGTCCCCAAATCTGGGATCTTTGGGTTTATCATATACTATCTTGCTGAGGTCATTTACCCCAAGTCTATTCAACTGATCCTCCCTTCTGTCTCTTAACCAGTACCATATTGTTTTGATGACCATTGCTTTATAATACAGTTTAAGATCTGGTACTGCTAAGCCCTCATCTTTCAAATTTTTTTCCTTATTTCCCTTGATATTCTTGATCTTTTGTTCTTCCAAATGAACTTTGCTATAATTTGTTCTAATTCATTTAAAAAAAAGTTTCTTGGTAGTTTGATAGGTATGGCACTGAATAAGTAAATTAATTTGGGTGGGATTGTCATTTTTATTATGTTAGCTCAACCTACCCATGAGCTATTAATGTTTTTCCAATTATTTATATCTAGTTTTAATTGTGTGGAAAGTGTTTTGTAGTTGGGTTCATATAATTCCTGTGTTTGTCTTGACATATAGGTTCCTAAATATTTTATATTATCTAGAGTGATTTTAAATAAGATTTCTCTTTCTAACTCTTGCTGCTAAGTTGTGTTGGAAATACACAGAAATGCTGATGATTTATGTGGGTTTATTTAAAGTTGTTGATTATTTCTACTAGGTTTTTAGTTGATTCTCTATGATTTTTTAAGTAGACCAACATATCATCTGCAAAGAGTGATAGTTTAGTCTCCTCATTGCCTATCTTAATCCCTTCAATTTCTTTTTCTTCTCTAATTGCTACTGCTAGTGTTTCTAGTACAATGTTTAAAAAATAGAGGTCATAATGGGCATCCTTGCTTCACTCCTGATCTTATTGGGAAGGCTTCTAATTTATCTAACTTAGTTTTATAGCAAATTTATAACTTTGGTAAAACTAAGGCAAAGAAATGACTTCAGCTGGGAAATAAATATTTCCTTATTATCCCTGAAGGTATTCACAGGAAGGGTTTAAGTAACACATTTAGCTAGCTTTAGTAGGTATTAGGAAATTCCTTATTGCTTCAGGAGATGGGACTAGATGATCAACATCTCTTCCATCATTACTTGTTCTACAAAGACAGAACTTAAAGGCGTGCTATAATTGAGTTGGAAGTCTGGACAGCGGGATTTGAAATAGAAGTGAGAAAAAACAGATTAGACAACAAGAAAAGATCTGAAATTCAGAGTCCTGAGGGAAATTACAGGCAGGGTTGTAGAGAAGAGGTCTGACTGAGAGGTGGTATAGTGTAGTGCAGAAATGTCAAACCTACCCCTCCCACCTAAAACTCCAACATGAAGTCCAAATTTTGATAAAAATGAAATTGCTGTTGTTGTTGAATTATCTCAGTTGTATCTGACTTTTCATGACACCTTTTGCAATTTTCATGGCAAAAATACCGAAGTGGTTTGCCATTTCCTTCTGCAGGTCATTTTACAGAAGAGGAAACTGAGGTAAATAAGGTTGAGCAACTTACCCAGGGTCACCCAGCTAATGTCAATGGCCAGATTTGACCTTAGAAAGATACATCTTCCTGACTGCAGGTCTGGAACTGCATCATCTAATTGCTCCAAAAAATGAAACTGGGAAACATTTCATGGAAATCCTACTTTCTGCAGGTAGTGTGTTAGTTAAAATCACCTGGGGTTCTATGTGGAAGGATTGAGCCTCAATATATGTATCAATATAGTGTTTGACAAACTCCCTGTGGACATTTTAGGGGACTTTGGAAAGCTACATTTCCCATGATTCCTCATTGCAGACAGGAAGTGTGATGATGTAAGAGAGGGGATAAGACTCCTGGAGTGAGGAGGGGCCCGCTCTTTTAGCTACCTGGGCGCGCAAAGATAGGAACAGTAAAATGGCTGATGCAGCAGTTTGAATAGGTTTCTTACAGGCATGTGGTCAATTTATCTCTATCAGCATGGCTTTTATTAAAATATTATTCTCCCTTTTAATCTCGGCCCTCCCTCATCATTTTTTAAATAATAACAGTAGCCTTTTCTAACCCCTTTTAATTCTAGAGTCTGTTCTATTTTCTGTTTGTCTTATATATAGCTTGTTTGTACATAATTGTTTATTTATTGTCTTTCCCAATAGATTGTGAGCTCCTTGAGGGTAAGAGCTCTCTTTTGCCTCCTTTTGGATACCCACTTGCTGCCAGAATGTCTAACCTATCATAGTTCCTCAATAAATATTTGTTGGATGACTAACCTAGAAGGTCATTGAATGACCATGAAGGTGGCAAGTAGAGATTTTTGTAGACCTAGCCAAATGGTGAGGTGATAAATGTGTTAAACTAAGATAGGCAACCCCATTACCTTTTAAATAAAAGTGTTTGGGGAGGGGATAGGCAAGCATGACAATATGAGCTGGAGATATGTCTCAAAAACACCCTAATTAGAAGACTGAATGAGAAGAGTTGATATTCCAGACTTTACTACAGTGAGCTTCAGTGTTTTAAAACTGACACAAATTTTGTTTTCCCTGCACTACAAAGTTCATTTAAAGTCCACATAAATGAATAATCTTTCTGAGGCTTTTGAAGGTGGGAGAGATTAGAATCAAAATAAAAGGAGTGCCAGAACCAAGCTAGTTATGAATTATGACAAGATTAAATCTTACCATTAGATTAAAAACTCTAGACAAAAATCCAAGGAAAAGCAATTTGTTGGAGAAGGGGAAATGATCTAAATAGGATCAATTCATAAAGACTGAAAACTAGCAGTTGCTACCAAAGTTGCAATAGGAATTTTTTTAGTCATTTTCAGTCATGTCCAACTCTGTGAGACCCCATTTGGGATTTTCTTGGCAATGATACTGGACGAGTTTTTCATTTCCTTCTCCAGCTCATTTAACATCTGAAGAAACTGAGGCAAATTGGACAAAGGGACTTGCCCAGGGTCACATAGCTAGTAAGTTTCTGAGGTTGAATTCAGGAAGAATATTTCTGTACTCTAGACAGGAAGACTGAATCCATTATATCATCTAGCTGCCCTGACAATGGGAATAAGCTAGATAAATTACGGCTTATAGTGAAACCTGATAAAATCTGTATATATTACACCCCAAGCAGTTGTTTCAGTTCTGCCCCGATGGAGGAACTCAGAGCCCTAGTTCTGAATATGCTACAATAGCTCTAGTTCTGAAAGTCTCTTCAGAAGCCACCTAGTCCAACTCCTCATTTTACATAGGGAGAAAGTGATACCCACATAATTTAAGCGACTCACCTAAATTTACACAAGCAATAAACATCAAACAAAGGTTTTGACCCCAGATCCTCTGAACCAAGAATTGACATTCTTTCTAGTATAAGTGAAACACAGTATTTGACCTTTTTGTTTTCGACAAAATCTGAGGAGTACCATAGGTCAGATAATTTAAAAAAAATGTTTAGCTTTGGAATACACTTCCATTGTGTTTGGTTTTTCCTGTATCTTTAACTAGTTAATTATTTTTTTTAGGTAAATATAAAAAACAGCTTGAATTTCATAATAACATCTAGCATTTCTATAGTGTTTTAAGATTTGCAAATATACCTAACATTGTTTGATTCTTACATCAACCCTGGGAGGTAAGTGTTATTCCCATTTTACAGATGAGGAAACTGAGGCTGGCATAGGTTAAGTGACTTGTTCAGGGTCATATAGCTAATAAATGCCTGAGGCAGGATACAAACTGAGGTCTTCCTAACTTCAGATCCAGCATTCTATGTGCTTTGCCACCTTCCTGTTTCACTGCAAGAACATATTATAACATTGAGAGGAGACAGCTTAGAAGCATTGTTGTTTTTCCTTCATTTTCTTTCTTTCTTTCTTTCTTTCTTTCTTTCTTTCTTTCTTTCTTTCACCTTTACCTTCTATCTTAGAGTCAATACTGTGAAAAAGATAATGGAGGCACCAGGGATGTTACAATAAATCTAAATAGTTGTGGGTACACACACACTGGGTTGTAGGAGAGTCTGGACCAGGATAGGGAGACCAGAGTTCATTGGATTAACACAGGAATTGCATTTGGTCTTAACTGTCACCTAGCTTTCCCTAGGCCAGAGTCTAGAAATCAGCAAATGTAAAAGGTTTTAACAGGTTTAATTATGTTTAACTAAAAGGTGGGAAAGGGATTTCTATACTTAAAACCTAAAGGCAAAATCACAGGACAAGGGGAGGACTTCTCTACTCTAATCTTAGTGATCTAAGCAAAGAGGGCCAAAGGAACAGTAATGGAGTCTCTGGGAGGCTGCATCAAGCCTGGTTCCTGCCAGGCTTGACCAGCACAGCTAAGGGGCTGAGAGTGGCTTTGAGGGTTTGCACGATTATCCACAGATGATCTCAGGATGCCAAAAGCCCAGGTGATCCAAGGTACCAAGTAGAGAGGGTGTGCTTGAGATGCTGTCCACCAGATCCCAAACTCCTCCTCTTCCCTTGGTGCTGTTCTGTAATTCTTGTCCTCTTTGTTAGAAACCACCACCACTCAGGATCCCAGGGAAATCGGGTTGCAGGGTGTCCTTTACTCTGAGATCTCCCAGGGCTAGCCACAGTTTGTGCCAACCCCTAATGGAGTATCTCTCAGGGCACAAGCCACTTCTTCCTGCTCCTTCATTCCATCTTGGAATGCTCCAGCTCCAGTCCTTCCTGCTAGGTCAACCTTAATACTTAATTACTAACTAATCTTCCTCAGAATAATACTAAGTATTGGTTCTAAGGCAGAAGAATAGTAAGAGCTATTCTTAGTAAGAGAGCTATAATTTGCCTGAGGTCACACAGGTAGGAAGTGTCTGAAACCAGATTTCAACACAGGACCTCCTGTCTCTAGACCTGGTTCTCAAACCAATGAGCCTGCTGGCTGCCCCATTTTTCCTTTATTTTTGAATAGGACCAGTGGCATCATGGAATGATGTTTTGACTTGCAAGTGAATTGGGTTTCAGTGAGGCAGGACTACACAAAGCCATCAGCCTCACTCTCTTTTCTAGAATCATCACAGTCCAATGGCAAGATACAAGTCAGGATGATTGACAATAGCCCAGGATGCAGTGAAAACCTTGGCATTTTCAATGTGTGACCAAACCCTATGCACACCACAGCACCTGATTCTGCTGCCTTTGTGGCCATTGGAACAAATCGTTTTCATCTGTTCATTTTTGCACGCTAAGGGTAGACTCCTCCTCTAACTCACCAATGGGTCAGAGACATGTTGTTTACCCTCAATGATGTTTATCCTGTTTGCTGAGACAGTTTTACCAGAGTGTGGCTGTTGCACGAGCTATAGTTCTGTAGAGTGACAGGTGAGATTTGTGCCACCTTGCTGCCTCGCTGGAGGAACATCTACTAGTATAGAGAGGAGACGGTTGAGAAATATAATGGAGAGAAGAAGGGAACTGTTCTAGACTCAAAAGTTTTCAGCAGATATTTCACAAAATGTAAAATTCACATATCCAGAGGGAAGGTTGACTCCAATTTTCTCTAGTAAGGGTCACTCATATTTGCATGTCATTACTGATGTGATCTCTTCCTTAAAAATTTTTGATATCATCCTTGCAACTTTCCATTTCTTGAATTTATCTTTCTAGCTATTTCTATCAATACATTATAGAATCAAAAAGAATCCTATTCACTAGAAGTCTGCTGAATAAGAATAAGCAAAAAGTGAGGAAATAGCTCCTTATTTTTTGAAAAAATATCCTCTGAACAACAACTTAAAGAAAGCATTTGTAGAAACTAATATTTTGGTTGGAGGATTTTGCATGGAAAACATTTGATGTGTCGTGTTCAAAGACAAAAATTCAATTTCTCTGCTTTCTTGCTATTGGTCAGTCAATATTAACTGGTTGGAAGAGTTAAAGGGATAGACAAAATCCTTCTGTCTTATAAGAGGTTACAATCTAGTGGACGAGATGATGCGGTACTAATTTTGGGAGCTTATCAACCTCCCCTATCCAACAAATTGCTCTTTGTTTCAGTCCGTAAAGAAGACAACTATGACACATTTAAGACACTCCATAAGTCCGCTCTCCTGGAACTTTAGCTCATAAGCTCTCCTTAACAAGTCAGTCAAAGTATTCAATTAGTTCAAAATAAAGGGATTTGTTGAGATGACATTATAAGAATAATGGCTACAAGCTTATCTTCCTCCACAAAGCTGAGATATATTCTCCCACAGCTTCATAGTTTCAGTCAGAAGAATTGGTATGAACATAGAATATGATAATATATTGTGTTCATGTAGAAAATATGTGGCCCTGGCAATCCACACCTCTAACATTTCCAAGCTGTGATTATCTTTGACTTTCTGTTGTTCACATGTGGCTTCACCTATGTGCAGTGTTTCTACTGAGCAGAATGTGTTAGTTGGGCTCCCAAGACCTACCCCTTTCTCTAATTAAATTTCTATTATCCAAGGTTACTATTCTTCTCAAGTCACAAAACTCCTCCAGTCTAGGAATGACTAGTCCTGCTCTCTGCTGTATAAGATGTCTACTATTGGCAAGCATATCTGCTGCCCGACGCCAAATCCAATGGAGATGAGAGGAGAGAAATACTCTCTTCCTTGTGAAATTAGAAACAATTCTCTCTTAAGGACTGGATTATTCTTCCACAGCTACTTCAAACTGTCAGAGTTCACACTCCTCAGAGCCATGTCTTGCCTCAAAAGAAAGTGTTTTCATTTGCAAAGGGATAGATGCATTTTAATTCCATCAAGGTTGATGGAAGAAGTCTCTACCTCATAAAAAAATGATTGAAGTAAAAACACTTTGTTAAACCTTCCTCTAAGAGCCTAACAATATCAATAATATGGAAATAAGTCTTGATTGATGACACATGTTAAAGCTAGTGGAAATGTGAGTTGGATATGGGGGGCTTGAAGGGGAGGTGAAGGGGAAAGTAAAAACATGAGTCATGTAACCTTGGAAAATTTTTCTAAAAAAAATAAAATATTTAAATCAAAACAAACAAACAAATAAATAAATAAATGAAACCTTAAAAAAAAAAAAAAAGCTTAACAACCCCTTGTATCTGTTAGTTGCCTGGTCCTTACATTCTAAAATTTCAACAAATAGGCTAAAATGGGGCAGAATCAATTGATCAGGACTCACCCATGCAATTTGCACCTCCGCAACCCCTATAAATACAAACGATATGTGTTTAAGCTCTAATAATAGAAACAAACATAAAACAAAATGGTTTACAACACAACAGAGGCAGTGTTCAGAGATGACAATGAGACAAAGCAAGTCTTATTCTTTCAGTGGGAAGAAAATATCATCTTAACTTATACCGGGAATGTGTAATTGATCCAGAGTTAGATGATCACAAAAGGGGAAAGCCCTTCTCTATGGTTTGCTGAAGCATAGAGGAAAGGAGAGGAACATTTATATAGGACATACTATGCTTAGAATTTGTCTAAGCACTTTTTACAATGATTACTTCATTTGATCCTCACAACAACCCTGCAAGGGAGGTGCTAACAATATCCCCATTTTACAATTGAGGAAACCGAGACAGAAATTAAGTGACTTATTCAGGATCACAGGGCTAGCAAAAGTGAGATTTAGACTTGTCTTTTCAATTCTAGGCCACCAACTGTCTATGGAGAGACCATTAAATAAATATCACAAATAAATTTTATCATCTTTTTTTTTTTAGTTACAAAGATCTACATATGTCTCTTCCTTTTTCCATCTCAGTTACTTTCCTCTCAAATGTAGAAATTCCCTACCCCCAGGAATGGTTCCTAATTATGTGAAATGTTATATTAGTTCATTCTTTCAACAAGCATATACTAACTGAGAGAATAGTGCATAGGGATAGTCAGAGAGCTATAGGTTCATTTCCTACTACTGACATACTGACTGGGTAATCCTAGGGAAGTCAGTTAACTTCTTTTTGCCCCAGGCAACCCTCCAAAACTATATAAATTACAGAGCATTAGCTGACCTGCATAGTTAGAATTTCCTCATCAGAAATTGCTTTTACCAGTGAAATCACACAAGTATGCTGAGTTGGCCCACTACAAATTTATATTACAGAATCTCAAATTCAGCATGCTAATCCTTTTACCCTTCCCTGATTGACTCCGTATCACACTCCCCACAGGGTCTGTTCCAGATATTTTCTTCTTATCTCATGCCAGCCACCTTTAACAACCCTTTCCCCCATCTCTCAGTAGAGGACCTTGTGTCATACTTTATTGAAAAACTGAGGCTGTCAGTCTCAAGCTCCCTTTCCTCCCCAATTTTATACCAAAAAAAAAAAAAAAACAACTTCACTCTACAGCCACTAATGATCTCATCATGGTTGAATCTAACTGCTTTTCTCAGTCTTCATATTTGAACTCTAGCACATTTAATAAAGATGATTCCTCTCTTTTCCTAGATATTCTCTCTCTTTTTAGGTTTTCATGAAAATACACTCTTGGTTCTCATTCTATTTATACTCCTCAGCATTATTTTTCAGTGTCTTTTCCTGGCCCATTGACATTCCCACACCATTTCTCTTTTCTCTCAAGACTCATTCAGTGACTCATCAGCTTTCTTGTGCTCAATTAATATATCTACACATATGATTCCCTAACTTATATATCTATCCCTAGTCTCTCTCATAAGCTCTAATTCCAAAGTGTTTATTTCAATATGGATGTCTCACAGGCATCTTAAACTCAAAATGTCTAAAAGAAAAGCAATTACCTTTCCCCCAAATCCATCCCTCTTTTAAAGTATATATTGCTGAGGCAGCTAGGTGGCTCAGTGGATAAAGAACCAAAATTAGAGACTGGAGGTCTTGGGTTAAAATCTGACCTCAGAGTCTTCCTAAGTCTGTGACCCTGGGCAAGTCACTTAACCTCCATTACCTAGCCCTTACTGCTCTTCTACCTTGGAACCAATACTTATTATTGAATATGAGATAGAAGGTTAAGGGAATTTAAAAATTCCCATTGCTGAAGAAGGCTACCACTATCTTTTCAACAACTTAGGTTTACAGACTTGGGGTCATCTACTCCATATTTTCACTCATCCCACATATTTAATCAATAGCCAAATATTGTCACTTCTATATCCACACCTCATATCTTTCCCGTTCTCTTCACTCACACAGTCACCACACCAATTTTAGCCCTCATCACCTCTCACCTAGACTATAGTAATAGCCTCCTTTTTGTTCCTGTTCAATTCTTCCTCATGCCCTCCCCCCATATCCAATCAGTTACCAAAGTGCTGTTAATATGACCTCTACAATATCTCTTCCATCTCTCACCTTCTCTCCATTCACCAGACAACTACTTTAGTTCAAACTCTTATCCCCTCTTTCCTGAATGACATCAGTAGCTTTCTAATTGGTCTCCATATCTCTAGTCAAACCCTTTCTTTTTTTTTTTAAACTTTACCTTCTGTTTTAGAATCAATATTAAGCATTGGTTCCAAGGCAAAAGAGATGTAAGGGCTAAGCAATTGGAGTTAAGTGACTTACCCAAAGTCACACAGCTAGAAAATGTCCACCTAGCTACCCCTCACCTTTTTTCTAATCCATCCACCAAAATACTTCCAAAATGCTATTCCTAAATCCCAGCTCAGACCATGTCAGTCCATTTCTGAAGAAGTTTTAGTGGTTCCCCAATGCCTCTACAATAATAATAAAAAAAAAAAGCCGCCTTTGTTCAGCATTTAAAGTCTTTCATAATCGGGCTCCAATCTAACTGATTTCACATTTATAATTCTCTTCCATTTCTTCTAGCTCCTATAATTTCTAGCCCCTTTCAACAATTAGCTTCAAGAATGAGCTTTCCTGATTCTGCTGATTATGAGTGCCCTAGTCCTGCCCCTGCAAAATTACTTTGCATTTATTTTTGAAATATTTTATGTTTATCTACAGGTTTATTTTTTGTCTACCAAAGTTCCTAAAAGAGGATATTTTCATTTCGTTTTATTTTTTCTTCTTAAAATTCCTTGGATCTATTATAGTGATTGGTATATGTTAGGTGCTTGTCATTGTTGTTCAGTTGTAACTGAAACTGTAACATGAAGTTGTAACTTTATGACCGCCATGGCATGCCAGGCCCTTCTAACCTCCATTATCTCTCTTTTATAAACCTTTATTTTCTGTCTCAAAATTAATACTGTGCATTGGTTTGGAGGCAAAAGAGCAGTAAGGGCTAAGCAACCGGGGTTCAAGTGACTTGCCCTGGGTCACATAACTAGGAAGTGTCTGAGGTCAAATTTGAACACCGAACCTTCCATTTCTAAGTTTGGTTGTCTACCCACTGAGCCATCTAGCTGCCCCTCCACTATCTCTTAAAGTCTGTTCTAGTTCATATTTATTATTTCCATGACACTATCTATCTTATCCTCTGCCATTCTCTTTTCCTTTTGCTCCAATCTTTCCACAAATCAGACACTTTGCCAGTTAGTCTTGTTTTCTCATCATATGGCCAAAGTATTAAGCTTTGTCTTCTATATTTAACTTTCCAGTGAATGTGGGATTTATTTCTTTTTGTATTGATTGATTCAATCTTCTTGTTGTCCAAGAAACTCTCAAAAGTCTTCTCCAGTATCACAATTCAAAAGCATTTATTGTGTAGCACTTAAGTTTCTTTCCTTAGAGTCCATTGAATTATATCACTAAAATCTAGATATATAAAATATTCCCCTGGCTCACAAATATAACAATGTGATTTAAAAAAGGAAATGAGATTAGTGTAGTAGGATTTGTTCTTTGTACAATCATAATGAAGTTTTATTATTGCCCCTTAATTCTCTAAATGCTTGCCCAACCATCCTATGTAGGGTGTCAAATAAAAATATCATCAGGAATCAGTGACTTCACTGTGTCCTTTTGAACTGTTAAAATTACTGTAATTACCCTTCTCCAGATATGTAGCATTTCTTTCCTTTAAGATCAGTCAGAGATTCCCAAGATTGACTCAGTAATGATATCTCCCAATTCTTTCAGTATCATGGGTTCATCTGGAGATTAGGAATCATCATGAGGGCTAGGTTCTTTCTTACTGTGATGAAAATGACAGCTTGTACTTATGTAGCCCTTAAAAGCATTATCATATTGAACCTTTTCAGCTATTCTATGAGGCAGGTATGATGGGTATTATTAGTCATTTTATTTTATCATTTCTTGAAATCTAATGGAATCATTAGCGTTCACTTTCCCAATTATAATTTTCAAGGTATTATTTTCTTCAGCACACTTCTGTGCCTCCTTTTCCATTTGGTCAATTCTGTTTTTCAAGATGATATTTTCTTCAGTGGTTTTTGTGCCTCCTTTTCAAAACTACTGGCTCTCTTTTCATAATTTTCTTGTATCACTTTCATTTCTTTCCCCAATTTTTCCTCTATTTATTTTATTTGATTTTTAAAAATCTCTTTTGAGCTCTTCCTGGAATTATTTTTGGGCCTTTGACCAATTTCACATTTTTTTCTTTGAAGTTTTGTAAATAGTCGTTTTGACTTTATTGTCTTCTTCTGGGTTCAAGTCTTGCTTTTCCCTGTCATCATAGTAACTTTTGTGCTCAGGGTTTTTGTTGTTTGCTTATTTTTCCCAGCCTGTTTCTTCACTTATGTCTTTATGTTAGATTTGGGTTCTGTTTTCGGGGTGAAGAAGACACTCTCCCAAGCTTTAATTGTTTCTTACTACTGTTCTCAAACCTACCTTTGAGAATCTGCAGGTTTTTGGGTCTTCTAAGGTGGTATGACCTAAAGAGAGATGTGATCACTGCCCTCTTGGTCTGTGTTCTAGCCAGTTCTCTTTCCTGGAACTGAGATGAGGGCTTCTGACTCCTGTTTCTGTAAGCACAAGTGAGCTAGTATTCCTATTAGCTCTAAGATTGCTTCTTGGAACTTTATATGGGCAAATCAACAGAGTCTGTACCTAATGCCAGCAAAGAGTCCCCTGTAACTTCCTTCTGACCAGTTGTCTGACCCTCTTACCATTTTTGGATCAAGAGCTCCCAAAGCTGCTATTGCTTCCACTGATAAACTGCCTCCAAGGATTGCTGCTAAAACCTGCAAGTCTATAAAAGGAAATTCTTTGTTCTCTTTGAGTTTACACTCTGAAAGGGAATCCTTTATTTCCTTTGTCTATTTTGAGTTAACACTTTGGTTAACAATAACTTAAGTACCCCTACTTAGTACCTCACGACTGAAAACAGGAATAACTCTCTTTTGTCTACTTTTAAATTGAATCAACAAAATATTGAACACTCTACTTAGTACTAGGTGAAAAGCTAGCAAGTTACTTAGAAAATTTACACCCTTAGCTATGAATCTTTTTGATGAGAACTTAACCTTCAGAAGGTGAGAAGTCCATTCCAGAGACACTGCCCCCTGGGCAGTACTAGACAATTTGGAAACTGTGATTGGCCCCTGTGGAGAGGGGCAGGAACAAGAAGTCACAATAAAAGTAAGACTCAAACTCCCTCAGGGCAGATTGTCTTTGAGAAGATAGTCTGAAGAGATTGTGTTCTGAAAATAATCTTGGAAAGTCTTTGAGGGAGCTTTGCTGGAGACTACACCTTGGTTTGGATCATTGGCTCAGTGCTTGGCTCCTACTTGGGCTCTGACTCTTGGATTACTTCATTGGGTGAGTAAAAGGCTGACCCCTTTCCTAGCTTCTGGAAGAGACTGGCTTTCATCTTGGAGGAGATCATATGGTTACTCACTACCAGCCTTCCTGGTTGAGAGCTAATTAATCTCTGCCTGGATTAAGCAGACCCAGAGCAAAACATTTGGGTTGATAGAATAGATAACTTCTCTTTCCCTTTCACATTCTCTTCTTTATTGTTTCTTCTATTTATAAATGCTTGTAAATAAATTTCTGACTCAAGATATAATAAATATTGGCGACCACATTTAACCCTTACAAGTCTGCACTGGACTCCAAGTCCAACCCCAAGTCCAAGTCCCACTAAGACAGACCTTTCTTGCCAATCTCCTAAATTGTCATGGAATGGAAAATTGTTTCATTACAAACTTTTGTTGACTCTGATGCTCCAGAATCCTATTTGAGGTGAATTTTTTTCAAGTTGTTTGGATGATAATTTGGGAAATCTCAGGTTAGTCTCTGCCTTACCTCCACTCTCTTGATTCTGCCTCAATTATTGCTAGTTTAAATGTAAAGTTAGAAAGTTGACATCCCCATATTAATTATTTGATAAATGTAGGTTTTTTTCAATGGAGAAATAAGATTTTCTATGTCCTATGATTTCTTCATCAGGTACAAATTCATCCTTATTTGGGTCCAGAACAGAATAGCACAATTGACTAAACAAATTAGTTAAATAAACTCCTGGAGCTTTAAATGATAAGACAATTCAAGAGTTGCTTAATCAGGCATGAAACAGTCTAATGGAGTTCCATGTTGGGAGATGTGGAACACAGTCATCTTTGGTGGGGAAAAAGGAAGAGCTTCTTTCTTTCTGTCTCTAAATCCCACCAAAAGCAATTCCATATGTGAAATAAGACAAGTAGGAAACAATACCTACATATCAGAATGGAAAGAGGTACACAGAAAACAAATAGAAATGAAGAAAGACAGCAACCCAAGGGAGGAACCAACCTTAGGGAGCATGACTCTCATGAAAAAGAAAAATGTCATCTGTGAATTCTACAAAGCTCTTAAAGCCCAATCGAGAATTACTTCTAAAGGAAACTTCAAGAAGAGTCTACAAAGGTATACAAAGGCTTCCAATGGCCATGAGCTGTGAATTTATCCTTTGACCACATTTATTCTCTTTACAGATGCCTCACAACTATCATACTGTTTATTTAAATTCGCTCTTCCCTATATTCTGTCTATACTTCTGGAAGAGTAACTGTTCTTACCATACTGTCTTAGTAAATACATACCTTTCCTAAAAAGATAATTAAATCAATTGTCCAATTGTTTACAGAAAACACAGAAGCAAGAGCTCATATTGAGAGTTATCATACTAGAAGTGTTATGTCTAGTACCCTGGGTATAATTCTGGTGAATTCATTCTTTGTGTGTGAATATGACTTGGGGAAGTATTCCTGGAGTAGTTGCCACATAAAGAATAGGAAACCAAAACTCAGAGAGGTTAAGTGACTTGCCTATGAACATACAGCTAACAAATGTCAGAGGTAGTTTCTCTTGTTTCTAATTCCTATTGTTTTCCTGAATATAATTCCAACATTCTATCCACAATGTAATGTTACCTTTCTAAATCTACCTCCCTACTTATCTTGAACATTAATTCTATAGTTAGTTTTGTTCTGCTCTTTTTCACACAAAGTTCTTTTCCTTAACAGAAGAAACACCAAAGAAGTTTTTTCTCTCCATTTTGTCATCATTTATCCACCTCAATAAGGATGATGAATCTTTTTTCAACTGCCTTTTATAAATTTAACAAAAAGGAGAGAAACTTATTGGTTTTATCTTTCTTATAACATTTACTAGATCATTCTAGGCTTTTGCATTCTAGCCGGTTCTTTTACAGGATTATGCCATATCTTTGCATTTATTCTCTAATCTAGCCATCTTGTATAAATAAATATATATATATATGTAATTTTTCAAATCTAAGTTGTTTGATAAGTTCCTTATATTGCCAAATTAGTATATTCAGACAATTGTCTCCTATCCTCCTCATAAGAATTGTTTCTTTGTATATCCAAAATTTTGAGATTCAAAACTTCCCATCTTTGTTTGACTAACTTCTGCTATGGAATTTAAGCACACAGAATCCTATGTATACTTTCTCTGAACCTTACTAAAATGTACAGTACATTTCAGACTATGTTCAGCTTTAATGTCCATCCCCCTTTATCACAAATTCCCACCGTGATTCCCATCATTTTCACCCCAGAAACCAATACATCTTTTATAGTTAGGATTAAAAAAATTCAGAAAGGCAGCAAGTTGGTGTGGCAGATGAAATGCCAGTCCTGAAGTCAGGAAGAATGATCTGGCCTTAGATATTTAATAGCTGTGTGACTGGGCAAGGTCTTTCACCCTTTTTGCCTCCTTTTTCTTATTTGTAAAATAAGCTTGAGGAGGACTAGCAAAGTTTCCTCTCTGCAGTGAGTAAAGACTGTATTCAACAATAGAGAAAAATTCAGTCTTGACAAGGGGTTTATCTGTTTGTTTTTGCAGTGCCTGGGAGGTACAGAAATACTACCAGTGAGGGTCAATGCAAAGTTGCGAAATACTCCATGATAGGGAGTAATGCCTTAACTAGTTTACTGCTAATATTTATGCAGGAGGAACCAATATAGAGAATTACCAGTGAGAGAGTAACTGCAGTGGGGCAATATCTGCTGGGAGCCCTGCTTAGGTATGCCTCTAAGTGCCTGAGACTAGATGATTTCTTGGGACATCCCTGTTCACCTTTATTTTCAAGGGCTCATTCAGTGATACCTGCTCAATTAGATTCTTATTTGTTTGTTTAAATTTATTGTGCAGCATTAAGAGGTGGTATAATTTAGTGAATAAAGAGCTAATCTTGAAGCCAGGAAGAGATGGATTCAAATCCTTCTTTCATGATATAATGGCTGTGTGACCCTGAGCAAACTGCCTAACATAGCACTCTCTAAGATTTTAAATTGCAGAGGTGGTGCTAACCTGATTTAGTGAAGGGATTTTTCTCATCTGAGAGTTCCCTACACTAGTGAAATCACAGGCCCAGTTTCTATCTTATCTGTCATATTACGGCCAATGTGAGCAGCTAGTGTACTGGGCATGGGGAGGGAAAAAGGAGGGGCTATGCACAGATTCTCTGAATTCCCATTTTTGTACTCTGAGCCAAGCAAGTGAAAAAAATCCCTCAAAATATAATTGACCCTTTTGGTGATGTTTTTGAAATGTCTTGTGCTCATAAACTTTTTCCTCTCCTTCTCTAGTTCGAATTCTTTTCTAAACCAGTTGGGAAGAAAGAATGGTAGGCAGAAAATTGGTGTGTGACTGGTATGCATACCACTTTAGTGATCTCTGAGGAACTGTGGCAAAAAGGAAAGATGCTACTGAACTGGAGGTGGGAGATGTTGCCATTTTCAAAAAAAGGAAGGTGGTGGACACTTCAAATAATAGTCTGGATAACTTGATAAGTTCTAGTAAAATTTTGGAAAGAATTGCCAAAAGGTTAGTTTGCGAGCACTTAGATATGGAAGTAGTTCTCATAATAAACCAGTATGTATTCATTAAGAGCAAACCATGCCTAACTAGCATCACTTTATTTTTGGGCAAGGTTTCCAGACATGTAGCTCTAGAAAAAGTATTGTAGATCTAGATACTATATCTAGATTAGAGCAAAGCACTTGACTAAGGGTCTCATGGTATATAGATGGACAAGATAGACATAGATGGTGAATGAAGTCACTTCAGATCCATTGCTTGACCCCTCTCAAAGGCTATTGATTTAATAGATCAAAGAGGTTGGCGGGATCTTCTCTGTGAAGTGACAAGAGCTCTGGTCCTTGATCCTTTTCCATTCAACATTTATATTAATGGTTTGGATAAAAGTATAAATGTTATACAGGTCAAATTTTCAGATAAGTAAGAGCTGAAAGGGATAAGGAAGTTTTATTCCTAAAAATCTTGACAGACTAGAGCACTGAACTGTCTTTAATTTAAAGATGAAACTTAATAGGGATGTAATCTTTTAGTTCTTACATTGGGATTTATCAATTTCATTTGGGCATTATAAGAAGGAAGAAACATAACCATACAATAGTTTGTCTAAAGAAGATCTCTAGATTTTAATGGACTACAAGCCCACTATTGGGCTCAATTCAGGGCACCATATTTGATAGGGGACATTACTAAGCTGGATGACAACAGAGGAAAATGGCCAAGTTACTGAAGATTATAGAAGCCATACCATGTGAAGATTAGCTAAAGTTATTCAACCAATGAGGATTCTTAGAGAAGAGATTAGAGAAGACTTAGAAGGCAGTTATGATTTTCATCTTTACAATCTGAAAGGTTATCATTTAGAAGAATCATTGATCCTTTTCCATTCAACATATTTATATCATTGTTCAGTTTAGGAGGGAGGCCAGAATTACATTCAAGCTATGAAAAGACAGATTTTAGCTGAATATTAGAAACAACTAAAAATCAATCAAATGATCAATAAACATTCATTAAGTACCTACTATATGCCAGGTCTTTGTTAGTGTTTAAAAGAAATTCATAGAAACCCTCCTTTGGAAGGGAATGGCCTAAATGATGTCTGATTGTCTCTTATGTGAATGGTTTTAGGAAGGAACCATGGATTCTTTCCCTTGCTCTGCCTGGAACTCCCTTTGTGAGTGTCTTTTGTGTGTATGTGTAAAAACCAAGTATCAACATTTAATAATACAATTTACTTGGCAAACTCTCAAGAAATTAAGTAATTGTACATATTTATAATTAATCTACTTAGTCTTCATAATCACCATCATGTCCTAGTAGATAGAAAATTGCCCTTGGTGTGAAGAAGGTTGAAGTTCAAGTCCCATCTCTAACATACTCACTAAGTGGAGCTAGGCAAATCACAGAGCCTCTGTGTTCTAGAAAACTCTCTAAGACTGAGTTTCAAGAAGGTGTTGATATCCATTGGGGAATTTCTCTCCCCTCCCCCCCACCCAGTTCTCAATAAACTAAAATCACATGTCCAGTCTTTATTCCTAACATCTATCAAGTGAAGTGAAATGGGGAACTTGAGAGTTAGAAAGGCAAAATGATTGAAAATATCAATGCAATCAGCAAACATTTATTGCAAAGAAATGGAAAGATTGTCTTAGGTATAGGATAAAGTCTGTAGCACCTTGCTGTGAATATTGCAAACTCCCATTCATGAATTCTTCCTAGAACCTCCATTTTGGGAAAGGGTTTAGATTAGCTATTCTTCATACTCCAGACATACACACTCAGGTACCAACTCTTCCTCCCCCTTTTCAACTCCTCTTTTTCTTCTTGGTCCTATAGTCCTAATGTTCAGCATAGTGCCTGGCCCATAGTAGGCACTTAATAAATGCTTGCTTGTTGTTGACTGTTGACAATATTTGCTTAAGCACATTGAAATTACTTCTTTTTTTTTTTTTAAACCCTTAACTTCTGTGTATTGGCTCCTAGGTGGAAGAGTGGTAAGGGTGGGCAATGGAGGTCAAGTGACTTTCCCAGGGTCACACAGCTGGGAAGTGTCTGAGGCCAGATTTGAACCTAGGACCTCCCGTCTCTAGGCCTGACTCTCAATCCACTGAGCTACCCAGCTGCCCCTTGACATTACTTCTTGAGGAGAAAATAGATGCTTAAAGGGAGCTGAGTAAATGCAAACCGAAAAGTGAGGCAAAAAGAAAATAACATTTGTGATTTCTGGTTAGAAAGTGAATTTCCTGAGAATGACTTCTGGTTTAGGGATTACTATCAGGCTGGACATAGGATAGCCAGAAGATTTAGGCAAAGACATCGTCTTTTGCTCTTGCCTTGATAATGTTCTTATATATTCCACAATCTGTAGGCATTCAGAGTTTGGTTTTATGAACGCAGAAATGGATTGTTGTAATGGTCATTTTTATAACCCACACCAACCAAAAGATCAAGTCTTTTTTATAGGCGGATGACAAATATGACCAAGTTAAATACTGTGTGATTTACCTGGTTGCAAAATGAGGGACGAGAGATGGGCCCACTGCAAAGGTTGAGATGATGGGCTGGGCAGGGCTAGGTTGAGCTCCGCTGGGCTGGGTTCATAAGAGAGGTAGAGGATGCAGATGGGAGGGGGAGGGCAGCAGCGCCCCCGCCTGGTTCCCTCTGTCGACAGCGAAGGGTACAGTCACCGCCTGGCCCCAGGTGCCGCTGGAGCGCCAGCTTTCCTCCTCTGTTCCCTGCCTCCTGCACGGGGCTGTGGGGCTAGGAGGCGGGATCTGGGACTTCTGGGGCAGCAGCATCCCTAGCAGGGCAGCCGCTGACTGGACTCAGCCTCCTACAGTTCCCAGGAGGTGCGCGCGGACTGGGGACTTAGCCCCCTAGAGCTGCCTGGATCTCTCCAGACGGTTTTGAAGTCCTCGGGTTTGGAGCGAGGAAAGGGGACCCACGAGGAGGAAGGGGCAAAGGAGGCGCGGGGACCAGCAGAGTCTCTCTTCTGCGGCTCTTAGCTGACAACCCTGCCCTCTAGAGAAGCGCATCTCCGCTTTTTCCCTTTGCCCCTGCGGCCGGTGAGAGCCCCCGCCGGCAGCACCCATCTGCCTGAAGTCTGGGAGCGCCCAGCCCCTCTCCGCTCTTCCCTATGGGGATCCGAGAGTTTCCAAACGGCGCACCCAGGGGCAAAACCATCGCGATGTGAGTAGTGCAAGTGGACAGGAGCCTGGGGAGTACAGACGGAGGAATCGACCCTGGGGTAGGGTTGGACAGAAGGCCACCAATGGTTTCTGCTTTATGCCATCCTTACGCCGAGGGTGACCCCGTTCCCACCTGCCTTTGGGTCAGGGACAAAGAGCTAATGGAAAAGGTTGAAGGAGGGAGCAGCTAGAGAAGTTGTATTTTATTTATTTTGTAATTATGTTTGGTTCTTTCCTCTCTGAGATCACAATACCCAGAGATCTGGTGTCCTCCAATCCCACCCAACTCATACTCCCTTGACAAAGCAGCAGAAGGGACTTGAACCTGATGCTTGCAGGAGTGGAGAGGGGAAAGAGATAGGGGCAAAGAAGGGACGGGAGGGAGGAAGAACGGGTGGTCCCTCAGCCTCCACCTGCATGTTGGAGATATAGGGACTGCTTTCTCTCTCTTACTTCTTCCTTCAGATCGGCTTATAGGATTTATTTATTTCCTTTCTTCTCTCCCTCATCCTCGCCTCCTTTGCTTGGAAATCCCTGCTGACTTCAGTGGCATGAGGAGGTCACCCGACGTCAGCCCCCGGAGGCTGTCGGACATCAGTCCTCAGCTCAGGCAGCTCAAATACTTGGTGGTAGACGAAGCGATTAAAGAGGATTTGAAATGGTCTCGATCTGTGGAGGATCTCACCAGCGCATCTGTGGGACTCACGTCTATCGAGGAGCGGATTCTGCGCATCACTGGCTACTACGGCTACCAGCCCTGGGCAGCCAGCTACAAAAGTAAGGCTCTTTCCACGATTTTCCCATCGTCTCTCCCAGACACAGGCAGCAACTGCAGACTCAGCGCCCCTATCTAACTTTTCTGTGCCCAAGGTTAGCAGCTTTAGAAAGGGTTGTGGGGCAAGACTTTTTGACCTTCACTAGCCAACTATCCTAAATCTCTCAACTTCTGTGTCTCTTTTTGCTCATCTATATAACCCACCCCTGGTTCCAGAAAGTAAAAGGGAACTGGGGTTTGGGGAAGAACTAAATAATTAATTAGTTCAGAATTCAAAGTGTTGTGGACCTAGTAGCTTCCATGTGCATCTCAAGGCTTTACCCAGGATGAGTACCAACTCACTGTTGTTGGCAGCTCTTGGCATTTAGCCAGATTCTTAGCTCCTCTTGCTTTCCCTTAGGGCATGTTTATGCAAGGTGAATTTAGGAGTGACAATTTACACCTACCCTTTCCTTTGTCCTCTATGCTTATCATTCTGCTGAAATGATATTTTACTGGTTCTAGTTGTTGACAGTGTGGTCTCTGCAAGATGGATGGCAAATGCTATGTGAAAGTCAGTCAACTACCATTTAATGGGCACTTCCTTTGTGACGGGCACTTCCTTTGTGCTAGGCACTGTGCTAAGCATTGGAATAGTTGAAACTTTCTTTTGTGGGTACCTCACGTGATATCTTTGTGAATATTTTACTTAACCAAACCAAATTCACTACATAATCAAGTTTAAGTAGCTGGTATTTCCTGCCACTCAGTGTGGAAGACAATGGTTGAAAACAAATGTAAGGCACTAATAAATCTGTTCATACTCTCCTGATACAATATGATAGGCAAAAAGGAGTCTCGCACTTGCCTCCCCAATATAAGGAAGCAATATAGAAAAATTTGCTTTGGGATGATGTCTAAGAGTTTTGAAGATTTCTAAAGGCTTTATTCATGTTCATTGCTTGGATTAGGTTCATCTTCTGTTGGTTCCTAGGAGAAAAAATCAGGCTTTTGCTTCTATCGATTATCACTCCTAAAAATATTACTGTCTTTATGTCATTTATAATGTCCCTCTATCCTGGCAGTTGTCTAAGTTAGTAATAAGTCATTTGTGGGAAGAAAAAATGAATTTGAATATTTTTTAACAAGAACCATTGTGATTGCATCTGGGTCAAAATAAGTCTTATATTCTCTTTCATCTTCTGTCTACCTATACTAAAACTTTCCTGGGGATATGGACTTTATATTACACTGAAAAGAGGTAAGGAGGCAAATTTTCCTTCCTTTCCTTCCTTTATCTTTACTTTTCTTTTTTTTTTCCTATAAAAAGCCAGACACAGGGTAAGAAAAAATTAAGATACATTATAAGCAATTTTTCAAAAATGTGTTTGTTTTATTTTTCCCCTTTGTGACATAGCCTATGCTTCTCTTTCCACTTTTTAAAATTACCGAAGGGAGCTTTAAAAGAGGGCAGGCCTTCAGGATTTATCTGCTCTTTCCTTGAAATCATAGTAATATTTTTACCTTTCCAATTCTTTCAGTCACTGGCACCATTTGCTCACTGGGAAAAGAATAACCTATATACCAAGGTTGTAACTTTAGATATAAAAGATATCCCTTCTTGAAATGAAACTACTGCTTCTGTTCAAATGCATTTAGTAATTAAGTCAATCCTGTCCTGTAGTATTAAAGTTATTCTTAAATGGAATTCTACTCCCCCACTAATTTGAGATATTATTGACAGATAGAGGCAGCCTGGCATAGTAGATAGAGAGCTGTGACCCATGAGTCAGGAAGACCTAGATTTTAGTTCTACTTGCTTCTGACATATAACAACTGGGTGACCCTGGAAAAATCATTTAACCTCTTCATGCCTCAAGAATCAAAAGTATAAGTTGCAAAGAAATCATTATCTACATTGGTAGGGAAGTGGTGCCCTGGAAGCCCCCCATGTCCATGATTTCACTCACACTTTCCAGACTGACAGAGCATTCATTAACAGATTAGGCTGTAGTGATTGTTGCTTTATAAATAAACCCAATTTATTCTACTCTCTCTTTCCCTTGGGGGAATGGTTATTTATTGCAAGATATTTTATTTTTATAAAAATGCTTTGGGCAACAGATGAAATTTTGAGTGAATTAATGATGTTTTAAAGTTGAAAATGGCAGGGAATGATATTTTATTAATATGCCCACAGAGGTTTTAGGATACCATTCTTGCTTGCTGCCATTTCTAATTAAGTATGTGGAAAGGCTTATCTATTTCTTGTTTTCTGCTGTTTACTTCAGTTGTTGCTGTTATATTTAAAGCATAGATTTGGATTATTTTTAAATGCTAATCTTACCATGCCCTGAGTAAATTATAGGAAGCTTTAAGCCTTTCCCTTAAAATGAGCTTGTCATTCTAAGATACAGTAATAATTTATACTTCATGACATTCATCTTTCAGAATTCTTTATCTCTGTCCCAACTCAAGAAGTTGCCAAGTAACAGTTTCTAGGCTCTATTTGATAGGTGCAGATCAACTGCTTTTTGTAGGAAAAAAATTACCCAAATACCACTTACATGAGAAATTATGTGTACTTGTACTCTTAGTTTCTTATATTAGGTGACTCATAGTTAAATAGAGCATTCACAAACAGGCCCAAAGCCAGGTTTCCCTTAGTATTCTTCAGTCAATCCATATAAATAAGTGATAGCTTTATAAGAATTATAGTAAAAAGTCCTGGAATATAATCTGATTCTAAAAGATCTATACAGTCCCCAACACTGGACTGGTGATTAAACTGCAGAGGACCGAGTTTTATAAACCCCAAAGGACTAGGTAATTGTTAGCTATTATTCAGAAGGAGCCCAATGGTCCTGACCTGTCTGAGTCTGAATTTACTTCTGCCAAAGATCCTTTCTCATCTCTCCTGCCCATTAATGATGGGCCATCAGACTTGGTGCTTGAAACTCTTTCCTTTGTCCCTCTTAATTCCTAACCCAGCTCCAAATTGTTACTTTAAAATTTAAAAAAAGGTGGGGAGGCTAATTTGCCATTATTGGCTTTCATTATAGCAAGAATATTTTAGAATCAGGAAGTGCTTGGCTTTGGAGACACCTATTTAAACAATTTCCTGTCTTCCTACCTACCATTTTCCTTCTTTTACCAAGGACAGCTAGGTGGCTCAGTGGATAAAATTCCAGGAATGTAATCAAGATAGACCTGAGTTGAAATATATACTCAGAAGCTTACTAATTGTTTGATCCTGGGCAAGTCTTCTAACCTCTACTTGCCTCGGTTTCCTTACTTCACAGTGTTCAAATGAGATAATATTTGCAAAGCCCTTAGCACAGTGCCTGACACACGGTAGGCATTATATCAATATTATTTTACCAGAGTTATTTATTTTACCAGAATTAAGATATAACAAAAGTAATGACTGAGCTTTGATTTCCTTCTTTCCTCTTTTCCTCCTCTGTCCTCTAGTAAAAATATTGATAAATAGTGGAATGACTATAAAAGGTAGTCACAAGGGGGAAAATATAAACTGAAGTGCATATATGTATATATAAATATGTATAATGAGCAAAAATTAAAGTTGAGTGGGTATTGACTAGCTGGATGCTTCGGATCATTTCTTATACGGCCCAGAGTTTTTCTGATGTTTATATGAATGGTATTAACCATGCTAAGACAAAAGTCACCAATAAAAAGACAAATAAATAAAAGAAAATTATATTGACATAAATGAAACAGCATATTTTTGTAGAAGGAACACTGGATTTGAAGTCAGAAGGTCTGGGTCTAGATTCCAATTCTGTTATTTGCTAGACTATAAAGTACTTGAAGACAGGGATTTTATTTCATCTTATTCATACTTTTATCCCCATTGTTTAACCTGGGGCCTGGCAAATAACAGATGCTTATTAAATGTTTATTGACATTATTTATATCACTTTGGGAAAGTCCCTTATCTTCTCTTCTCTCAGTCTGTTTTCTCACTTAGAAAATGAAGGAATGAACTGGAATCTATGACACTTCTAGCTTTTAAATGGTATGATAAATCATATGGTATATATATGCCCTGATCTAAAAACATAAAACAAAAACTTCAAATCTAGATATCTAAATTGAATTAATTAAGAGGTCAATATATAATGAAGGATTCTTTGGTTTCCGAAAGACCAATTTGTACTTGGGGTAGGAGAAGACGTACTTTAAATAATGAACTAAATATTTTTTATTTATTTTTAAAGTTTTATAATTTTTAAAAATATTTAAGATATTTTTATAGTACAATTTTATCCATACACATTTTTTTTTCAGAAACCTAGTACATAAAGTTAGGTTATATATATCTTAAAGTATATACATTTTTCCTACTGCTAGTCTATACAGAGATCACCAAGGCCTGAACTTTTAGGCTAGCCAATTCTTCCCATGGCACCAGATTCTCCGCTTTGAACTGATTAAAGAGATACTACCTTCAGACAAATAATTTTTACCCCTCACTGTCTTTTAAACTTCCTTGAATACTGAATTCTATTTTAAGTAACTGAAAACCTTTTTTAGGGTCTCTGGGTCTATTTGGATTCAAAGATATGCCATATGTGAACCCCAATTGTGGCTCCCTCTTATTTTGCCACTGCTCTAGTATCATGGTGTCTAACATCCACTTTTCCCCTGTATGTCTACTGTGTCCACCCACTCCAGGCTACAAATTTAGAAGTAATATTAAAGGATAAGATAATTAGAAGTATATAAAAATGAAACCTACCGTCTCTCAAGCTCAATGGCACCTTAGATTTCTTACCTAATTTTAAAATAAATTTGTCTAATCCTGCCCAGCCTTATTTTCATTTGAAACTCTATACTACTGTACATACTGTCCTTGTTTTCTCAGGACACAGTGCTGTCTTTCCTTCTAAAACACCTCCAACTGATTCAATAAGTATATCAATAAATATTTATTAAGACTTGACTACATCACAAACTGTGCTAAACACTGGAATACAAAGAGAGGCAAGATATTCCCTACCCTCATAATCTAATGGGAGGAGAAAACATGCAAGCAAATATATATCCAAAGCAAGGCGTATACCGGATGAATAGGAAATAATTACAAGAAGGAAAGCATTATAAGTAAGAGGTATTGGGAAAAGGCATCTGGTAAAATGGATTTTAAATGGAACTTAAAGCCAGAGAAATTAATGGGTAGAGTTGAGAAAGAAGAGCATTGCAGGCATCGGGAGTAGCCAGAGAAAATGTCAGAGCATTTTGGGGAGTTTCATTTACCCACGGACATTCTAGACAGAATCCATAGCTATATTATAGAAATGAAGGCTCTTGGCCAATCAGGAAGAGTCTCCTGATGTCAAGTGAGGCTTTAGGTGCTCCATCTGTATAATCAGTTCTCTAATCAAGTTCTCCTTCCCTCTTCCCTCAAGGGAAAACTACGGAGAAAAAATAGATAAATATATCAAGATGCATATCACCTGAAAATTCAGAATTCAGCCCAATTTAGAACTCACTCCTAAAATTTCTGAAGGACAACACTTTTCTGTACAATGCACTGATTGGCTTTGGTAATGATGGTGAAATCCTAGAAAAGATGGCTCAATGGTCCTAGAACTACACATTTTTATACATGCATATGTCAATATATTCTCAGGGTTAAAATTTTTTGAATGGGATGCAGAATGTGATGTGATCAGACCTTTACTTTTGCATTACACTTTGAGATCACTCTGAGATCAGAGTGGATGATAGACTGGAGTCCAGTGGGGAAAGATGAGGTTTGGAGACTGACCAGAAGACTACTGAAACAGTCTAGACGTGAAGTGATGAAGACCTGCATCAGGGTGGTGACTTTGTAAGTGGAAAGAAAAGATTGTATATCAAAAATTCTGTGAAGGTAGGAATGATTAACTACTTAGGGTGAGTAAGAACAAGGAATTGAGGATAACACCTAGGTTATGAACCTTAGTGACCAGGAAGGTGGTAATGCCTTTGAGTATAATAGGGAAATTGGGAAGATAGGAAGATTTGAGGGAAAAGATAATGAGTTCTGTTGCAGAAATGTTCAATTTGAGACATCTACAGAGGACATTTAGGACAAGTTGTCCAATAGGCATTTGGTATTTGGGGATTATAGATCAGCAAAGCAAATAGGGCTTTCTAGATGGCCCAGTGGACCTGGAGTCTGGAAGACCAGAATCCAAATCCAGCTCAGACACAACTCAGCTGTGTGACTCTAAGCAGGTCATTTACCTTCTGTCTGCCTTAGGTTCTTCATCTATAAAATGGAAATAATAATAGCATCAGCTTCCCAGGTTTGTTGTGAGGATCAAATGAGATAATATTTATAAAGAGCCTCACAAACCTTACATGTCACAAAATTCTAGCTATCTGCATGAAATGATAATTGACCCCAAAGGAAATGAATGAGACCACCAGGTAAGATAGTGTAGAGGGGAAAAGAGGGTCTGAGACAGAACCTTGAAGACACTGATGTTTAGTGGGTATGACCTGGAGGAAGCTCCAGCAATAGAGACTGAGGAAGAATTGGAAAGGCAGGGTAAGAATCAGAAGAGAGAAATGTCAGAAAAACTTAGAGAGGTGAAAATATCCAAGAAGAGGGGAAAAGGGAACAAACATTTATTAAACACCTACTATGGGTGCTTAATAACAACTGCTTTAGAAATAATATCTCATTTGAACTTCATAGCAACCTTGTGTTGTAGGTGCTATTGTTTTCTCCATTTTAATATGAAGAAAGTGAGGCAGTAAAAGTTAAGTGACTTTCCCAGGGTTATATAGCTTATAAGTGTTTGAGGCCACATTTTCTTGATGGGAAAGCCCAGAACTCAATCCACTGAGTGATGATTGACTATATCAGTGGCTGGAGAGGGATAAAGAATAATGAGAGATAAAGGCCATTATATTCGGCAATTAAGAGATCATTTTGTCTCCCCTTTCTGAATGAAAACTCCTTGAGTGAAAGGGTATTTCATTTTTGTCATCATATTTCCAGCTCCCAATGTAGCACCTACTACTTAGAAGGTTGAGCTATATGTCAACTATTTATTATTTTCAATGAAATCACGTAGTCTAGTCTCTATCCTATAATTATTACATTTTCCCCATCTTGTCTGATGGAGCTAAGAGAGAAATAGACCTGAGACAAGATACTCCTTCACTGTGATTCATTTATGTTTAATATTTGGATGATTAAACAGCAGGATAAAGTGACTAGTTTTTTTGTTTGTTTGTTTTTTGAAATTGAGCGGAAATGTTTTTGTTGTTATGATGATATGGTGACTCAGGACTGGCAAGGCTGCTCAGCAGAGTATAACAGGACTCTAACAGGTTGAAAGGATTTCAAGTACAAACCAGCAGGATTGTCCTTGGAGAACAATCTATATAAAGTTGGAGAAGTAGATCGATGACTTGGTTGATTATATTTTTGACCTTAGTGATTCACAAACTTGGATAGTGTTTTTGATCTGCATCAGTAGCATGGGTACTCTATACTAATGAAATCATGATTTCTTAAAGTAATAATGTCAATGATATTAGATGACATCCTGTCAGACCATTTCAAGTTCTCCAAGTGTTTACGTACACTTTTGATTGAGTGGTAAGGGACATTAGTAATAATATTGTCCACAGACAGCTTTTTGTATGGCTCACCATCTATTCTTAATTAAATATTGTTTTAAAATGTAAAAACCATTCTCAGCTTGTGGACCGAACAAAAACAGGCAGCAGATAAGACATGCATCTTAACCTGTAGTTTTGCCCAACTCTGATCTGGTCCAGTCCTACCTTTGAGGAAACCAAGACCTAGAGAAATTAAATAACTTGACTATGATATAAGCAACATGAGAGTAAGGAACAGAATTAAAATGTGAATCTATATCTCTGATACAAGCCTAGCAATCCTTGCAGCATGCCACATTTTGAAAATTCCTGTGACTTCCATTCCTAACAATTGCATTTCACCATGGATGATATAAACATCACCTAGTATACGCCAAACACTAAAGGGAAAGCAACTAAATGTTGAAGTTTATAGTCCAAAGGGAGAAATTGTATGAAATTCAATAGCACAGAAAGCAACCAAGAAATTAGATCTTCAAGATGCTTCCAATTATAATTGCTCTGGTAATATTGTAAAGATTTTGAGAAGGGAATGCTTGGGGAAGAGAAAACATATCTTACTACCCTTTTTGTGTTGCTAGATTAAAATACAAATGTAGACCTCTGACGTGGATGCCAGTTCTGACTGGATCAGGGGCTAATGGCGTAACTGAATTCATGGAGAGTGATTTCTTTTTGATTCTCCTGAAATAGTAGAGGTCAGGTCAACAATTCAAAGACGACCTAGTTGCAGGAGATTTATAATTTGGTTGTAAAAGTTTTTTTTAGAATGAAACTTGGCATGTGAGAAATAAGGTTTGAAGTACTTCAAAAGGGGGAGAAATTGAGGCTGCGGGGGGAGAAGAGAAAATGGGAGCAGAAACATTTCCTGGTATGTCAGGATGTCAGAAACTCAGAAGTTTTATCCTTAAGTAAACATCTTTCTTTTAGACCCTGAGGAGAAACATTTTATTTGTGTAGGAAATATTAGATGATGAAATCAGTAGAACAAAATAATGCCCTAAATAAGAGCCATAATAAAAATAACAGTAATGACGATGATAATGATAGTATTTATATACTATGTACTATGTGCCAGGGTGATAAGTGCTTTGCAAATATAATTTTACTTGCTCCTCATAACAACCCTGGAAAGTAGGTTCTATTAATATGCCTATTTCACAGTTTAGGAGATTGAGACAGAGAATAAGTGACTTATCCAAGGTCCCACAACTAGTAAATGAGGCCAGATGCGAACTCAGATTTTCCTGACTCCAAGGTCAGCATTGCACCCACGCATCACTTAACAACCGCTACATATTGCATAGCTAAATTTAAGCAAAACGTTCAATAATTTTTTTTCATGCTACTCTAGTGAAAAGGAAGAAGAGATACTGGGTAGAATGACTATATAATTAGATAAATTTGAAACTGGTTGAATGGCTAAACCTAAGGAAGAGTCATAAATGATTTACTTTCAGCTTGGGAGAAGTTTCCATCAGGGATCTGGGCTTGACCTGGTGCTTTTTAAAAATATTTTTAACAATGACTTGTCTAAAAGCATTAATAATATAATGTCAAAATTGAAGGGAACAGAGTTAGGAGGAACAAGCATCATTGTTGTACATTAGAATCAGAATCTAAAAATATCCTGATAGCTAAACTATAAGGTCAAATATTAATAAAGATAAATGTTTTGTTTCTAGAGGACATGACCAGGAAAAAATGGGTCAAAGCCTAGAAATAAATTTAGAGTTAATGTTGGAGGGAAGGGGGAGTTTTTTTTTTTAACAATTAGTTATTCCAAAGTAGAATAGGTCTTCTCTGGATCTAGACCTTTTCAGTGGGGTGTCTTCAAGTGAAGACTAGTCAGCAACTTGTATTGGTAATTGTAATTGGTATTATCATAAAAATTGCTTTAAAAAGGGACATTTGTCAGTACAATGGAAAGACCATTGAATCTGATGTCAAAGGACTTAAGTTCAAATATGTTGAATGCTAACTATCTGTGTCATTTTAGGGAAGTCTCTTAAATTCTGTGGACCTCAGTTAGTTTCATCTTATGTAATCCTTTCTAATTCCTTCCATCTTTACACAGTTTTAAAACTAAATCTTTTTTTGTTAAAGTTATTTTCTTTCCCCCTTTTTCTTTTCTCAAGGAGCAAAATTGATATGAAAATTTAGCTTTAATGAAGGTCTTTGATTTTTTAGAATGGATGACTGAGAAGTTAAAGAACTTTTTTTTTTAGGCCTTCAAAGACAATAATTTCTCATCTGTGTCAGTTAAAGTGTAGTCCTGCCTTGTGTTGGAAACTGGTGGGTTGTCTACAATTCTTAATGACCATATTTAGGGTTTTCTTGGCAAGGTTTGTAGAGCAGTTTGCCATTTCCTTCCCTAGCTCATCTTATAGATGAGAAACTGAGGCAAACAGGGTTAAATGAGTTGTCCAGAGTCACATGGATTGTAAGTATCTGAAGCTGGATTTGAACTCAGAAAGATGTCTTCCCAATTCCAAGTCCAGTGCTTTATCTACTGTGCCACCTTCTATTATATAGAGCTGCCCTTATTTTGAGGGTGATGGTGACTATATTACGGCTCTTGATCTCTAGCTTGCTTTGTCTCTGTGAAGGCCTGTCAAATATTCAACTTTCTAAATGAAAAGTCAATGAAAGGCATTTATATTTCAATGCTCCATTGTATTTGCAATCTCCTCAATGTGGACCCTACCTCTAATGCTGAAGAACAAAACCAAATTGCCTCTTTTGTTCCATATTCTCTCATAAATCCTTTGTAGAAGATCTAAGTCACTCTAAACCTTTTTCTAGGTTTCTTAACATTTTTTTTAACCTTTACTTTCCATCTTAGAATCAATACTGTATATTGGCTCCAACACAAAAGAGCAGTAAGGGCTAAACAATGAGGGTTAAGTGACATCCCCAAAGTCACAAAGCTAGGAAGTATCTGAGACAAAATTTGATTCCAAGACCTCTTGTCTCCAGGCCTGGCTCTCTAACCACTGAACTGCCCTCAGTTTCTTTATTTTTTTTTAATTTTATTTTTTAGAAAAATTTCCATGGTTACATGATTCATGTACTTACTTTCCCTTTCACCCTCCCAACCACCCAACCACCACCCCCTTAGCCGACGTACATTTTCACTGGTTTCTTCATGTGTCATCGATCAAGACCTATTTCCATATTATTGATAGTTGCATTACTGTGGTTGTTTCGAGTGTACATCCCCAATCATGTCTGCATCAACCCATGTGTTCAAGCAGTTGTTTTTCTTCTATGTTTTCACTCCTGCAGTTCTTCCTCTGAATGTGGGTAGCATTCTTTTCCATAAACTGCTCAGAATTGTCCTGGGTCATTGCGTTGCTGCTAGTACAGAAGTCTATAACATTAGATTTTACCACAGTGTATCAGTCTCTGTGTACAATGTTCTTCTGGCTCTGCTCCTTTCGCTCTGCATCAATTCCTGGAGGTCTTTCCAGTTCACATGGAATTCCTCCAGTTTATTATTCCTTTGAGCACAATAGTATTCCATCACCCACATATACCACAGTTTGTTCAGACATTCCCCAATTGAAGGGCATACACTCGTTTTCCAGTTTTTTGCCACCACAAAGAGCACACCTATAAATATTTTTGTACAAGTCTTTTTCCCTATGATCTCTTTGGGGTACAAAATCAGCAATGGTATGGCTGGATCAAAGTTGCCCTCAGTTTCTTAATATTCTATGAGTATTAGCCATGGCATTCAAGCTGCCTATCTTTTATTCTTCACACTATGATGAATGATCCACCTCTATTCCATCTTCTGAATGACTAATAAATTTTATATCACGTCTTGCACAAAAGTCAATATTCATAATAAGCCCCAGCTGGGGTGGAGGAGAATTAGAACCTGCTTCTTCTATCAGCCTCAGCCTCAGTCAATTGTTAAATTTTCCATGTGAGCATTTATACCTTGAAAACTGGCAACTGATATATATATGTATATATATATACATATATATAAGAGCTTGATTTATTATGTTATTGATTGTTTAGACTTAATAAACTGATGGAGAAAAATTAATAATGCAGAGTAGACTTAAAAGTGTCATACATACATTTTCTTTTTCAGAGAGCTGGTTGTTAAACATTTACCAACATGCTCTTGACTACAGCTAATAATTATGTCTGCCCTTTGGACCACCTCAAATTTTTATTATTTGGAGATTGTAGTGTTCTATTACCAACAACCAGATAGCATCACCAGAAAAATATTGGTTTTTTTTATAAAGAACATATTCATTCTTTTCATTTTTTCATTAGGGACTATTCAGTGCTTTAGTATTTCACTGTAGGACATTCAGTGACTTTTTAAGATGCCAAAAGAGTTTAAAAAAACCTCCCTAAATGAGAAAAATATCCATCATGCTTATAATACGTCCTCTTCTCAGGAGCTCTGAGAAAATCTGGCTTCCTTCAAGACAGCTCAAAAGCTACCTTTTATAATAGTCATTTTTAGATTTCCTCAGCTTCTGATTCTTTCCCTTCTGATGTTACCCTTCATATACTCTTTGTTTTTCCTTCACCTCTTCCTCCTCCCTCTCCCTCCCTCTTTCTCTCTCTGTATATATATATATATACACACACACATTTTTATATGTACTTAGTCATTTTAATATTTGTTCTTGTGCTTTAAAATGTAAGTGCCTTGAGGATGGGATCTGGTTTTATTTTCTTTTGTATACTCAATTCTCCAGATCTATCTATCATCTCTGATAATCTGATAAGAACTGCTTAGTTGATAAGAAGTAAGGAGACACAGGAGATGATTTTTTAGCTCATGCTTCCAGCTCTGTCTCCAGGAGCATGGAGTTTATTACATATATTTCAAGACTCATTTCACACAAAAGAACCCCCACCCCCAAAACTTCACAGATGCACAGAAGTTATAAATTATGTCATATCAAAACACAAAAGGTCTCATTGGCTTCAGAATAGAACAAGGCCAAGGCTGAATTTTGACTGGGTTCTTATCAGAAAGCCAAGTCAGGGAATATTTTTCTCAGGGTTGAATTGCCCCTGCTAAGGTTTTGGCCTTGGCTGTACCAAGCAGCTACATTCCTGACCAAAGGGGAAAAGTGTTAACCTCTTAAATTCAGGTTTGCTAGGAACTTAAAGCTTTTCAATAAGGCCACAATACATTTCAACAAGAAATCACAAGGATTACAAAAGGGGTCAAAAGAGGAGACTCAGATTTTTATCTATTCTCTTATTGGCTTCCCACACCCAATTATTTATTTTATTTTATTTTTAAAATATATTTTCCATGTTTACATGATACATTTTCTTTCCCTGCCCTCTTTCCTCCCCACTCCTGGAACTAACAAGCAATTCCACTGGGTTATACAAATGTTATAACTTGATACCTTTTTTTGTATTTCATTTTTGCAATAGAGCAGTCTTTTGAAACCAAAACTCTAAATCATGTACCCATATAAACAATTAATAAGCTATTTGTTTTTCTTCTGCATTTCTATTCCCATGGTTCTTTCTCTCCATGTTGTATTCCCAGTTTTTTAATGAAGTCCTTAATGAATAATGATTAATTGATTAATAACAATAATAATGAAAATTCATATTCATAGAGCATTTTAAAGTTTACAATATTATTCTATAATAATCATATGATTTAGATAGCATTATTCTTATTATTTACATTCATTAAGTGAGAAAACTTGAGTCTCAGAGTGGTTAAATGACCACCTAATTTTCATACAACTAGTAAATATCATGGGTGAGACAAAGTACTTAATAATGCTTGCTGATTAAGGATTGACTCAGCTATTAGGAAGAATTTGGTGCATATATTATGGTGACTGTTATATCCAGATTTGACACATGCTCTGAGGCAATTCTCCTAGCTCCCACATGCACTGATGAGTCACATCCCCAGAGCAAGGATGGCTACACCTCCCTTCGGGGCTCTAGGGTTAGTCTTGAGTGGTTAAGAAATTGTTTACTGCTTTAGCTCACAAGGACCCACTGATGTGCTTTCTGGAATGTTTACTAGTTGAAATCAATTAGTCAATACACTCAATTAGTTTAAAGAGTATTTATAAAGGTACTGTAATAACAGTTGGTACAAGTCTCCCCCAAACCATCTTTAATACACTCTCCCACAATTGCACACAAAGTCAAGGGGAAAGTGGACTCAAGCTTAGAACACACTGACAAAAGTGTAGTTCATAGTTACTGATTGTTGAAATTCCTCTTGTTATATAGCTTTACTTTGGAGCTCATTGCTGAGCTTTGAATATGTGTCTACACTGTCCATGGCCTCTGGTGTAGATATTGCCAGATGACCCAAGTATACTGCTAGCTTCAGGAGAAGGTGGTCAGTCTTGTAAATCACTGAAATTCCAAATATCCTTCTCGGATCAAGGATGAAGAATATAAAACAAGACCCAGGCTATTTTCCTCCTTCCTAAGTCATTATTTTTTAGAGACTTACCATTTCAACTTGTTTGACTTGAAGGCTCCACCTGGTTTCATATTTTATGGCTGACCCTCAAGGCATAATTAAATTTCTTCAGAAATCCAAATAGGATCCCTGTGCAATGTCACTTCAGTATGATCAAGGACTTTTTTTCAAATTTAACCTAAATTCTTCGATTGAGAAAAATTTTCACATCATTTAGGTATTTCTTACTTTAAATTGGGTGGAGTAGTTGATCAATTGACTCAGTGACTCCTACCCTTACATGGGAAAGATCAGAGATCCAGAAGAAAGTGTTTCTTTCTTTTCATGGCCATGTAGAGTCAGAAGGCATTTCAGACTGTTAGACTAATGCCTTCCTGAAACATAAAAAAATTAGCTCAAATACGAGCTAAAATTCTATGTTCATATGTCTTGTCTGTTACTAATTATGCCATTGTATATGTTTAAAATTTGAGTTATTTCATAAGCAGTAAAAACATTTTGTACAACCAATTTCACCTTCTTATAGTCGTGTTATTTGATTTACAAAAAGAGGGAAAATTACTATTGTCAATGGAATGATTTATCCCAGATTCTACTCAGTGCCCTCACTGCAGTGAGACAGTGTAAGGAATAGAATGAAGGTTCCCCATTACATCTTGCTTTCTACCTGGGCTCAATAAATCTGACATCAATAGCTCAGGGTCTTGTGTTTCCACATTTGTGCTCCAACCTCTTATAGAATCATAGGAAGATAGATTTATAGTTGGTGCATGTTTAGCTGGCTGCTGAAGCCTGCCTTTTTTATATGAAAAAAATCCCCCATATGTACCCCTTCCTTTCTGTTGCTGCCTATTTAGAATTCAAGCATTTTAAATCTTCTGCCTTGACTTTCATAAAACACTCTGCCTTCAGCTACTTTTAGTGCCATAATTATGCTTGCCTTCTCCTCTTACTACCATCCCCACCAATACTTACATGGTAGAACATGAGAGTTAGACTCAGAGGACCTGGGTTCCAAATCCTGGCTTGGACAAGCCACTTAAATGCTCCAAGCCTCTATTTTATCATCTATGAAATGGGCATAATAATCCTTAATAAATGTGTAATTCTCATGGTTTGAGGAAATCGCAAAGCACTGCATAATTTAAATAATCATTGCAGTCTCACTCTGTCCTAGTTAGGGTGCTTTGGGGATTTCTCATTATTAAGTCAATCAAGGCCAAGATTTTATCTTCTTCATAGTCATCCTCCTTTTAGTTTCCCCAGTCTGCCTTTGAAAGCTGCTAGGCCTCAGCCAGCTCCCTCCAGCTGTGTCAATGGTGCTAATTCAAAGCCCTCTTTGTTCTCAGAATCCACTTCTACCTTTTAAGCCCTCTCCAAAGAAGCACCATCTGCCTGATGTACCCTTTGCAGCCATCTGGGCTGCCAAACCATCTCTCTTCACCACTTCACATCCCCAAATATTTATCAAAATGTATAAAATGTATTAAAATATTTTATTAAAATGCTATGATAAGGACTTGAGAAGGAAAAAAAAAAGAACCAGATGAGATACAATCTTTGCCTTCAGGGGACTTATAGTATGGTGAAGGGATTGTGAGAGTCACAAGTTTCTGTGATATGTGAAATGTGCAAAGGATAGATCTACAGTGCTGCATAAGGTCTAAAAGGAAATTATTCACCAACTGGGGTATAAAAAAAGGCTTCTTTGGAAAGTTCCTATTTTAGTGGCCTTTACAAGATGGGTGAGATCTGGGTGTCAAGTAGACACCTAAGGAGAAAAAGGGCTTGGTAAGTCCTTGTACAAGTCTTCCCTGAACACCCAGTAAAACACTCCACTCTCCTCTGTTACTCCAATAAGCCGTAGCATGCACAGAGTCCACACCACAGTAAACCATCTATCTCTGTAGAAAAGCTAAATTAGCTCAAGCTTAACCAAGAAACCTCAAACCGTCAGTGAGTCAGGGCCATGTCCACCCCAGGCATATGAAGATATCCCTTTGGAAGAGGTGGATAAAGCAGGTCCTCTGGAGCACTTCGAGCTTGATTAGACATCAAAGAAGCCAAAGTCTTCCATGGTATCTTGACCCATCACCAATCCTCTGACTTTTGCATTGCCACTGAACTTCTCTAGAAGAGAGAATGAGGATAATAACTTGGTGAAATTCTGCCTCGCTTAAATCAATTTTATGCTCTAGTCAAAAGACATTATCTGATATCATTTTGGTCCTCTTTGAGTATAAAGGATAACAACCAACCAACAATAAGATGGGTACAATTTTAATATTCTGGGAGTGAAAGTGTAAGGATAAGTGATAAGGTATAGAGGGAAAAGTGTGGATTGTCTTTAAGAGGAAAAGAGGAGAATTTGGATACAAACCCTAAGAGAAGATACTGACAAGGAGAAAAGGATCTTGGGAGGTTTTACTGGAAGTTACTGCCACTCTGGATCTAGCTTTTACTGAGTTGGTAAGGAGATGCTATTTCTCTGGTATTCCTAGGAAATCCTAATCTTTTGGTAGGTTAGTGATTCCTGGATTAGAGAATTTGCCATTGGAGGAGACCTGCTTTTTCCCTGAAGTACAGAGACCATCTGCCTGAGATCCATCTGTCAGAAATCCACTTGGTAAAGGTAAATCCCAGAGTTTGGTCATCAGGAACTCTGGGTATACTTAGGAACAACCCCAGGCTTTAGGTAAGGGCTCAAAGACATCTGTGAGTCCTTTCTCTTTATCTTTTTTTGATACTAATTATGTTAGCAGATAGTCAGAAAGCTGGGTTTTTGGGGTCTTAGTCAGAGATGAGGAGTTTAGAGTAGCTTGAGTGAATTCTCAAGAAGAAAAAATTATTCACTGTGAGGTGAAAGAGGTTGGGTAGAGATTAGATCTATAGTTTTAGGAACCTACCTATCATTTTTCCTTTACTACTATTATAAAAATAAACTTTGTTTCTAAAGTCAAGGGGTTTGTACTTTACTGACCTAGAAAGGTCCCTAGGTGGGTGGTTATCATCTCCCATCCATCTAGGAAGGAATTTTATTTCAGAAGGGTGTATGAGAAATAGCAAAAGGAAAAAATATCAATGCAGGAAAAGTATGGGACTGATCTAAGGGACTGATAATGTGTTGTTCACAGAGTTATAGCCAGGATGGAGTATATGGGGCTGTTCCCTAGGGACTCAAGTTTAGAGGGCATTGATGACACTTCAGTCTTTCAGTGACCAAACAGTTATAGTTTAGCTCATTTGCTTAATAAGAAAGAATTAAATTGGAGGCTACTATATTTAAAATAGGCACATTCTTTTTCCTTCCCTCTCCCAGGGAATGAGGAGAACCTCCTGGTAATAACATAATAAATACCTATCTCACCCATCAGTTTAGCATTTTAGGCTCCTTACCACCTCCTTCTACTGGTACCAAATGGCATCTGTAGTACTTGCCCTGGGCACAAGAATCTCTACCCAGGGCTTTGACAGGGCTTGAAATATCTTCCTATAATCCTGCTGAACAAAATAATATTTTAACTGCAGTCGGGAAAGATCTTGGTTCAAATCCTGGCTATGACACTTTATGTGACACACCAAATCTCATTTGTTTCATCTGTAAAATTGTAATGTTCTTCCCTCCTAGGTTATCACAAGGAGAGTGCTTTACAAATCTAAAAATTCTATATAAATATGGGTAATTGTTGTTTTGACCCAAGATAATGAAAGTAGAAGTGGTGTTGATGAAGTAGCCATAGAAAGAAAAACAACTCTACTTATCTATAACATAAGATAAGAGAAATAGAATTGGAAGAGAGTTTATAAATTAGCTTGTCCAACTTCTTCATTTTATAGTTTAAAAAACTGTGAAATGAAGTTACATTGGTTAAGCTCTGAGCAGCATATACCAACCTAATTTGTAGGAGTTAATGCATTATAGTGGAAAAAAGAGCAATACAACCATAGATTTTTAGCTGTAAGGAATCTTAGAGGTCATCTGGTTCGACCCACTAGATTTGGCATTAAAAGGACCTGCATATAAATCCTAACTTTGCAACTGAGAGATCTAGGCACATTCAGTTCAATTTGGCCAACATTTCTTAAATGTCTGCAGGGTGAAAAGTACTATTTATGGACTTGAGATGCAAAGACAAAAATAAAATAGTCCTTTCCCTTGAGGAGCTTATATTCTCCTGGGGGTCTGGGGGAAGAACAGACAAAACATACACATAAAATATTTAATATATGCAAAATATTTTCGAGAGGAATAGAAGACTCTCATCTTGGTTCTCAGGAAAGGCATCATGCAGGAAGTGACATGGAAGCAGTTCTTTGAAGGAAACTCAGAAGTCTACAAGTCAAAGATGAGAACATTCCACTGAGGGGGACCACTTTTATAGTTATATGATGGTGGATGGAAAAGTCATTTAGAGGAAACACTTATCAAGTCAATTTGTCTTGAACAGCCAATGCATGTAAAGGAGTTATATAAAACAAAGCTGGAAAATAAATTGTATGCAAGATTATAGAATTCTTTAAATGCTAGGAGAAGATGTTTGTATTTTATCCTAGATAGAGATAACAGTGAGCCATTGAAGATTTTCAAGTGAGAGAATGACATGGTCAACTTCATGTTTTAGATGTTCAATTGAAGGCTGTGTAAGATAGATGAAAGAGGGGAGAAACTAGAGGCAGGGAATTAAGAGACTTTTGAGTGAATCCAAGTGAAATGGAATGAAAGGTCTCTACTAGATTAGAAATCGAGTGAGTGAAAAATATGAAATGCATTAAAGAGAAGTTATGAAGATATAGTCAATCCACATCCAGAGGAAGAACCATGGGAGCAGAAATGCAGAAGAAAAACATATGATCAATCACATAGTTTGATGGGGATATGATTAGGGTTTTGAGGTTAAAGATCACTCTATTGCAAATATGAATGACATGGAAATGGGTTTTGAACAATGTGTGTATAATCCAATGGAATTGCTTGTCAGCTCTGGGAGGGGGGAAGGAAGTGAGGTGGGAGAAATCATGAATCATGTAACCATGGAAAATATTCTAAAGGAAAAAAATATATAGTCAAAAAGGTGGAGGTAGCGGAGAGAAGGAAAAGTCAGAGATGACTCCAAGGTTGCAAGCCTTAGTGATTGAGGAGCTGGTGGTGCCATCAACAAAAATAGGGAAGGATGGGGAGAGATCATTTGGGGGAGAAATATAAAGAGTTCTCTTTTAGACATGTTGAATTTGAATTTTGTATGGAACATATACAGATAAGAGAAGGTCATCAAGCACCTGGGAATATCAGTTTGGTTTCAGGAGAAAGATTAGAGCTTGATAGATAAATTTAGATGTTATATCCATAAAGACAATAATTAAATTAATTATCAAATTAATGAGAGGACCAAGAAAAGAAGAAAAGTCAAAGGAGACACCTGGGAGATACACACCATTAAGAGACAGGAGGCAGATGATGATCTATCCACAAAGACTGAAAAAGAAGAGTTGGGTAAGTAGGAGAAGCCAGAAAGTATAGTGTCATGGAAGCTAGGGGATAAATTAGCATGCAAGAGAAGAGTGGTGATACTGGGTATTTCCAGAAGTCCCAGAGAAGTCAAGTAGAATGATAACTGAGAAAAGTTCATTGTATTTCACAATTAAGAGATCTTTGGTAACCCAAGAGAGACAGATTTATTTGAAAAATGAGGTTAAAAGATAGATTGAAAGGGACCGAGAAGCAAGTTAGAAGTAAGGAAATGAAGGCAATGAGTGTTAGCTGACAACCCTATCTTGTAGTCTGTCTTTGAATGAGAGAGTAGATAAAGAATAACATTATGAAGGAATAGCAGATTCAAATTATTTCACCTCTCCAGGCCTCAGTTTTCTCCCCTGTAAAATAAAGGAAAATAGATTGTCACTGATTCCCAACATTTCAACTAGAAAGACTATTTTTTAATGTGACAATTTCCCTAGCTCCCCTACCCCCAAACAATAGTAATTGTGCTACTCAGTGTCTATTATTTAGAGGGAAGGAAAGGAGGGGAGAAAAATTATTTCAAATGATTGCCTCAGTGGATAGAATCAGTCCTATATTCAAATGTGGCCTCAAAGACAGTGTGACCCTGGGTAAGTCACTTAGACCTAATTGCCTTGCCCTCACTGCTCTTCTGCCTTAAAACTGATTCTTAACAGTATCAATTCTTAAACTGAAGGTATAAGATTTTTTAAAATCATTTACCAATTTAAAGATATCCCAAACTCTATGAAGTGTCAACCATTTTCACTAAGATAAAACAAATTCAATAACACTTCTAAATGAATCTCTTGTAAATTCCAATGGAATCCACATTTTTTTAAAAAAATTATAGACCATGTATATGAAAGGCATTCTTCCACCTACTAAAGGCATGATTGCTTATTTATGATGCTGAATCATTGAGATAATGACTGTTGCTGCCTTGCAGCTTGAATTGATGGAAGTTCCAACCTAATATCTGGTCCTACATCTTAGAATGATAATATGAAACTGGACACACACCCTATTATTCACATTGTCCATTTTTTTTGGAACTAAAAGTAGGAGATAAGGGGAGGGATAGGATCTGTGATTTTACTGCCTTAGGTGAAAGAAACTCCTGGTGAAGAAACTCCTTCTAGCAATGCAAGTCAGCACCTTCCTGCAGTTTGTAATTTTAGAGGGTTGCCACTGCAGTTGTGTTTTGCCCCAGGCACAGAAGCAATAGATGTCAAAGGGGCCACTTGAATGCATATCTTGTTGGTTCCAAGTTCAGTTCTCTCTGCACTATGTCATGATGCCTCTTAAAAAAGGAAAGATTAAAAATCACAAGCCATGGTGTGCATATGGGTTTGCAAATGTCTCGTCATGACTCCAGGCCTCCAAGAGACCCTGTCCCATGCATTGGGAGCTATTGGCTAGCTGATCTCAAGTAGCCCTTTCAGTTCTAGACCATGCATACTGTAGCTTTCTTCCTTAATGACCGTAGTTCAATCTACCATAATTTTACCTCAGAAGATCAATTTTGTTGTAGTCATCGTTTGTTTCTTTTTCTAGTCCCCAGATCGCCACCATCTCCTGCTTCCTGGTACCCTTCTATCCTAACATCTTTCAAGTATCAAGGCTTTGTATTTTTTTATGCAGGAATATTTTTATTGAGAAAGAGTGCATTTATAAGTTTATTGAGGAAAAGGGCATTTATAAACAGGGCAGCTAAGTAGTGCACCAGGCTTGGAGTCAGAAAGACCTAATTTCAGGTCCGAACTTAAATATTTATTTATTAGCTATGTGACTCTGGGTGAATCATTTTACCCTATTTACTCAGTCCACCTCTGTAATATGAGCTGGAGAAGGAAATGCCCAAGCACTCCAGTAACTTTGACAAGAAAATCTCAAATGGAGCCATGAAGAGTCAGAAACAACTGAAATGACAGAACAACAAATATTTACAAACTATGCAAGAAACAACAAAAACAGTGCCATGAAACTTTTTTTTTTAAGTGCATAACTGGACAGCTCTCATACTTCATATACTCTGATCATACCATCTTTCCCTGTGCCTTATGACCTCTAACCCTGTTCCTTCTCTTCACTTTGACTTCTATTCCTTTAGCCCTCCACTTCTTTCCTAGGTGCCTTCATACACTGGCTATATTATTTTACCTTTTCTATCTTGACCTCCTGGTGAACCAGTTGAACTGTATACCATCATCTACTTTCTAATTCATTGCCCTCTTGTTCAGATTACAACTTGCCAAAAACTCCTCCCCTGATTAGCACCATCCACCTTCTTCATGTATTGATTAAATGGATCTGGTGAAAATCGTGAAATCATACTGATTTGATCCACTACAAATTTACAATATTTGATTTTATATGGGCCTTCACTACATCAAGGCAATCATTCTGCTCCTCCCTAAATCAATTTGCTATCCCACTCTCCACAGTGACTATGCCAAACCTCTTCTCTCTTCCAGCTTCCCATGTCATCAGCTCCTGCCATCTTTTCAGCTGAAGAAACTGAAACCAATCAGTCCCTCGATTCCCTTCCTACTCAAATCACATCACTCAAACGTCTCTTCTTTCACCCTATCTCAAATGATGAAGTGGTCTTTTTCCTTGCCAAGGCCAACCATGCTATTTTTGCATCCAAGCATCCTTTTTTTATCTTCTCCAGAAGATTTAACTATTTTAAGTATTTTCCACTATCAACTTCATCCAAAGAAAGAGGGCTTGATAAAGACATGACAGTTTTGATATGAACCCATTAGTAAAGTTCAAATATAAAAACCAAGGTGGCCAAGCAAGAGGATCTCCTCTGCTGATCCACTTGTCATAGAAAGTACCATCCAGAAACGTTCATACATGTAATGAATGTTTTGGGGGGGTGTTAAAATAGAACAAGAGGCAACTAGTGCAGAAACCTTTCCTAGAGGGTAGAGCTAAGAAGGAAAAGAATTTCGGATGATTGTGGGACTCACTAGATCAAATGAGATTCTTATTTATTTCTTTTGTGAGACATGGGAATGTTTTTTAGGCAATAGAGAAGGAGCCAGCAACTAGAAAGAGGCTGAAAGTTATAGAGAAAATGGGCATGATAATGGACTTGGTTTGGCTATTACTTTCCTAAAGCAACTGTCATCTTAGCACTAAAGGCACTCTCTTACATGTCAAGACTTTTAGGTTCTATTTGTTGGTTCTATTTGAGGATGTGGCAAAATGAAGACAAGTATTCTGAGAAAAGGACATTTTAAGGAAAGCTCTTTAGAGGCTATCACTGGAGAACTGGGAGTTTGATAGAAGGAATCAGTTTTAGACAAAGGGCACACTCCAGCTTTCTTTGCTACACTGAGTTTTGGGGTCTGGTGACTTTTTTTCAACTCAGTGTTCAGGGCCTCATCAGGAGAGCCTTAAGTTCCTGGGAAGAAAAAGAAAGGTGTCCACAGCAGGGCAGAAGAGTTAGTGCAAAATTTAACCCTTTTAAGCTTTTTTTAATCTCTTAAGCTTTAGTTGAGGATTTTGGAAAAACCTTAATACAAATCACTGGGATATAGGTATCACCTACCAAAAAAATAAAAAACACCGTTGGATTTGGGGTCATAGCTTGGAACCAGCTCTATTCTCTACCAACTTGGAAAAGTTATTTATTTTCTCTGGGTCTCACTTGGTTGAGATTATTACATCAGGAATGGTTTACATTTTTCATCATGGATCCCTTTAGCCATCTAGAATAGCCTATAGGGGGCAGCTGGGTAGCTCAGTGGATTGAGAGCCAGGCCTAGAGACAGGAGGTCCTAGGTTCAAATCCGGCCTCAGACACTTCCCAGCTGTGTGACCCTGGGCAAGTCACTTGACCTCCATTGCCTACCCTTACCACTCTTCCACCTATAAGCCAATACACAGAACTTAAGGGTTTAAAATTAAAAAAAATTAAAATTAAAATTAAAATTAGAATAGCCTATAGACCCCTTCTCAGAATAATGTTTTTAAATAATTGAAGAAAATTATAATCAGCAAATATAAATATTTTTTTCTCATCCAATTTCAAAGACCCCATAAAAATCTATCTACAGAGTCCAGTGAGCCTGGGTTAAGGTTTCAGTCTCTTCTACTCTTATCTAAATTTTGTTGGCCCTCAGAATGTTAAATGGCAAATTGTCATATTGTTGGATGATAGCCTTGATTAGCTTCCAGGCCTCTCCCCAAGCCCAGCTGTCTGAAGATGTAACAGATTCTTGATCAAGAGCAAAATGACTTCCTAGCTTTATGACCTTGGGCAAGTCATCTGCCTAGCCCTTGCCCTTCTGTCCTGAAGTTGTTACACAGACAGAAAGTAAAGGTTGGAAAAAGAGCTAGTTGAACTATACATAGCCCTTGAGGTCCTCTTCAATGACAAGATTCTACGGTTCTTGTGAACCATACTTCAAACCTTACTTTCTGGCCTACTCTGATTCCCTTTGATCTAAACCTTTCCTATGCAATAAGTTCCCTGTTTATGTTCCCCTTAGGACCAACCTTCATAGGAAAGTCCAATTTTCTTCTTAATGGATCAATCTGCAGGGCATCCTTGGATCCCCTAAATTGACACTTGTGGTCATGCCAGGATATTTCTCCAATGTGAGTATCTGGCAAAGGGAGGAGCTAATAGGTAGAAAAACCATATTGGTTTTCAGATTCTTTGTGCTCTTAACTTCAAGCTATCAGGTATTTTTTTTAACCTCATATATCCCTTGACAGCAGAATTTATCTCTAAGCCTTTCTGTGAAGGCATTATTATTCCTATTTTGCAGCTAAAGAAACTGAGGCATAGAATGGAGTACAAACTTCTTCAAGGCTCCTTCTTCTTTTCAACTCAGTGTTGTAATTCAGTAATAGATTATGAATAATTTTTTTCCATAAAGAACAAATGAAAACAAATTGGAGGCCATATAATATTGGTAATGGATAATATTTCCTTTATTTTGCAGAAGAAGAGCTACTTCTTCAGAATTAAAATAAGGGGAGTAGAAAAGAAAGAAAAAAAGAGGCAGTATATGAATGATAAAGAATTCCACAAACAGAGGAAGAAAAATTGATTAGTTTCAGAATAAAGTAAGCATCAGGTCAGAGTAAGGAGTGATAAGTAAAAAGAACAAGCTGAATTTGAATTTTCAGTTGGTGTTTGAAGGAAAAAAATAAGTGAATGTGTTTAAGTTGTGTAGGTGGGGAGGAAAGAGTATGGATGGATGACACATTTTAGCATAAAATGGACCTTTTCATTGAACTAATAAAGGAGAATAGAAAACATTGGATTAAAGAAGTCACACTCTATTTTCAACTGATTTTCTTCAGAATAATTGCATTCCACATCTTTCATCCAAAGAGCATAAAGCACTTTGCAGAAATTAACCCATTCATTCCTAAAATCATTTTGTGAGGAGTTAGAAAAACATTTTATGCTTATTTTATACAGGAAGAAATCTGAAAGTTTTGAAAATAATCTTGGCCATGACAGTAGTATGGTATTTCTAGAGTAGGACACAATTGAATTCTAGATTCTATGCTTGAATCATTGGGGACCTCTGACCTCTCTCCCTTCTCAAGTTGTCCTTTGGTCATCCTTGCAGTGTTTAGACCATTTCATAAAATTCCCACCTTAAGAACAGGAGATCAGTGTGCTTTCTTAAAGAAAGATTGGAAAGTTGCTCTGGTCAGAACAAAACTGGCTTAGATTTTCCTCTGCTTGTGCCATGGACTAAGAACAGAGTAATATGGTGTGACTGTGACTTGGGTTATGGACATAAACAATAACTGAAGAAAGAAATGTCTTTGTAAACAGAGAGAAAAGCAAAGTTTCTTAGTTTTAGTAAAAAAATGAATGATGCATCAATGTAATTTTAAAATATGGTATCAAAATCTTGGATATTCAACCGTAATTTCTATTAACATTAAGACATTAGACAAATGCTGACCCATGATTTCTCCAGCTTTACGTCATGGTTCACAACAGACAACCTTATGGCACATGAATTGTAGCGAGACTTACTCAACAGACAATAATTCTATGTAGAAGGCTTCTATTAACAATGATCTAGGGTCAATTATTAATGGCAAAAAGTGAAAAAAGAAGGTTGGAACTCTATTTAAATTCACTTTGAAATATTCCTCAAAAATCAATCATCACGGGAATTCTTGGATGCTACATCTCAATTGGGTTCAAAAAAGCATTTAATATGAAATAATAGCAATGGCTGACATTATCTCCTGGAAGCCTTCCATCAACCTCTGGAAGTATAATTACCCCTATTTTACAAATTAGGAAATTGAGGTTCAGAAAGTTTAAGTGACTTGTCCATCGTTAAACAGATGGTATCTTGGAAGACCTCGCCATCTATAAGAGAATGCCACTTCTGTTTAGACATGGTTGGCAAACAACTTTGATAAGCATACAGCTCTCTATTTTGTGTCTAATTTCATATTGTTGCTGTTATTCAGGCATTTTTTAGTCATATCTGACTCTTTTTGACCTAGGTTTTCTTGGCAGAAATACCGAAGTGGTTTGCCATTTCCTTCTTCATTTCATTTTACAGATGAGTAAACTGAGGCAAAAGGGTTAAATGACTTGCCCAGGATTACCTAGTTAGTATCTGAGGCCACATATGAACTCATGAAGATGAGACTTCCTGACTCTAGGATCAGTGATCCATTGTATCATCTAGCTGCCCCTAATTTTCTTCAGATTGATAATCAGAAGGTTATGAGGTTAAGTTTTTTCTGCTGTTACATCTTCTAAGAAATTCTGTATGATTTTGATATACACATGGTGGACATAATGTTGGAAGAAAGCTTTTAAGGAGGTATATTTTGCTATGCCAAATCAAATTTTTTTAGTCATCATAAATAATAAATAAATATATATAAAATATATATATATATAAAATAAAAATATTTTGTGTTCTCTATATCTTTCAGTCAGTTGTATGACTCATGGAGTCTACTGCAGAGCATATGGTGAGTGAAAAATATGTTATCATATGAGATATATTACCCAGGTTTTAACTAGGCCTTTTAGTTTAGATCCAAAGCACATTATTTTAAACAGAACACTTTTCATTAGTGATTTATTTCTTACATCTTCAAGGGTTCTCTGCAAAAAGGAATTTTCAATTAACCTAAGAAAGCCATGGCCCTTGGTTTGATCATTCTTGGCTGTTCATTTGAGAAATTCTCATAAATACCACAGAACTACTACCTTCCATTACAATGGCCAAACTGTTGGGTTTTTTTGAGATATATTTGAATATAGCTTTAGTGTGAGGAAGGATGGAAATATGAATTTTCCTTAAGGATAAATTAGTTTTACTTGATAATTTGAAGTGGATTTTTGTGTTCATTCTCCATAGTATTTTTTTTGCCTCTGATAATTTTTAGTCAAGAAGAAAAAATCTCTGTGATCAAACTGCCCAGGGCATCTGGGCTCTTATGTTTGCTCATGGTGATTTCAGCTATTGTCACCCAAGCAAATAGGAATGATTTCTATAAAACACAGTCTTAAGATTATAGCCTAGTCCCACATTACTGTAACCTAGGTTCCTCTTTTCTCCCAATTTATCTTCCTGCTGTGAGTCATCAGCACATTACAAACTTAGCCTGATTTTAGAAAACCAAATATTTAATATAAAAGAGTTTTAGGATATGCTAAATACAACTAAATAAATTACAGTTGTCCTATTTAATTAATTCAGTTTGGCACAACTTAATGCATGAAATGATTTTTTTTTAGTTTTAACACATGAACTGACCAATTATATTTCACATCTGATATGTTGAGTTGGCTCCAGCTGAAATCATATTTTCTTCTGTCACCAAGAACCAGTTTTTTTGCTCCTCTGAATCATACAACTAGACTTTTCCATTCATTGTTAATTCCTTTTCCTAAACCCTCCCTGTCCATATAATTATCATGAGCAGCCTTTTTTGTCCTTTTTCTTTCTCTTTTAAGAATTTAAAAGTTCTACCACTCTGAAGTAGTAGAACTGAAGAAAAAAAAAGCAAGCCCTATCATTTTATAAAAATCTATCTGATAGGGGCATCTAGGGAAGCCAAAGGTGGAGATGGAAGATTCTGGTTTCAAATCTACCATCAGACGCTTCCTAGATGTATGACCCTGGGTAAGTCACTTAACTCCCATTGCCTAACCCTTATCACTCTTTTGCCTTGGAACCAATACCTAGTATGGATTCTAACATAGAAGATAAGGTGTTTTTTTTTTTTAAATCTACCTGGTGAGCTTTTTGGCTTCTATTGATATTTTATTAATTTATTGATTTCATCAATGTCATTCTTTCCTCAACTATATCCTATCTTCTGTGATTATAATCCAAGGTTCTATGATCTTGTCAGTTGCCATGGGTTCAATTATCATGCCTATGAAGATGACTCCCAAATTTATATATTATCATTGTGGAGTTAGAGGAAATAGCTACTCTGTTGTCTTGCTGTTATCTTATCCCTCCTTTAAGTATTATTTGTATCTTGATCTGTTTACATGCAGCATCCCCTGACACATTGTAAATTCTTTCTGGGTAGGAATTATTATCCAGGTTGCCTTGCTCTACCCAGAATCTAACCACCCTCAATCACTGTGCCAAGGGGTTTACTCCATAACTCCAATGCTCACTTTGGGTCTGGGGTCCTAAGACTACTAACTAATCCAATTCTTTTCCATGATATTAGGTTTTCATTGAAGCCAATGAAATCTAAAAATGATAGTTGTTAAGACAATCGAGTTAAATAAATATTCATTTGTGAGTAATTGGTTTAGACACTGGTATAATTAAATGTCATTGTGCAAGTTGTAAGTTAATTATTTGGGGAAAGGGAGCAAGTTTTCATCTTGACTCATGTTTGAAATACGTTCCCAACATGGAGAAATTGAGTGTATGTCACACAAGACTTGCAGGGGAGTCATATGCTACTGCTGAGAGATGTCAGAGTGCTTTAATCACACTCATTGCACAGTTTCTACTCCTGATGCATGAGCCATTTGCTAGAAAACCACTTTCAGAAACCAATGTGAGTCCAATACATAAAGAATTGTACTTACAGAGGGTCTCCTGAGACTGAAAGGATTTTCTATTCTAGGCTAGAGTGTTACCATATAAGGGGGAAGTGAGTAAATTGGAGAAATATTCTGCAGGCTCTCAAATTGTCAGGGGTGGGACAGGCGGCAAGTTCCTAGATTTCTGTTTATTCCTTTTCCTCTACTTCCCACAAATTTTAGATTTTCAACTAGGCTCCTGAGATGTCCTGGGCTCTAGTTGCCCTGGGCTAAGAAGACAGAAGTAAATAATCTTTGTCTAGACACTTAATCTGATTTGGCTTCCTTTAAATTGCTAGGATCTAAGAATATTCTAGGGGCAGCTGGGTGCCCAGCCTGGACTGGATTCAGAAAGAAGAGTTCAAATCTGGTCTCAGATCCTTATTAGCTATGGGACCTGGGTAAATCACTTCATCTTGTTTGCCTCAGTTTCCTCATCTATAAAATGAGCCAAAGAAGGAAATGGCAAACCACTCTAGTGTCTTTGCCAAGAAAATCCCAAATGGGGTCACAAAGAGTCAAACACTACTGAAACGCCAGAAGAAGAAGATGCTGCCCCCAAGCTTCATGCCAATGGTTTTTTTAGTCCTTTAATGGTTCATTGGGCACTTTAACTGTTCCCTCTAGCATGGGATTCATCTAGTGGGCTCGCTTATCCTGTTACCATGTTTTTCTGTCGTTCATGAAGGTTTGGAATCCCAACAACCTATCTTCTGTCTGCTCTGTGAGTTTCCAGGGAGTCATGCTCTAAAAAGTTAAATCTGAATCTATTAGAAATAGTACTGTGGAGAGCACAATAGCTCAAAAAACCTACCGTGTCTTGAACTAACACCTCCAGCCAGGAAGATGAAGACAAAAAGGAATTCCAAGTGACACGTTTCTCTCCTCCAGAGGGAGGAATATGAAATGGTGTGACAGAACAGTTAGTCACAATCCTTTTTAATGACAGAGATATTCAATATGGGATAATGCACTTTTCTGTTCTCCCTCTGGGTAAGTGTACATCTGTCTTGTGGTGTCTCTGTACAGCTTGAGGGAAAACACAAAGGACAAGGAAGGTATTTTATTGGCTTAAGAAATATTGTAGGAACACTTATTATGGCACTCCAGAGAGGCAAGGAAGAGCTTAAAGTGGAAATGGAAATGACACAAGACACACCTTTCATTCTCCACTTAGTTATACCTTTTTTTTTTTAAACCATCATAGAATCAATACAAGGCAGAAGAATGACGTGGGCAAGGCAATGGGATAAAGTGACTCACTCGGGGTTACACACACAGCTAGAACGTGTCTGAGAACATATTTGAACGCAGGACCTCCCATCTCTGGGTCTGGATCTGAATCCACTGAGCCACCTATCTGTCCCTTTAGCTATAACTTTAATACCAAGTGAGAGGTACCCACATGCTCTGGGATGTCTGATCCTTAGAAACAATAAGCTAGATCTCCATGAGACATATAGTATAAATCATAATCAATAAACATTTAATTCCTATTATGTTCCAAATCAGAGAATCATAAGCCTGAAAGGGACATTAGAGGCAATCTAGTCTAACTTTCCTTTTTACTGATGAACAAAAATGAAAAAAACATTTATTAAAGACAAAGCACATGACAAGTATTGGGGATACAGATAGCAAAGCAAGACATTCTCTACTCATATTTTAATTGAAGAGACAGCACATATAGGAGATATTTCCTTTTTCAGTTTTGTCTGTCCACTGAACTCATCTCTTTTACCTTCCATTCGTTTCACCATCTCTTGCATTCTGGCTTCTGACCCTACTACTACTCAAATGAAACTGCCTTTCAGAGGTAACCAATATTCTTTGTGTCTTTTTTTTCTTTTTTTCTTGTTTTTTTTTTTGTGACTGATATTTTATTATCTGTGAAATCTAAGGACTACTTCTCAGTTTTCATTTTATGTAATCTCTTTGTAGCTTTAAAGCACTCCTTTTTTTCCTGGATACTATTATCTCCCATATTTTTCATGATACTACCCTATCCTAATTCTCGATATACCTACATTTCCTCTCTTCTTCAGGCTCCCATTTTGAATTTCCTCTATCTCCTAACAGCATGATGGTCACCAGAGCTTTCTCTTGAACTCTGATCTTTTGCTGTAGTCTTTCTTGTTTATCCCATTAGCTCTCTTGGATTGAATTATCATCATCATGCAGATGATTTCTAGATCTATAACTAACTTTAATGTCTCTCCTGAATACTATTCCTTCAGTGTCAACTGCCTATAAAAGTATTTCTGCCTAGCCTGGATGTTCTGTCTTGTGTTGGGTACTATGAGGAATTCAAAGAAATAAAAGATAAGACTTCTGCACTCAAGGAGTTTAAAGGAGACAAAAGACACACACGTGTGCATGTAGACTACATGTGTGTGTAATAAATGCAAATGATCAGCACAGACAGCCAGACTTATAGATGTAGAGTTTGTGGTTGGGCAGGCTTCAGCAGGGGAATAAGAAAGACGTGTGGGTAGAAAACGAGTAGGCCAATCTATCTGGAATATTAAAGAATCCTGGTTACGGATTACACTTCTGTTCCTTTTATTGAAAATTAAAGCAATATACCTCCTTCCTTGCCCTGATATACTTTTCTCATTTTAAACAATCTGCCACGAATCAAAAACAAGATTTATTGTTTGAGGCAGCAGATTAATTCTCAAAAAAATAAATTAATTTTCTAACCGCTAGAGCTCTCTAATAAAAGAAAGGAATTGTTTCAGGAAGAAGTAAGCTTTCCATTACCAAAAGTATTCCAGCAGAAAATCTTTCATGAGTCAGGTATGTTAGAGAAATTAATTCAATACTATATGAGAAGGTAGGCTGATGACCTTTAAAGTTCCTTCCAACTCCAAAATCTAGAATGCATAACTATTCGTTGTTAGCTATGTGGAAATGAACACTCACTTGTATGGATGGATACAGTAAGAACAGATAACTATGTTTAATTACCTCCCCAGGTAGACTGAAAAGGAACATTTATTATTTTGTCATCTCTTGACAAGGAAATGGATGAGGTGAATGAGGTGACAGTCAAGGGACCGTTCAGGGAAGGAAAGAAAAGAAGAGAAAAGGTCATTTCTATTCGTGTAAGGAGAGAAAGGTGAATTGGAGGGCAGATTCCTATCAGAACTCTGCTTATTTATAAGTACGTCATGATTGACATTAAAAAATACAACCTTCTTCACATATCTGGATGACCCCCTGACAGAGTGGCACTATGGAAAGATTTTGAAATTATCATTCAAGATATATTCCATCTCAGTGAGGGAAAGTAGAAACATCAGCGAGCTCAGAGACAGGAAACCTGGTCCCAGCTCCATCACACTAACTTTGTGACACTGAAGACCCTGAAGATTATTTCTTTTATGTATTACTGCTAGAAGGAGTTGATCATAGGTTTAGAATTCAAAGGAACCTTAAATTTGATCTAATATGAAATCTTCATGTTAAAGATACAAAAACCAAAAACCAGGCTCACCTAGTCGTTTACCTAACATTCACCTAGCACATTCTATGTCCTGTGCTCTGGGCACTGGATAAAGGACTGAATAATAATGTGCAGTATTTGGACAGTGTTTTAAGGTTCACAAAGTGCTTTATAAATATTTTGATCCTTTGGGAGGTAGGTAATATCATTATCCCCATTTTACAGATGAGGACACTGAAATAGAGGTTAAATGGCTTGCCCAGTGTCAACAGCAGGAAAGACCTGAGGCTGGGTTTAAATTCAAATTTATCCTGATTCTAGATCCAATGTTCTATCCACTGGGCCAATAAGACAAAGATAAACACAATCAGCAAGTAACAAAGTTGGATTTGAATTTAGATCTTCTGATTACAATTTCAATGCTCTTTCTTTTGCACCACAACTGACTCTTACAGGTGAGTTATAGTCTGATGATACAGGGCCTTAACTGATAAGACAATGTCTAGCAGTTATAGAATATATGTGTTTATATATATATACATATGTACATATATATATAATATGATTTGTAAAATAATTTTTACATATTTTTGTAGTTTATATATAATTTAAAAATATATTACATAACTTTATATATATGTGTATATATATATAATTTATAAAATAATCATAATAACAAAAGTGTATGAACCAGGAGCAGCTATATATGCCAGTGGACTGAGAGCCAGGGCTAGAGATGGG
>NC_058133.1:153646852-153657000 GCF_016433145.1 Gracilinanus agilis | reverse complement strand
CTTCCTTCCTTCCTTCCTTCCTTCCTTCCTTCCTTCCTTCCTTCCTTCCTTCCTTCCTCCCTTTCTTCCTTCCTCCTTTCCCTTCTTCCTTCCTTTCTACTTTCTCTTTTTCCTTCCTCTCTTTCTTTCTCCATATCTTTCTCCCTCTCTCTCTTCCTTCCTTCTTCCCTTTGTCAATGTAAAATTTGGGAACCCTAAATTTGCCCCAGTCCCTTGGGAAAATACTTTAAGGGAGGTTTCAGGCTGAAAAATAGACCTTTAAGTACTTAATGATCCCAGTTTAGGTGGGACTAGTAGATATAATCAAATGTTAAGTACTTTTTTGTCTTAGAAGTTTCTACCATTGTATCAATGTCCTCTCCCAGGTAGTCCAGCCTGTGGCTGGACTTTTTCTTTTAGTATCCATTCTAAAGTATCAGCCTCTCTCTAATAATCCTGTCTTGGACTTCTGATTTCCTTATAGCCATTGTAAAGCCAATCAATCATACTTCCAAAAGGTATATAAGTCCTCTAGTTCTGTTGTTCTTTCTGAGAATCATCTAGTATGTTGATTCTCTCAGAGACTCTGTCCCCAGAGCCCCCAGGGTTTGACTCTGTGTGGCATTTAGTACTGGGCTCTTTGTGGCACAGATATTTAAGGACCTGTCTTTTTTTCCTGATTAAAGATTTGGTTTTGCTGACTTTAGTGGTTCTGTGTTTTTCCAAGTCAACACCTTCCTTTCTTTCTTCCTTCCTTTATTTATTTTTTTACTGGCAAAAAGGGTGAGAGGTCAAGTAAAAACTTAATTTTTATTGACTAAACTTGCTTATGAGTATATTTTTGTACTCTGCAAGTTGAAGCTAAAATTTAACCATCTTTCCACCTATAAATTCTAGCCTTGACCTGAGTTAAATTGCATCTTGTTTTAGAGCTCTCAGAAGCATTTAACCAGGTATAGTATGACTTTTATGGTCACATGTGTTTGTTTCATTATTCCCTACTAGACTGTAAACTCCATGAAGGTGGAGAATGTAATTCAGTTAAAATTTGTACCTCAACCAAGACCTAGACAGTGATCTGCAGAGAGTAAGAATTTAATACATGTTTGCTGGATAGATGAATACTGTGAAACACAATGTTATAAAGGAACAAATAGTGGATTTAAAATCATGAGTCTTGAATATGAGACACCCAGAGATTCACAGGAGACAAAATCTAAAACATGATCACAAGACCTCAAGAGTTCATCTAGTTCAGCCATCATATTTTACAAATGTGGAAACTAACTTAGCAACTTTTGACCACTTTCTCAATAGGACAGTTACTAATAGTAAAATCCATAGTCTATTCAGAAATCTCCAAAGTTTAGGCAACAAGCAAGACAGACTAGAGGTCTTGATGCAAAAAAGGCAGATTTGATTTTATAGGTATCATTGAGATTTCCTGGGATGAAAAATCTGACTGAAATATGATTCTAAATATGTACATCTTATTCAAAATGAATAGGATACTTAAATGGGATTGTATTGCATATTCATAAAAAGAAATCCGAAAAACACCTAGATAGGTGTGTAGATAGACAGACAGCCACGGAGACAGGAGACTCTGGGTTTAAATTGGTCTCAGACACTTTTCAGCTTCGTGACCCTGGGCAAGTCAGTTATTTCCATTTGCCTAGCCCTTACACTCTGCTTTGGAACCTCTACTTCATATCCATCCTGAGACAGAAGGTAAAAGTTTAAAAAAAGAAATTCAAGAAACATAAGAAGTAAGCATGGTAGTAAGGAATTTGGAAGATCAAAAGAGGGAGTCATAAAATTTATTTCCTTTTTTCCTTTAGTAGAATATACTACAGACTAACCAAACAGAAAGAAGATATAGGTAAGGAGTTTGAGAAACAGATCACAAACCTGGCAGAGAGGGATAATTAAGTAGCGAGAGGGAACTAAAGTTATCTAGAAATGTACTTGGAGCTTTCTCATGCCCATAGAGTTAGCTAGGTGGCACAGTGGACACAGCACTGGTACTAGAGTCAGGAGGACCTGAATTAAAATTTGTCCTTAGTCTACTAACTGTGTGACTCTGGACAAGTCACTTAACCTTTGTTTGTATCATTTTACTCAAATATAAAATGATTGGAGATAATAATAGCACTTACCTCTCAGAATTGTTGTAAGGATCAAATGAGAGATTTATAAAGTAATTATCACAGTGCCTGAGACATAAGAGGTACTTAATAAATGCTTGTTTCCTTCCAGACCCTCCCAACAAAAATAGAATAGCTACCAATTTCTTTCTTTGTTTTAATGACAAGTCTTTCCTTGCCTTGTCTTAATGATAATTTTCTTTCAAAAAGGTAGAGGAACAAACAAGGAGAAATTGTATTCTCTTTCTGATTCTCATTAGCAGGAAAATTACTGGTTGCTTAGATGGAAATCATGAGAACCTAGGGAAAAAGTGACCACTCCCTCCTACAGTTTGTGATAGAGAAAAGGAAAGCTGGGAATAGTCTGATATGTACCCTAGATTTGGAGAGAGCAGATTTCAAGGGTTTCTTAAGGTGCCACTGACATAAATTCTACATTTGAAATCAGCTCATTAGCTAAAGATACTCCAGAATGAAATTTTGAAATCAAAAAGGAAATAATTCTGAAGAAAATTGGGAGTTGACTAAAAAGGACAACATAGAAATACCAGAGACTTATCCACCAACTTAGGTTTTAAAAATATATGGACAGAAAATGGAAAGTGTAACAAAGAATGCCTATAAATACATGGCACAGTATTATAGGGCGAATTGCTAATGCTCAAAGAAAACTGATGCTATTGAGGAAAGCTAAAAATAACCAAAAGGATTGTTTCTTTAAAGCTATCCTGGAAGAAAGAAGAGGGTCAAAGGAGGGATAGACCTGTTGCTCGGAGCAGAGGGAGTGACGCTGAAAACAGAGAGAAGGCAGAGCTGCTTGGTTCCCATTCTGTTTCTGATTTCTCTACCAAGGAAAGATATTGACCTTGAGACAGGAAAGGACAGAGCAAAAAACTGGCTAATAGTGTTGCCTATGCAGAATGACACTAATAGTAGTATCTAACTTCTCTTGGTGAATTCAAGTCACTCAGCCCAATTGAACTATATTGTCAGGGTAGGAAAAAATATTGGCAGCTATGGCTGCAGAGGCAACTTATCCAATATATGAAAGATTGCCAAGAATGGAAAAGATAAAGCTGTGTAGGAAAAGGGTATATGTTGCCTCATTTTTAAAAATTGTCAAAAATTGCTTATCTGCTTAAGCATCAGCGAATTGGCCAGATCAATAAGCCAGTGAAAGGGATGGTCATAATGAGAACTGAAAGATTCAAAAGGCAGTCTCACAAAACCTTAAATCCAATCGTTCATCTGAAAGCTCAGTGTTTGTTACAATATCCAGTCTCACAGCAGCATTATGTGGTATTGGCAGTGGGCAGGAAGTAAAATAAATGTGGCGAGACGATGGTCAGAGGAGTTATACAGACATCAGTTACAGTAAATTAAATGCTTTTATAGAAATGGGGCATAGGAATGGCTGGTTCTAAGCAAAAAATGTGAAATGGGTTGAGTTTATCACTAGAGCCTTTTTTTTTTCCCTTTTGGTATCTCCTTCCTCCTTCTTTAAGATTACTCTTAGGACCCAATGTCCTCATGTTTTCCATAGACTCCCTGAGTCTCCCATTTTTGTGTCTCTCCCAGGCTAACTGAATCTAGAAAGCATTTCATTATCCTCTTAAAATTTACCCATCCAATGCCCCCATCCCCAAGGTCTCTGCCTTTTACTAGGTCATAACTAACCTTTTATAAACCAATTTGTGCTAATAAATGAAAATGCATTACTTTCTTCACCCTCCTGGGTAACAGATGTGTATTTTAACATTGACCTTCCAGAGATAATGTATTTACCTGACCCTAAAGAAGTAATGAAGGTGAAAATTTCTGGACTATGTCAAGCCTGTTGGGTCATAGTTTCTAGTAAATGGGACATCACGGTACCTCTTAATCACACTACCTAGAGAAAGGGCCAGCAAAGGTCTGTAGTCACAGAGGAAGGCTCGTTCTATTTAGGGCTGACCCTTAGCAAAATGATAAATTGGGTCCTTTAATCACCTGGGCAATCTCGGAGTCCATGTTATAACTTTTTATTCTGTGCATATTGGCTGTGTCTTACTTTGAATGGGTAAAGTCATTAAACATTTTAGCAGTGATACTGCATTTGATAATTAGGCAGAAGCCAGTAATTAATCATTGTTCATGTAAGGCTGAACATCTCGCACACAAAGGTACATGGACAAATGTTAGGTTTGCACAGTGTTCCCAGATCACCTGAGTAGAGTTTTCCACACTAAACTCTGCAATGGACTGGTGAGTTAGTTAAATATTTTCTCATGGCTTGAAGTCTGAAAACCATTCTGTGAACTCTACATTTTCAAACTTGGGATTCCCGAGACTGGGAACTGGGAGAAGGAGAAAGCCAGCCCTTGGATCAATAGAATATATAGAGGAGAAGGAAAAGCAGGAAGGAGTTTTTAAGCTTATACATTACTAGATGCAAGGACACCTTGGTCATTGAACTTTCACAGATTGATGAAATTTTCCAACATTCTAAAATCAGCTGGTAGAATCATTAGTTAGGGAACACTGGCACAAACTCTTGGCTGCCCACAAATCTCCCCAATGTGGCCAGAATCAGAATAAAATGTAATTGGGAAATGTTTAATTTTAAAAAGTACAATATAATAGATGCTGTTAATAATAGGCAATGTTCATTTTTATTTTCTAAGATATTTTGTAGCAGTTTGACACCACTAGTCCAGAACGTATCTTATTTTCTCCACCCATGCAGTCTGGTTATTCAGAAGAGTTTCAACAGGAAGTGATGGAAGAGTTCCCTTGAACTCACTAGTCCTCTTTAAAACAAACAAAAATCCTTACTTTCTGTCTTAGAACTGATACTAAGTGTTCATTCCAAGGCAGAAGAGCAATAAAGGCTGGGCATTTGGGGTTAAGTGACTTGCCCAGGATCGTAGCTAAGAAATATGTAAGGACAGATTTGAACCCAGGATACTCCCATACCCAGGACTGGCTCTCTAACTACTGACCCACCTGGCTACCCCTTCACTAGTCCTCCTTTTTTTTTAAAACCCTTATCTTCCATCTTAGAATCAAGAATATGTTGGTTCCAAGGCAGACGAATGGTAAGGGCTAGACAACTGGGGTTAAGTGACTTGCCCAGGGTCACACAGCTAGGAAATATCTAAGGTCAGGTTTAAACCAAGGAGCTCTAGTCTTGAGGTCTGATTCTCTCCACTGAACCATCTATCTGCCTCCCTCACTAATCCTCTTAATGGAACAGCCTGTGATTTGCACCACAGAAATGCTTTGCATTTGGAAAAGCTGAGTGGACCTTGTACTTATACTTTAAATAGTGATGAACTTCTATTTTAAATAGTGATGAGGATGTTGTCCTAGATCTTCTGCAAAGTGCCTTCATTTGGGACTGGTGGTAGACCAGTCTCATATCCAAGTCAGGCCATTTCAGGTATCTTCTGATTGTGAGCTCTCTAGGTCCCTTGACTTTGTTTTGCCATTATTGTTATTTCTACAGTATTCATGATTTCATGAAGTATTGGATGCATCAATGGAATGTTGCTTTAAATAATTCAATCCAATCTTCACAGTCTAAATTATTCCCAGAGAATAAGGAAGACACATTAGGAAGTGTGTGGACTCTAGCCAGTTAGGGAACATTTGCTCAGGAAAGCTTAGATTTTATCCATTGGCATATTATCTGAGCCACCATGATATTTGGTCTCAGACATTGAGATTGTAATACAATTTACATGTGTCGGTGAGTAGGCAAAAAATCATTAGCGTGGCATCTCTTCAGAAACCCACTTTACTAGAGAAATTGTGAGGTTTAGCCAAAGTCTCCCAATGAACATTTCCATTAACAAAGTATGAAATTAATATTGGTCTTTGTTTAAGCAAAGACACACCCTACTTCTGATCTCTCCCTAATACTTTCAAGCTACAGGAAAACCAGTCATTGTTTTTATTAATGGATGCTTTTTTGTGTCAATTTAAGGTAAAAAGAATGGTCCTAGTTACTTCAAGTAGAAATTCTCTAATCACCCTGAAAAGAAACCAATTTAGAGAATAAAATGTAGCATAAGAATAATCAGCATATATAAATAATGCTTCCTTTAAAACATAGCACAGGTCTTTCTTAATCTCCTCATACTCTAAACCCTTGATAATATCTCTCCCTCTTGAAATTAATTTTATGCATTTTGTGTTTACTTAGTGTTGTTATTTGAGGCAATGTGCTTTAGTGGACAGGGAACTGAACTTGGAATCAGGAAGGTTTAGATTCAAATTGGGCTTCAGAGGGTGGAACTCAAGGTCCCTTCTAGCTCTAAGTCTATAATTCTGTAATGCTTCTTTCCTCAATGTAGAATTTAAGATCCATGAAAATGATAAGTGCTTTGCTTTTATCTCTATACCCTAAGTGTTTGTCTAGGACCTTGAGCTTGGAAGAAGGGCTTAGTAAATGTTCAATAAACTGAGTAAGGTTATTTCAACAGGGACAGCTAGGTGACACAGTGGATACAGTTCCAGGCTTGGAGTCAGGAAGATCTGATTTCAAATCTGGCCTCATACAATTACTAGCTGGGTGGCCCTGAGCAAATCACTTAGCCCTATTTGCCTCAGTTTCCTCAATTGTAAAATAGGTGGAGAAAAGAATGACACACCAGTACAGTATCTTTGCCAAGAAAACCACAAAATGGGGTCATGAACAGTTAGACACAACTAAACAGTGACATCATTATCTCACCAAGAATAGGAATCAAGGATCAAAACTAAGGTGATCTAGGACCTAATGTGAATTCTTAAGTGTGCTACACCTATCAGGGAATTGTATTTGTATTAACAATTAAACTTATTGTAGTCTCCTGAACATTTTTAGTGATTTTCCATTGTTTAGTTGTTTTTTAGTCATGACCGACTCTTTGTGACCCCATTTGGAGTTTTCTTGGCAAAAATACTGAAGAGGTTTGCCATTTCTTTCTCCAGCTTATTTTATAGATGGGGAAATTGAAGCAAACAAGGTTAAGTGACTTATCCAGGGTCACATAGTCTCTGGGACTAGATTTGACTCAGGAGAATGATTCTTCTTGGCTCCAAGCCTAGCACTCTATCCACTGCACCACGTAGATTCCCCTTTTTAGTAATTACAGCCATAGTTTAATTGAGTGCTGCCTCTTATCCTTCCATATGAACTATTTTTCTCACTTTCCTTCTATTCCCTTAAGACTTTGTGATTTTTCTATCTGATTTTTAACTGAAATTTCCTATATGTTTGCTCCTATTAAAATGTGAGAGCTTTTAGAGAGCTAAAAAAAATCTTGCTTTCTTCTGTTGTATCCTCAGGTCTTATTTAGCAGAGTACTTTGCACATAGTAAGTGCTTAATAAGTGCTTGTTCATTCATTCATTCATTTATTCACCCAGCCAAGGTTTAGTGACAGCCATGGAAAGAAAGTTCTTGTTCTTTCTCAAGGTCATTATAAACTTTGGAAAATACAGTATGGTGTCAGGCAGAGCAAACCAACCTTGCAGGAGAGCTAAAATAAATCAATCTGCCTGCCAAGATTTTTATCAGGCAGTAAAATTGGCGCCAGCTTTCCCTAGTCCCTTGCTGTTTCGCTTGTCACTGTAGTGGTGCCTTTTATGGGAGGGAACATCAATAGCCTTAAAAAGGCTACATTTTTGTTTTTACAGAATTAAATGTTCACTTTATAATTGTATTCTTAAAGTTAGGTAATAGAAGAAAATCTGTGCTGCCTGAACATTGATATTTTAAATATGTATGATGTGGAACATATCCAAATAATTGTTCCAATATTTCAAAGATCAATATTTTCATCAGTATCATTCCTCCCTCCATTGAGGCAGGTTGATATCCTCACCTTCCCTGAATACATGGTCTTTATAAGTTTTTCCAGCTAAACACATTCATCACCTTTGATTGCCCTCTCCAAACTTAGGATAAACTTTGGATGACTGATATTTAATATATCACTGGGTTGATCTGAAACTTTACTAATTCTGTTGGCCATTTCCTTCTAAGTTAACATTGAACCATTAATTACTATTTTGGGGTTCTACAGGTTCAATCAGATTCAGAGCTTTTAAATTGTATTTTCATCTACTGTACACGTCTCCATCTTTGTCACAGGAAAAGCAATGAAGGTCTTGGTCAAAAGTTTTGCTGAATTATATATACAACATTCTCTTGATATAGCAGTTTAATCTATTTTTTTAAAGAAATTAGCTAAGTCTGGTATGTTCAGTTCTTGACAAAGATAGAATCATTCTTTAGGATCACTTCCTTTTCTAGATTTTAATTAAGACCAGTAAGTGGCATGGTGGATAGAGTGCTGGGCTTAGAGTTAGGAAGACAACTTTAAATTCTATTTAAATAACTTAAAAGCTATGTGACCTTGGGCAAGTCACATAATCTCCTTTAGACTTAGTTTGTTCACCTGAAAAATGGGAATAAAACTAGCACCTGCCTTACAGCGTTGTGGGTAGGACAGCAACAATCAAAATGGATTCTCCTGAACCCTATTCTAAGTCACCAAGAGCAATATATAAATCTTGGATAAGAAACTAGGCTAAACTTGGCTCTAAAAGTTCACACCGCATAGCAAAAATATACACAGATTGATATAGACATGGTGGCTGTCTTCTGAAAAACTCACCTCACCTCCAAATCTTTTCAAACTTCATCATATCACATCCTAGCTAAGTCCCTTGATGATAAGTAATATCTGCATTTTAGAAACAGAGAGAAAGAATGGAACTCACCAGTTTGTCCTCCCGTTCATTGTAAGTCACAGGCAGAAAAAGGAACTAAGGTTTCCTGACTGAGCATTTGGCTCAGTGCCACATAACATATTTATTATTTAAGTTGTTGTGGGTTTTCTGCAGCAGATTTTCCTTGAAAAACTCAAGAGAGCTACCCTGAGAAATTTCCAACCATAAACATTCCTCCTACAGATAAATAGGGAGAATAGAGCAATAGGAAAGAGAACAGGAGGCACAAAACAGAGTTGGTTAAATACACAGTACAAATTGAATCCTTTAAAGTAGACATTACTGAGATCTTTTCACATTTGTGTGCATGTGTACATATATGTTTATGTGCATATGTGTGTTAGAGAGTAAACCCCGTGTCCAAATAGGTTAATTTACTTGTATACAGACTCCTCTAGAACTTAATAATCAGGAACTACATTGACAAGGAAGAGAAAAAAAATAGATCTTCGAAAGCAATTATGAACCCTGCCATTATGATGTCTCCAAGAAACATGGCAATAAACAGATTTTGAGTTTGGTTTAGCATGAATTTACTTAGTAGCCTTGTCAAGTGTTTAAAAATTATCTTATTTGATCCTCACAACAATCCCAGGAGGTCTGTGCTATTATTATCTCCATTTTACAGATGAGGAAATTGCATTTAGGTAACTTGCCCAGGGTCACATAGCTAGTAAGTGATTGGAGTCAAATTTGTACTCAAGACTTCCTGACTCCAAGCTCAGCCCTTTATTTACTCAGTCACCTAATATGAAGAAAATACATCAGATACAGCTCCACCATATTCTTGTTACTCTTTATTTGGAATATTGTGTTTAGTCTTGGATATTTCATTTTAGAAAAGACACAGATAAGTGGGAGTATATCCAGAAAAGTATAATCAGAAGAGCAAAAGGACTAAACAATGTGATACCTGAGGATCAGTTATAGTGTCTATGGAATTTTGACTTGAAGAAAGGAAGACTTAGTGGCTTCATAATAATCGTCTTCAGGTATTTGAAAAGTTATTATATGGGGGAGTTCTACTTGGCTTCAGAAGAGAGATGGTAGCAGTAGTTGGATGGATGTTAGACCTGTCCAAAAGTAGAATGAAGCATCTTATAATTCTTCCTCAATAGCAGCTTATTATTTCCTTTCCTCCCTTCCTCCCTTCCTCCCTTCCTCCCTTCCCCCTTCCTCCCTTCTCCCCTTCCTCCCTTCCTCCCTTCTTTCCTCCTCCCTCTCTTTATTTCTCCCTACCTTCTTTCCTCCCTTCCTCCCT
>NC_058133.1:153598278-153646625 GCF_016433145.1 Gracilinanus agilis | reverse complement strand
TTCCTTCCTTCCCTTCTTCCTTCCTTCCTTCCTTCCTTCCCTTCTTCCTTCCTTCCCTTCTTCCTTCCTTCCTTCCTTCCTTCCTTCCTTCCTTCCTTCCTTCCTTCCTTCCTTCCTTCCTTCCTTCTCCTTCTTCCTTCCTTCCTTCCTTCCCTGTACCACCCTTCTCCTCTCTCTCTTCCTACTGAAGTCCTTCCCAAAACTCAAATGCTCTAAAACATGGTGGAAAAATAGAAGAGATAGTAGTTGGACAAAGTAAAGTGTCTGAGGGAACTTTTTTCTTTTTTAAGAATTAAGGAGACCAGAGAATTTTTGTATGCAGATGAAAAGAAGCTAAGAACTATAACCTACTTTTAAAAGATGACATAAGGAGAGAAATTGGAGAAGAAAAGAGTGTAGGAAAGAAATGAGAAATATACCTACTTTTATCCACTTATTTACTGAAATGTTGTGCATATGTGTTTAGCTAAGAGTAGGCAGAGACTAGAGTCTCTCTAAATACCATGTGAAAATACATAACTATCTTAAATTGATTGCATATTTATTCTGTATATATTTTATGTGGACATGTTATCTTATCTGTTAGATTATAACCTCCCTGAGGCAGGGATTGTTTCATTTTTCTCATTGTATTCATTGGATCTAATATAGTGGCTGACATATAGCAGGCACTCAATACATGTTTGCTGATTATTTTTAGTTAATTGCTTATGTATCCTTTATCATGCTGAATAAAGTAAGAAACCAGCTATTAACAAGTAAAAATTATTTTTTGTTAAGACAAGCAGGATCTGGTGGATGATATGAGTTGCAGGTAAATCTTATATCTTTTCAGTAGTGCCTGAGTAGATTATAAAAGAAAGGCAAAGTTGATTTTGAAATGTTTGGTAGAAATATATATGTATGTATTATTCATGTAAATAGAATGCAGAAAACTTTTTTAACCATTAGCTTTTATTTACTGAACAATATTATGGCACTAGGTATCTATTAAATGTAGTGCTTTGTATTTAATATATACTTAATGAAAGTTGGTTGAATTAAATTATTCAATAGAAAGATATGAGAAATTAGAAAGAAATAACAGCTGTGGGAGGAATGATGGCAGAGGTCATAGCTGAGCCATATTTTAAAGGATGGAATGATTTTTTTATTAAATCAAATCATTTAATTAATGTTGAATTAGATATGCAACACTCAGTTAGTATGGTGTTCAGTTAGAAAGAATATTACATACCATTCTTTACTTTATTTCTTCCATGAATTTATTTCTTGTGTAAGTAATACATATCTTCTTTTGCAACATGAGAATAGAGAAATAAATCTTATATTATAATATATATACACATATTACCTGCCTTCCTGGGGAGGAGAGATGGGTGGGAAGGAGAGAGAATAATTTTTTTAAAAGAAGAAAAAATGAAGAATAAAACATATTATCTTTGTCATAAGTGTCAAACTCACCTACTTAGTGTGGCCAGAACTGCATTAGAATGTAATTAGGAAGTGTTTCACAAATAAGTAAAAATACAGTATAGATTTATTTTTTTAAACCCCTCCTTTCTATCTTGGAATCAATATTTTATATTGGTTCCAAGACAGAAGAGTGGTAAGGGCTAGGCAATGGGAGTCAAGTGACTTGCCCAGAGTCACACAGGAAGTGTTTAAGGCCAGCTCTGAATCTAGGACCTCCCATCACTAGGCCCAACTCGCAATCTACTGAGTCACTTAGCTGCCCCCCTCCGCCCAAGTATAGATTTGTATATTTTAAAAAAAGAATATTAGCACAGAAAATATATGTGGGGATGGCTTTTCATTTAAAGAATTTCTTTTCATTCTTTTTTTAGGAAGGCACGAGTGTCCAGGTCTGTAATCTCACTGGTGTAGAGAAGTAGATCAAATTGAAAGGGGATATGAATGGCTAGTACTTTAATAAAATTTTCATCTCAGTAGGTGAAAAGCTTGTGTTCCTCTGAGATTTAAGAAAGGCTTAATTACAGTTTCACAGACTGAGTCCTTTAGTATTTTCATTATGAATATTTTTGCCCCCCTCACTTAAAAAAACAACTCAGTAAACAAAATTCTCTCAGAATCAAAAAAAAAAAAACCCACAGTCCATTGCTAAACACAACTTTCTTGGGAGTTATCTGAAACAAGATACTATAAGAGCAAAGTTTATGAAATTGTATTTTTTTTTCTCCCTGAAGTTCCCCATTACTGAGGTCTCTATGACTTTGTATATAAATAATATTAACCCATTTGGACAAAATGTTTACCTCTTCTCTCTCCATTCTCCCCCAATTCCTACCTCCCTCATTATCTGTTTGTCTTTCTGTCTCTCTCCATCTCTCTCCCTGCCTCTTTCTCTTGCCCTCTCTCTTTCTCTCTCTCCCTCCCCCGCCCCCCTCTCTCTCTCTCTCTCTCTCACACACACACACACACACACATGTACACACTCATGCACACACACACACATAGAAATGCAGCAATGCAGCATGGACTTCAGTCAAGTCTGATTTGCTCTGTATTATGTGGCCGACCAGCTGTTTGTGCCTCCTGTTTTCTGTCCTGTTGCTCTACTTCCCCTGTTTATCTGTAGGAGGAATGTTTATGGTTGGAAACTTTGCAGGGCAGCTCCCTGAGTTTTTCAAGGAAAAGCTGCTACTGAAAACCCACAACTACTTAAATAATAAATATGTTATATGGCACTGAGCCAGTGCTCAAACTCAGGAAACCTTATTTCCTTTTTCTGCCTGTGACTTGCAAGAAAGCTGAGGAGAAGTTGGTGAGTTCCACTCTTCCTTTACCTAGATATCCAAAGCAAGTATTACTTGTCATCAAGGGACTTAGCTAGGATGTGATATGATGAAGCCTGAAGAAATTTGGCGGTGAGGTGAATTTTTCAGAAGACAGCCACCATGTCATATGCTATTATCAATCTATATATATTTCTCTGTTTTTAGTCACTATTTTTCCATATGATATAATATGTTGCATGACAATAATATAATGCACATATTTGTTATAAATATGTAAGAAATATAATAAATATGCTTATCCAAGAGAACCAAATTATTAAATTAGCTATGCCCAAAGATCTTTCATTCTTTTTTAACCCCTCCTTCCCCAAGAATATACACTTTCAAGACTCCTTGTGAAAATTTAGTGCCAAGTTTAGCCTGGTTTGTCACTGCTGGTGACTTATTTCTTATACATATCTCTTCTGTAGGGCAATACCTAGAGGACCTGAGACATAATAGAAAGAGCACTACAAGTGAATTAAGTTCTAAACTTGACTACTTATTACTGGTGTGATAAAATGAAAAGAAAACCAACTTTGGAGTCAGAGATTCTAGGTTACAATCCCATCTTTAATTATATGATCTTCCTAGTCCTTAAGTTTTTTTGTCTTGAAAATAAAGGAGTTGGACTAGCTGGCCTATATGTTTCTTCCAACTCTAGCAATATCCTATGAATAAACTGTGTGACTTTGGGAAAATCCTTCAGTCTCATTGGACTTCACTTTCATCACCTAAAAAAATGGAGAGATTGACCTAAATGATCACTGTGATAAAGTTCAGAAATTACTGTGTCAATTTCCAAAAGTTAAGAATTATTTATTTGTGTCACTTATTCCATTTATCACTTCGAACAAGTCACTTAGCTTCTATGAGACCCAGTTTCTTCTTCTGTAAAATAATGGGGTTGGATTAAATTCTTGAAAATCCTCTTGTCACTATTTAAGTCTGGTCTGACTCTTCCTGACCCTTGGGGTTTTCTTGATGGAGAAACTGGAGTGGTTTGCCATTTCCTTCTCCAGCTCATTTTTACAGATGAAGGAAATGAGGTAGAGTTAGTAAAACAAATGAGATGTTTAACCTGGAGAAGCGAAGATTCAATGTGGCCATGATAGTTGTCTTCAAACATTTGACTGACTGTCATATAGAAAAGTAAGTAGACTTGTTTTTTTTTTCTTTTTGTTTGTTTGTTTTTACCAAGGGGCAGAAATAGAAGCCATCTTCACATTCTCTGTATATCCACCATCAATGGCTTTATTCAAATCTTCAACAAAATATTAAAAAAACATCATGTCAAGAAGAGAGGTCCAGGACACCTCCTGCCACATTGACATTGAACTAGAAAACTCAGCAGTCCAGCTATAAAACCAGTTTATAATCTATTTGATTTATTATTGTCAGTCCCATATCTCTCAATCTCTTTCATAAGAATAGTATGAGGTACTCTCTCAAAAGCTTAGCTAAAATCTAGATAAATTCTATCCTCAGCATTCTCTTCATCTGTGAGCTTAGTAATCCTTTCTAAAAACAAACATGAGGTTAGTATGGCATGACCTCTTCTAAATGAGCCAGACCAGATATTTGTAATCACAGCTTCCATTTCTATGTTTGCCAACTATCTTTAAAATGATCTTTTCTAGAATTATCCTAGGAATATTGAAGTCCCACTCACTGCTCTATAGTTTTCTGACTATTCTCTTCCCTTCATTAAAAAAAATTTGAGACATTTGTCTTTATCCCATTTTGTTCAACTTTTCCCATTTGCATTGATCTTTCAGACACTAATGACAACAGTTCAACAACCATATCTGGCAGTTCTTTTAAGAATCAAGAATGAAGTTTATCTAGTCAAGAGACTTCAATTTATCAAGAGTAGTTACGTGTTCTCTTACAATTTCCTTTTTTTTATTTGTAACAGGCAGAAAGATGAAATGACTGAGGAAACAAAGGTTTGATCTTCTAATTGCATTGATTTACTAAGCAATGCATGACAATTGTTGACCAAGCCCCTTCCTCTGTTAGAGTTGGATCCCAAATACAGGGGGAAACAGATTTTATGCCTTGATGATTTAAATTTAATTAAAAGGAAGGACTACAAAATCTGGTTTTTAACTAGATGAAAGATTTGGAACTTTCCAAATTAGAGGGGTGAGTGGAAGTAAATAGGTTTATTCCCTAAATTCAGGAAAAGAGGTGTCTCACTCTTCCCAGAGTATCTCAAACAATCAAAGGCACATGGAAACAGTAACTGATTGATCAGTATGGTGCCAATTTTCAGATAAGATGTATAGGTTGCTTGAGATATACAATTATGAGAAAATGCTTTATATCAATCTTGGGGCCTGACTGCATTTCTGGTCAACTAGACCCATGTCCTTGCTTAAGGGTCTCTAAGTAGCAGGTGGTTCAGTTTCATAGCCACACAGGGCTAGGTTAAAACAACGTCGTAAAAATTTCCCTCAGTTCACACAATCAAATAAGCTTTAATCATAGACAAAATTTGGAATAGGTCCATAACTGAATAAAAAGGGAACTAAGTATGTTCCAGAATTGATTCACAAGATGAAGTCAATGTGGTCCACTCAACTCCCACAGTTAATCTACTTGCTAACCTAGCCACCCCAACTCTATTACACCTAGGGGATAGGGCACTGGATTTGAAATAAGGAAGACATGATTTCAAATCCATGCTCAGATAATTATTTAGTTATGTGACTATGGGCAAATTATTTACCCTCTCTGGGTCTTATATGGGATAATAGTAACATCTACCTCACAGGGTTCTTATGAGGATCAAAAGAGTTAACATATACAAATTGCTTTGAAAATTTCAAAGCATTGTGTAAATAGAAGCTATTATTTGTTTTCTAATGTTCAAAGATCCTACCTTGAGGAGCTATGAAAAATGTTTTCTGTTTCCTCAATCTGTACATTTTATAAGTAGTTCCATATTAATCTAAACAGATCACCCATTACCCCATGTGCATCTCTTTCTGCTTTTATCCGAAGTGGAACATGGCCATTCTAAAATACTAATCACCTATATTTGCTCCTTCATGGCCTGGAGGAATTCCATACTGACTTCATCATTATCACTGTCATCATTATTACCTCCAAACTCCATGAAATGACAAACTTTCAAAGTATAAAGATCCAGAGGAAGAATCAAACTTCTATAAGAGCAAGATGTGGCAAATATCATTTCTGTCACCTTACTTGTAACTGGAGATGTCTCAAAGATGATTTCGATGAGCCTACAGATGATTCTTTTATTCAGTAATGAAAAGCAACTATTTTACTCACATGTGTAAAAAGTAGTCTAGAGAGCAATAAAAGAATAAGAGAAAGATCATGGTTTTTCCTAGAACCATTTTTCTCTCCATATATCTAAAATGAAAATGAAGGGGAAAGTAGGTGGCTCAGTAGATAGAGAGCCAGGTCTGGAGATGGAAGTTCCTGGGTTCAAATCTGATCTCAGACACTTCCTCTCTGTGTGTCTCTGGGCAAATCACTAACCCTAATTGACTTGGAATTGATTCTTAGTATCTATTGTAAGACAAAAGGTAAGAATTTTAAGTTTTTTGCTTCTAGAGTTATCTTAAAGTTGCTTTCAGTGAATCTATAAAAAACAAATTCCAATATTTTTATTAAATTATTTTTTAAGATCATTTTATTCACCTACTCAAATGGTCTATCAAACATTATCAGAAAGAATTATAGGACCATTTTTAATTGAACCTCATCAAATATGAAAGGAGAAAAATGAGAATGATAATAACTAATATTTATATGGTACTTCAATTATGCAAAACACTCTGCAAACATAATTCCAAAAGCATTTATTAACCACTTATTTATAAATTACATGCAGTTAGCTACCATTCCTAGTAGGTTCAAAATTCTGTATGCACTTGCTTCTGCCTTATCTTAGCTCACTGCTTTGACCACACTTCTAGTACTTTCTCTCACCACCTGATGGCAGCAAAGCAAAGACCCATTTTGACAGTTTGATCAATATGTCAAAGTCCAATCTTAGATACAAACTGCTGGTCCCAGAACCTTTTATAGAAAACCCACATTTATCTAATTATTTTAATTGAGGCTACATATTTCCAGACAAAAGTAATGAGAAATGGGTTTGCTATACATGCATAGCCCAAGTCTTTTGGATATAATGACATTTGAACAAGCTACATTCCTAATTCTTTATATCTCATTTGACACTCACTAGCACCACTTCTCCCTCATCCTTTCTCAAGGAGAGCTCAAACATCATTCCTAAGTGGGTGGTTCCTGTTATTTATCTTCTTATTCATATCAGCAATATGAATTTGGAAATTCCTGGATATAGCATCATCTATTTAGATCTGGAATGGAATTTAGAGGCCATGGAGGCCAAAAAGTCATATGGTTTGCCCAGGGTCATATAGATAGTGTTTGCAGAAGGTTTATTTGAATTCAAGTCTTCCCTACTCCAAGTTCAGTATACTATTCATTATTTCATGCTACCTCTCCACCCAGACTCCAAATGACAGCTAATCAATCATATTCTTGTTGCATTTATTTATTAGAGTTTTGGTTCATCTTCTGTCAGTCAGTCTTCCCTGGTCTTCTCTCATTCCATATTCCTATGGTATTCAGGTGTCTTTCTCCCTGCCCCCCTGGTAAAATCCCAATGTTGGATCCAAGAAGAAAGAGTCCTACTCTTTCTTTCCACTTTTATACCCTCTCCTATATCCTTAAGATAACAGATAACATGTTTATAATAATAAATTCTTAAAATAAAACTAGCAAAGTTGTTTAAATAACATTGTGGGGGAGGCAGGTCTTTCTCCTTTATATTCCAGGAATCCAAAGTAGGCTCTGCTCATGCCTCACTCCCATTCTTAACTAGTTTAACTCTTTGGCTGCTGTATGCCAGTAAGGTTTCATCAGATGTTTTGGCTAAAAGGAGTAAAAAACAGAAAAATAGAAGAATTCAAGGAGCTATGATTTCTCTGTTCTATGGCTCTTTTTTATCAGAAGATGCCTTTGACTCTGGAGAGATAGAACATTAGAAGAGGGGCCAGTAGGAGTGAGGATGACTATTTTGGTTTGGTCTAGGCTGTAGGTTCAGGGGTGAGAAGCAATAAAGGATCATTAGCTTTTCTTCTAGAATAATTAGTCTAGTTCATGAAAACTAGAAAGGAGATAGAGACCCAGGATAGATGGTTTTATCTGGTAATAAAGACTGTATAATTAGTGCTCTAAAATTGAATGTGATGGTCAGGGGATAAGAGAATGATGAATACCAAGAAGACAGACTTGGGTTTGGTGACTTCTTGCCTATTAGGGAAAGAAAGGAATCCAGAAAGATCTATGAGGGTATGGTAGAAAGAATTCTGGGCTTACAGTCAGTGGATCTGATGGAAATCCTAACTCTTACTCATTGTTTTACTTTTAGATAAGTTTCTTAACCTTTCTAGGGTTCAGTTCCTTATATATAAAATAAGGATATTAATGATATCTCATGCATCTTCCAGCCATTCTTCCATGACCATGGAGATAGAATGTGAGAGACAGACCTGCCATTTTAGTGGTAGTCATGATGGTAGATTGAATTGAATGAATTGGCCCAACTCTCTTTTTAAGTGCTGTCCATTTGGTTGCCAACATTTTAAGATTTGCTTTGACATTGTAGTGGGTGGTAGTTTTGTAACCAGCACCTCATTCACCAATGAAGAGGCTGCTATTTTTTTCTTTTTTTTTTAGTAGCATTCAGGATGGCAGATTGAAATAGAATGAGGAAAGGGAAGGAGAATAACCATTTATCTATCATCTATTATATGTCAAGCACTATGCTAACCACTTTATAAATAATCTCATTTGATCTTCACAACAACCCTATGAGGTGTAAGTACTATTAATTTTCCCATTTTATAGCTGAGACATGCAGAGGGTATGTGACTTATCCAGGGTCACACAGCTAGTAAATGTCTGAGGTCAAATTTGAAGTCAAGTCTTCATGACTATAGACCTGACACTCTATCCACTGTACCACCAAGCTGCCTCAATATTCTTAGACCTTAATATTCTTATGAGTTACTTTTTGTTTGATTCCCACCATTATGTCTTGTATCAACTTTGCAGTGCATAGTAGTTTTTGTAAGTAGCAACTCATTTACCAGTGTAGAGACTACTGTTTCCTTCCCCTTCAAAGAAAGCTTGCTAAAGGAGATTCAGTTGGTCCTGTTCCACAGCAATTACATGGAATGTTTCACACAAATCAAAAGGCAATGCTATTTACATTAGAGATGCTAGCAAATGCTGGTCTCTCCTTATCTTTGCAAAGCAATAAAAACAACTGAAGGATATATAAATGGCTAAAGGGCTGTCCTTGAGAAAACCCAACAATACTGAGTCCAATTTTTCTTCACGGAGTAGATCCTTTGGGATATCGAATGTACTTGAATATTTAGTTAGGAAGTATTTTTCCAGTTTAAACAAATTGTGTCTCTGTTGCTAAGGCAAGCAATGGACTGAGGACTTGGGGACTCCCACGGCCTCTTCTTTCAGCCTTATCAATGATTCATTGTTTGACTTTAGGGACACCTTAGCTCTCTTCAGTAAAAAAAAATGAAAGGTACCCATCCATATTAAATAGTTAAGGAATAACTTCAAATTTTATTTTAAAATCTCTCAAAAATGGAGAAATATATAATAATAACATGAGCAACTAGCCTGTCTCAGGGTCCAAAAAAGGTCCATATTTCTAGGATGACTAAGGTTTGATGACCTCTATAATCAGCTTAAGACCAACTTCATATTTTGTTTCCCAAGGCAGATTTAAATGAGTAAGAGCAGTGTCATTGTACCTTATTTTATTTTTTGATATTTTTAATAAGAATAGACATTAAATAAGACAAGTATATCTTTCCTCCTTGAATATTAACTGCTTTAATTTTTTGTTCTTTTCTCTTTGAAACCTTTTTCTTGGCTTTACAAAGGACCACTCCTCTTCTCACTCATTCACCTCACTCATTCTCACTCACTCACCTATTTACCACTAGTTTATTTCTCTTTTCTGAAAGTGGTGGACTAGGAGTTAAAAATTGAATTTGAATCTTGTTTCACACTCTTACTAGCTCTGTGACCTTGAAGAATTCCTAAACCTCTCTCACCCTTAGTTTTCTTATCTATAAAATGGGGAACAGCGCTTGACCTGGAATTGGGAAGATCTGAATTCAAATTCAGCCTCTGATATTTACTAGCTGTGTGACCCTGGGCAAGTCACTTAATCTTATTTGTCTCAGTTTCCTCATCTGTAAAATGAGCTGGAAAGAGAAATGGCAAACTACTCCAGTATCTTTGTCATGAAAACCCCAAATTGGATCACAAGGAGTCAGCCATGACTGAAAACAATTGAACAATAACAAAAAATAGGGATAATATTATCACTTACCTCATTGGATTGTTATGAAAATTAATTAATGAGAGAATAAACATAAGTAAATAAATAAAAAAGCACTTTACAAACTTTAAAGTACTATATAAAGTCTAGTTACTAGTATTGCTATTATCCTGACAATCTCAACTTGATAGGCATTTTCCCCTCAGTGTGCCATCATAGCTTGCTTTCCAGTAGTTCTTAGAATCAATCACTCAGTACTACCAGAATATTAATTATCGTTCTCACACTAGTCAGAAAAGTCACAGAAAACAATTCAAAACTAAGAGGTTGGAAGAGAACCAAGGAATTTTCTAGCCAACAACCCAGCTGGACAAGATTCTTTTCTGTCATGTAATAGTACTATAGGCCTGGAGATCATATATCTATCAAAGTTAGATTGCTTAATTCTGGCTTGTATTTCCCCTTTAACTTATGAATATAAAAATCTGCTTGATATCATCTCCTTTATAGGTTAAAATGTTGGCATCCTCCAGTTTCTGCTCACTCTGGCAACTTTAACACAGCATCCTTTTCAATCCACCCACACCAACTAGCTTTACTTCTGGTTGTCCTCAGGCAACAAAGTCTAAAATCATGGCCCTGGGAAACTGAGGAATATTTATAGAGCTTTTCAAAATACATCACAGTGATCAGGAGCATGGCACCTCCAATCTGGAAAATCCATGTAAAAATTTTTTGGCTCTCCCTTCATACCAGAGAAGAAGTATGATTTTTTTTCTTTTTCTTTTATGGGGTATTTACAGTACCTTATTGTAAAATTTAGCTTAAGCACTTGGTCATAGAGTATACCATTTTGAAATATTTTCTGTGTCATCTACTGGCCTTTGCAGTCATCTGCAGCTTCTCCAAAATTCCCCCAAAATTTGACTTTAATTTCTTAGGCCAACCTGAGGTATATCAAAACTGCTTGGGTGGGGGGAGTTACAATGTGGAAGAGATGCCTGCACACCTCTTACTTATGCTAACTTGATAACTTTTTTGTTGTAAGGGTGACTAGGAAACAGATTCTCTTTCAAGATTTCTATTATAAACACTGCTCCATTTCTTTAGAGTCAATTGAATTCTTTGTAATCCCAGAAACTATATTTAAAAAGGCAAAAATCTGTACCAAGCTATGCTGTTTTCAGTGTGATAAAATGTTCTCTGGTTGGTTATGGCCAAAAAAAAAAAGCATCTTCTGATGGCTAATTTATTTGTGATGACCTTACGCAGGTTGTCATACAGCAGATACAGCTGTAGTCAGGACCACATTCAAAGCCTTTTCAACTTGGTAGGACCTGTCAGAACTCATAATTCCCTGAAATTACCCTTGATAACCCAGGACCATCTCCATCCGATGATGAGGAGTTGAAGTGGGACTTTTGTGGAGGTCTCAATACATTGGGTAGATGTATTTCAGTAGAAAGAAAGTTGCCTTTGGAGTCAAGGTATCAGAGTTCAGAATTTGAACCCACCCCTTCTGATTTGTATAAGTTACACCATCATTCTCAGTTTTCCTTACTTGTAAAATGACTGGTTTAATTTAGATAACCTCTCGGGCTCCTTCAAACTCTAAATCAATGATCCCAGGATGACCTATAAAGGATTTGGGGGGAAATAATGGAAGAGAAGTGCAGAAGATGAGAAAGGATGGATGGGTTGTAATTTGATTCAACAACATTAAATAAGCATGTTTTCCATGCAAGGCATTGTGCGAGGGCTATAGGTTTGACTTTGTTACCCTCTACTCAAACACCAGTGAATCCTAATTATCTCTAGGACTGAATATAAAATTCTGTTTGACTTTTAGTGTCCTTTACAACCTGGCATCTCTCCTACCTTTCTGGTCTTTTTATATTTCATTCCCCTCCATGTACTATAAGATGCAATGACGTTGGTCTTTTTGCTGTTCCTTAAATATGACACTTCATTTCCCAAACTCTGTGCCCTTTTAGTGGCTGTCCTCCAAGCCTGGAATATTCTCCCTCTTCCTCTCCTCCTTATTTCCCTGGCTTCATTCAAGACTTAGCTTAAAGCCCACCTTCTGTAGGAGACCTTTCTTTGGTTTCTTCCCAACCCAATCCCACTTTCACTGCTTGCCCCCTAAAAGCTAAAATTGTCCTCTATTTTATACTGCATAAACATACAGCTGTAGATAAGCATATAAGTATATATAACATAGAGGTATAATAATATACATGTACATAGTATCTCAAGTTGACAATCAGTGTAGCATAGTGTAGGGGATAAGGTGCTGACTTTAGAGTCAAGAACTGTTGAACCTGGCTTTAGACACTTATTAGCTATATGGCCCTGGGCAAGTCACATAACTTTCTTGTGCTTCAGTTTCAAGTTATGCATGATGGATGGTTGGATTTGATGGCATTTAAGGTCCCTTTAGCTCTTAATCTATGATCCTGTGATATATAAATTCCTTCATCTATAAAAAAGACAATCATACTGGTACTACCTACCTCCTGGAGTCATAAAAATAAGTTGTATGTTTGTGAGTTATTTATTTTTACATGCTTAATATTCTAATTAAAGGGCATAATCTCACTTAACCACGTTTAAAAACAAACCTTGTCTTCCATCTTAGAATTAATATATTGTATTGGTTCCAAGGCGCAGAAGAGTGGTAAGGGCTAGGCAATGGGGGGGGGTAAGTGACTTGCCTAAAAATTTCATTTTTCATATAACCAGAACACCATGAGAAAAGAAATTTGATCTAAATAGTCATAATATTTTTTTTTGGTTTTGTTTTTCAAAACATTCTAAATGACAATAATTGGTGATTGGTTTTAGATATTTGGAAGGCCTGGGAGAAAATAATTTGTGCGTGTCTGTGTATGTGTTTATAGAGAGATAGACAGAGACAGAGAATGAGAGTCAGAGAGGGAGGGTACACTTCTTTTATTAGGATCATAGATTGAGTGTTAGAAGGAACTTCAAGATGATTTAATCCAGCTCTCTCATTTTACATAGGAAAAAAATGAAGAGTCAGTGAACTTGCTCAAAATAATGGCTAAATAAGGGTAAAGTGAGAATTCAAACCTAGGTCCTTTGACTCAATATCCAATACATTTTCCCACTGTAAGCTCTGTCCAACTTTCTTCCCGCAGAATCATGCAATACAACCAGAATTACCAATGGACCCTTCAAAAAATGTTAAATCCCATATGAGTGGTGGTTTTAGTGGGAATTCTTCCCAGGTCAAGTTAATGTAAAAACATCAGAAATTCCAAAAGAAAGTAGAATGATTTCACAGAATGTCTTTCCTTAAGAAAACCAGTAACATTTACAGTAGGTATCTCTAGAGTTTAGACGAGCTGTCTACTCTCCCTTTCAATTAATAAAAACGTACCAAACTGCATATAATGGGATTCTAAAAGGCTTTTCATGTCATTTTAAAAAAGAAAAACAGACTAGAATACAAAGATTCCATGTGGTATCTGTCCATTAACTGTATGATTTCCTTTTAGCATCAGTTTGTATTGCAAGGAGTTGAATATTTACAAAATCTAAGATAGCACATGAATTATTTAGTTACCTAGACTTTTATGTGAAGATTCTATAAAAATTGAATTTGTATTTGAAAAAAATTGCAATATGCACTTACTTTGAAAGTTTAGTAATATGAGACCATTCTATCTAATTCCTTAACATTATATCTACTCTCTTAAATTTACACAGAGACACTTGTAGGAAAGGAATAAAAGGAAACACTAATAATAGGAATAGATGAATAACTATGGAAACATAATTTTACAGGACACAAAAGTCAATAAATGATCTAGTAATAGAAGCAAAGATGTCAATACGCAAATGTAAAAAGTGCAATTAACAACTCAGTTAACCTTGTATTTGATATAGGAGACAAATTTTATTCCGTAAGCATCACTAAGACTTTGATGGATTAAACTAAGAACCAGGATAAGCAAAATAGGTTTCATATATTCATATTTATATGTTAGAATTACATACATTATATATTAGCCAGATGCAATCCTGTTAGTAAATGCAAGAACGGGGAAAGAGAGATTTGGTTGAAAGCATTTGAGTAAAGATCAATAGAAGTGATATTCCATCAGAATATGTTCAATATCACCTGGACAAAAAGAAAAAAAATAGATTAGTTCAGGAAATGGTTCACAAGTCTGACACAGATGCAATAGTGAATGGGGGGGGGGGGGAGATTTAATTATCCCAGTAGTTGTTGGAGTTCTCTGCCCCAAACTGAGTGGCTAATAATTTCCTCATTTTCCTTAATTATACTTTTACTATTCAAAATGTAGAAGAATCAATTAGAATTGTAGCTATACTGCCAATACTATGAGTGAGTCGGAGTGCAAATTATAGGAAAATTTTTGGTTGATGATCATGATGATGCCATCTTAAAATTTGTTTTAGAGGAGGGGGAAAACTGCATCCTAGCTATGCATCCTAGACTTTTTGAAGAGCATATTTCAAAGTCAAACTGTTCTTAAAGGAAGAATGTTTGACTCATGGCTTCAAAGAGAGGCCAAATGGGAATTTGAACTTCACAACATGATATGTTATTTGAAGAAGAATCCCAACTGTCCTTAACTTCTTGGTTATCTTGGCAACATGTAAAACCCTTCCCTCTCTATCAGCTGGTTGCGAACCCTCTAAATGTTGTTTGATTTGTAACCTGATTTAGTTTGCCAATAAAGTCTGTTTAATTCAATTTCTTTCTTTAGGGGATATGTGAGACTATAATTCTACTTAACTAAAAGTTTGTTCAACTTTTATGACATTGATGGCAGCATAGAATTATGAATCTCTCTTTTTAAATTTTATAGCCTAAAATAGTATATGAGATTGCAATATATAGAAGAATTTATTTCTTGACCATTCTGAGGAAATTTTGCCTATATAAACTTGTCAGAAAATCCTAATCCTATTTTTTGAACCCGGAACCTGTGCTTACACATAATAAAGCTTAGATTATTGACTCTATAATTCCTATGTTGTGGTAGATTTATTTTGGCAGCAATTACCTACTGTACTAACTGAAGAAGTTATTTCTCTCATGATAGGATACAGAGTTGTTGTTAGAGAACCTTAAAGGACTTTATAATGTAGGTTAGTATTAGAGTGAGATATTCAGGAGGTAAACAAATTTGAAACTTTTCTATCTTGAAATATATCCTTTGGAGGTACAAGTAGTCACACCATGGGTGACATTGTGTAACCATGGTTTTGATCATCTCTGACAGAAACTTTGGCATGTCAAAGAATGACATAACTATACTTTACTTTTTTCTTTCTCTTATCAGGATTTTAGCAATGTGTTTTCTGAAGAGATCTTAAAGCAATTGGAAATATATATATATATTTTTAAACCCTTACCTCCCATCTTGAAGTCAATACTACGTATTGGCTCCAAGGCAGAAGAGTGGTAAGGGAGGCAATGGGGGTTAAGTGACTTGCCCAGGGTCACACAGTTGGGAAGTGTCTGAGGCCAGATTTGAACCCAGGAGCTCCCATCTCTAGGCCTGACTCTCAATCCACTAAACTACCCAGCTGCCCCCCAATTGGAAATATTTTAATGTTCTTTCCTGGTGAGTGGTGAGACAATAGATAGATATATCTAAGGCATACTTTTTTTTCCCAATATTTCAAGGATTTCTGCAATTATGGTTTGGACCTTTCTGCAATTAAGGTTTGCATACATCTGTGATGATACAATCATCTCTACTAAGGGAAGAATTGGAATGATTTCCTATGAGGAGGAGGAGAAGGGCTATGTCAGGGACTTACAGTAATGATGGTCATTGTATATCATTTTAGCAGTATGTCTCAGAAGAATTAAACAGACATGAAAAGGTGCCACAGTGAACAGAGTACTGGATTTGGTGGCAGGAAGACATGAGTTCAAATCCTGCCCCAGACTTATTATTATATATTATATATAAATAGATATTATATTATATTATCTATTATTATCCTATTATTATACTAGGTATATAATCTGAGCAAATCACTTAAACTCTATCTTGGTTGTCTTATCCATAAAATTAAGATAATAATAGCATCTACTCCTAGAGGTAGTTTTGAAAATCAAATGAATAAATATATAAAATGCTCTGCCAAACCAAAATGCTAGATATTATTAAAAAGGAAGCACTTTCCACATAATAAATTTGAGCTGTCAGACATTTATTAAATGTTTATTGGGGGGGGGCAGCCGGGTAGCTCAGTGGATTGAGAGCCAGGCCTAGAGACGGGAGGTCCTAGGTTCAAGTCCGGCCTCAGACACTTTCCAGCTGTGTGACCCTGGGCAAGTCACTTGACCCCCATTGCCCATCCTTACCACTCTTCTACCTATGAGCCAATACACAGAAGTTAAGGGTTAAAAAAATGTTTATTGGGGGCAAAGAATTGTATTAAGACCTGGGAAATGCATATTCAATGCTCACAATTTAGTAGCAGAATAGAACATATATAAAATATCTATAAAATAATATAATTATAAATTATATATTATATAATTACAAGTTATATATAACACATAACAAACATATAAATAAATATAGCTTATATTTATATAAAAATTCAAATATCCCAAAAATGGATAATAAGTTTAACATAGCATTGAGGAAAGAATGTTGGATTTGGAGTTAGATGATCTGAATTTCACTCTAGTTTTAGAATTTGCTACCTGTATGACCTTGGACAAGTTATATCACCTTTATGGCCTGTTCCTACATCTATAAATTAAATGATGGTAGACAGGGAAGGAACTAGATAGTATCTAAGGTTCCTTTTAGCCTAAAATCACATGCTCAATAACAAAGTGCTCTGTAAGAACTGAGCAGGGAAAGATGGAGGGTGACTAGGGGAATCATGGAAGATGTAGCATGGCATATGAACCATGCCTTAAGGGGATTAGTCTATTAATGAGTAGGGTGGCTAGTTGAGTCAGGAAGATTTGAGTTCAAATCTGGTCCCAGACTCTTACTAGCTGTGTGACTCTGGGTAAATCACTTTGCCTTGTTTGTCTCAGTTCTTCATCTACTAAATCAGTGGTTCCCAAACTTTTTACCAACCCCTTTCCAGAAAAAAATATTACTTAGCGCCCCCTCGAAATTATGAAACTATTTATTGAACTCAGAATAGAATGTAATACAAAAAAAGTGTGGCCATCACCACTCTCCTGGATCGCTGCAGCACCCACCAGGGGGCGGTGGTGCCCACTTTGGGAATCACTGCACTAAATGAACTGGAGAAGGAAATGGCAAACCACTCCAGTTTCTTTGCCAAGAAAAGCCCCAGTGGAGAGTCAGGCATGACTAGAATGACAGTCCACTCACCATCACATTAAGAAGCAAAGATGGAGGAGGAAGGAATTCTCAGGGTAAGAAGCAGCATGACTAGAAGTGGGGAGGAATGAGTTAGCTGGAGATAATGATTCCAGGTATGGGGAATAGTCCGGATTGGAAGGAATAAAGAATTTGATGGAATAAAGTGAGATAAGGTTTGAAAGGCAAGGTGGCTGCCTTCCACAGCTCTCCAGCTCCAGCTCAGCCTGCCAAACCAATGTGTGAGTTAATCTGCACCTCTGCTACTGCATCTGTTGTCATTTGAGCAAGATGACAATTGAACGATTCATAGTTCAAGCTACTTACCCAGGTTCTAATTGAACCTCCCAAGATGATTCAGCTTTTCAGACTGCCCCCCAAAATGAATCAGCCTGAAATACACCAAGCATTTCCATCACTCAAACATTCTTGCAGTTGCCTAGTGACCACAGTGAAGAAGGTAAATACAGTGGTACTTCTAGATGGATATTGTTAATACATAATTATCACAATGAAGCTTTGACAATGACAATCACGTTGCTCCTTTGTTCGAATCCCGACCTGATATGAAATGCTGACCCCTGTGAATGGGTATAAGGTGAGAGACATAAGGAAAGAACTCTTAGGCCACCCTAACTTATCCTTTTTTTCTGAACTTCTGTATTATTTATCCTTGTATGTTGCTCTTGTTGCTTAATCGCTTTCCAGTGATACCTTCCTCTTGACTAATTTTTCATGACTCCTTCTGGGAGTTTTCTTAACAAAGATCTGAGAGTGGTTTGCTGTTTTGTTCTCCAGCTCATTTTACAGATGAGGTATTCAGGTAAACAAGGTTAAGTGACTTGCCCAGGGTCACACAGTTCATAAATATCTGAGGTTAGATTGGAACGCTTGAAAATGAATCTCTCTGACTCCAGGCCCCAAGAACTCTATCCACTGAGCCACCTAGCTGCCCTTATCCTCTTACAGTACCAATTAATACTTCATAATTTATTTTCACATGCATCTTTCTATTTGTTTCATGTGCATTAGGAAGGGAGAAAAGGAAAGGAAAGACACAAGCATTTATTAAGAACCAACTATGTGCCAAACATTGTGCTAAACAATTTACAAATATTATCTCATTTGATCCTCACATAGGTGTTATCATAACCATTTTGCAGCTGAGGAACTGAGGCAGACAAATATTAAATGACTTGCCCAGGATCACACAGTTAGTAAGTATCTGAGTCTTCCTGATTCTAGGTCTACCACTCCTTCCTTTTTGTGACCTGTCTCTCATAGATTCAAAGACATAAAAGTTGGAAGGAAGCTTAAAGGTCACTTGCACGACCTCCATTTTACAGATAAAAAAAAACTGAGGCACAGAGAGCTTAAATGACTTGCCCAGGATCACACAATTAGTAAGTATCTGAGTCTTCCTGATCCTAGGTCTACCACTCCTTCCCCTTTGTGACCTGTCTCTCACAGATTCAAAGATATAGAGTTGGAAGGAAGCTTAAATGTCATTTGTACAACCCCCACTTTACAGATTAAAAAACTGAGGCACAGAGAGCTTAAATGACTTACCCATGGCCACACAGAAATTAAATGGAAAAGATAAAATTTAAACCAGACTGTCTGACACTCTTCCTAATACTCTCTCTACTATAACATGGTGCTGTCAATCCATGTACGTTGCAAGCATGTTGAAAGCAAGATCTAAATGCAGTGGAAAGAGCTAGCTAGTATTTAGACCTTGCTTTCTGGTGACAAAGGACTTTGATACTACCAGTAAAATATCAGCAAGTCACAATATCACAACTTCTCTTGACCTCAGTTTCCTTATCTGTAAAACTGGAGGTTAGACTAAGGACATATCATGTCCCTTCCAAACCTAGATTTATTATTCCATTATAATTCACACAGGTGGTCACTTCAGGCACTTCAAAAATGCTTATGCATTGCACGATCTATTTTAGATTGGGAACCATTTGATGATGCAAGCTTTGAGGTAGCTTCTCTTTAGGAGGATGCTTCTTTGGAAACACAGGATGATGGAGGGAGGAGCAAAGGGCTGGAAGGCACATGGGCAGAAAATATGGCTGAGAAGAATAGACTGTACAGAGCTGAGTTATTCAAGAAGCTCTGGCTTGCTTCTCCCAGCTGGGAAGGTCTTTATAATTCATTGCTGCATCCTGATTCCAGAACTCCTTGAAGTTCACCACACTATCTTTCTTCTCCAAGATGGCTACAGATAATAGCCAAAAATAAGGGGAGGGGAGATAACAGTGTCTAATGAGGCATAAAGGTCACTTTGTCCTCTTTTCCTCTAATGATGCTGAATGTGTATAGAATATCTCTTTGGCAGGAATGAGGACAGTGTCTGACTTCTCATAATAAAGCAACAAAAAGCAACATTTGCTAATCCTTCATCCCTAGCTCTTCCATTTTGCTCATGCAGAAACTTTCTAAATATTCATCCATCCATCTAAAACCTGTCCTCTCCAAGTCTCTCAACAGAATTTGGCTAGCATTAGATGACCTAATTCCTGACACAGAGATGTTAATAGTTTAACAATAAATAGAATCCAATTTTTTAAAAGAACAAAGAGAATAATGAAAATGCATTAAAACCAGATTTGTGGTTATATCAGTGGGGAAAACTTGGTATAAGGTGAGGAACTTCCTCTCCCAATGCAAATATTCACTTGCTCTGGGACTGAGATATCAAGTGACTTGCCTAGGGTCTCTCAGTCAGTATTTGTCAGAGAGGAGATTTGAACTCAGTTCTTCCAGACTTGAAGGGAGCTCTCTCCCGATTACAATATGCTACTTCTAAAAAAAATCATATTTCATCAATCATTGTTCCACACAATTACTTGTCTAACTGGAGTCAAATAGAATTTATTTATGGATGCTCCACAGAAGAAGTGTAGATAAATGATACTGAAAGGACGAGCTCAGTCAGGAGGAGTCAGAAAAAGTTTTTAGACTGGAGTGAGTAAATTGTGATGAGATTGGTAAATTTTTGCTTAGGCAGAACACTGTTCCTTTCTCTATATTCATCAAAAAACCATTTATTATCATTGAAGTGCCAGGTATGCCTCTACCCTCCATCTGAGGTAAGACTGATGGCAATCTTTGATCTGGGGATACTGCTTTTATCTGTAGTATTTAGTCAAATAGTCACCATTTCTGAGTCATTTTCAGAAACCCCTAATGAGTAGAATATATGCTTTCCTTAAAAATTTTTTTTTCTATTTCTGGAAGAGAATTCCAGATTCCCTACTTATCTCTAGAATAGTAAATACCTAACTCAGAGCTGATTTGCAGTCCATTCACTTACCTTTTCAGTATTCTAACACAAGGCTTAGAACTGAGGCTACCTTGAGAGCTAATCTAATCCATTCCCTGCACAAAGGTAGGACTTCAGTATCCTCAAGACTCCAGGAATGACTGTATATCTAGCCTTTTTTATTTTTTTAAATCAAATGTTTGCAACCTCACGAAAGGCATCCTTTGTTTTCTTATTTTCCAGGCACTTTTGAGTGACAGAATTATATGATTATATGACATCAGGCTGGAAAGGGTGTTTCCAATATTTTTACTTACCATCATTGGGGATATTTTGACTATCAAGGAGGAGTTTCCACAGTTAAAAAAATCATTCTATCTTTAATAAAGAAACGTAAAACTCTTCTCTCAGGTACCATCTCCTTCCCAGCTCTTTGCCAGTGGCACCAGACATCAGACCCTGAAGAACTTATCTTTCACCCTTGGAACTCCCATCCTGAGCCCTGATTGATAAGGCTGTGATGATAATATGCCCTGTTCTATCTAAGTAGGACTCAAGCATGTTTTACTTCACTCTCTAGCTAGTTCCTGACCAGCTACCTTGTCATAGTTGGCATTCACTATGTTCTTCCCACCTTTTACAGTTCTGAAACCATAATCAACTCAATACTGCTATTGCTACTTACCTGATGACTTGGCTTGCCATCCTGGTAGCTTTCCAAACCAAACTATAACTACACACACACACACACACACACACACACACACACACACACACACACACACATATATATATATATATAGTTACGATTAAAAATGATAAAGGCTGATATTATAAGAGAAATTAATATTTTAATTGCCATGACCATGATGGTAAAATATATATGACCGAGCCTGACTATCTTTAAAATTAACTGCCAGTGCCCATCCTGTCTCTCTCGTATGCCAGCCAGCCCACTCAGGTAACCAAGAGACCTTCTCAAAGCCGCCTCCGAATTTAAGCTGTCCCCACATCCAAAAACTGGAAACCCATTGGATCACGGGGAATGTAGTCTCAAAGTCCCCATGTATCCACAGGAAGTTTGTAAGATACTTTTAAATGGCACCTCCCTGAATTCTAAGCACACAATATATATGCATATATACATATATATATATATATACACACATACATACAGATATGTATATAGATGCATAGATAGATACATGGATATAGATAGATGCATAGAAATAGATATAGATAGATACATAGATATAGATATTGTCTCCTCCTACCAGAAAGTAAGTTCCTTGAGTGCAGGGTTTCTATTCTATTTGTAAGCCCAGCACATAGCCCAGTGTTTTAAAGTGAGCTTTTATTCAATTCTCATTTATTCGTTCATTTGTCAAACCATAAAGTGATACATCAGAAGGCAAAACAGTTCAGGTGAAAATAAACCCAGCTTCGGGATGTATAGAATTGGATGAGACCCCTGAATGCACTTCATTTTATGGATAAATAATCCAAGGTCCAGAGATAAGATTCACTTGTTTAAAATACCACAGCAAATCAATGAGCCCAGAACCCATATACTGCTGATATTGATCAAAATATTGATATAAAATCAGTATCAAGATATTAACCAGATATTGATCACGGACCGAGATGGCCACTATGGATACCTGGAAGTCAGATAGGGAGCAATCCTGAGTAATGAGATTGTCAGAAGCTTTTAGATGGAAAAAAAATCTCTCCTTTGAAATCTGCAGCAGCAAAGCACCTGACACTCATACAGTGAGTGATTTGGCCCTCCAAAATCATCTTAGCTAGACCTGCAGTTTCCTCTCTTATCTGAAGACTATTCAAGTCTAGCTTAGAGAGTGTTCTTCTGAGGTCTGGTTTGCTACTGATCAGCAGGTGATGGGGTTCAATCACTTACCTTCTCCACAGTTTCATTTTCCAACTCTTTAGGGAGGCCACTGTCACTCATTCAAGTCACCAGGGTCCCTGCGAGTGCCCCACTGATGGGTGACTTCCTAATCACTCCATTTAGGCACTCTAAAGGATAACTTAGGATCTAGAAAAAATAAAAGTCTGCACTACTCAGAGCACTTAATGTTCGTGGAGGGGAAAAAACCCTGCATAAATAACCAAGTATGCTATTTTCATGCCTGCCTAATTGAATCCCTTTCATCATCTCTCTTTGTCCCCCTCTTTACAGTGACAATTGCTGTGAACTGTGATCTCATTAGGTCTTCCTTTCCTCCTTCCATCTGCTCTGGGGTTATCTGGCTCCCAGCTGCTCTGCTGAGTCTTGCTGCTGCTCTGCAGACTAAAGCTGTGAGGGAACTCTGGAGGCTTTGGGGAAGCTGCAGCCAGAGGTCCTTCAGTGTGGGGACAGATGCTGGAGAAAATGGGCTTCTGAGATTTCCAGCTGTTTCTGGTTGCCTTGTTAAAAGCATTTCCCTCTGAGCTCTATATGTGTGTATAAATATGTGTGTGCATATGTGCATCCATGTGACTAAATGTATATGTGCGCACACACATGCAAAGGCATGTACAGTGAATATGTGTATTAATAGACATGTGTGAATAAGTGTGTAGATGTGATGCACATGTGTATTGTAAATATGTGTTGCACGTGCACACACATGTGTGACCATGCACAATATCATGTATGTACACCTTGTTTTGTGTGTAATATACACATGCATATAGAAATGTGTGCGTGGTCATGTATAGATGCATGCTTGTGTATATAAACATGTTTGTGTACATACATGTGTATAATCATGCATATATGTATATGCATGGACATCTGTATGTGCACCTCTTCCAATACAGTGAATATATTCCTTTCTCTAAAAATCTCCTTTTCTGGGGAAGCAGTCCGGATTTCATTCAGACAGATAAGTGGCTCTCTGGATAGAACACTGATTTGGAGTCAGAAAGACCCGGATTCAGATCTTGCCTCAGACACTAACTATGTTACCCGAGGCAAATTACTTATTTTTTCTCAATCTTAGTTCCTTCATCTGTAACATGGGGATAGTTAAATGTATGCAAATAAATAAATAAACAAACAAACGAATGAATGAATAAATAAATAAATAAATAAACAAATAAATGTAAAAATAAAATAAAATGTATGTAGCTCACAGGATTGCAGTGAAATTATTGTGAGGTTGTTGTGGCATTACATATGTAAAGCACTTAGCAAACCTTAAAGTGCTAAACAAATATAGTTATTATTATTATTGTCAAGGTTATGTTAGTAGACATTAAGTACTGTAATGGACAACTAATGATATTTTCCCGTAACTTTAAATGTTCCCAGAAATATTCTGATGTTTTAAATTTTACTTGTCTCTAGCATGATCAAAATGGATTATACCTTCATTTGCAAATATTCAGGAATTCAAATTCATTTGGAGACTAGATTGTAGATTTAGTAGGACCTTAATAAAGCAAACCCTCATCTTTCAGATGAGGAACTGAACAAGCACAGAGAGGTGAAGTGCTTAATCTAATGTCACAAAAATAAGTGGCAGGGCCAACGTTAGAACCCAGCTCTTCTGACAGCACTATACTATGCAGTATTCTGAAGCTGGAGGAGACCTTAGAAAGAGTGTAGTCTAACACTCTCATTTTCCAGATGAGAAAACTGATCCTAGACTATTTACTCATCTCCTAATTGGTCTCCTTTCTCCAGACTCTCTTTTTGTCTATCTGTTCTCTACCCAGCTGTTAAAGTGATAATATTCCTAAAGTACAAGTCTGACCATGTGGCATAGAAAAGCTAGCATTAGTCTTGAGTTTGAGAACCTAGGGTCAAATATTGCTCTCTAACACTTGTTTTCTGCCACAAACCTCGAACTGATTTGTTCCCTGTAAGACTGCTAAAAAGCTCAAACAAATTGGAATAAGAAATTAGCAAGAGAAAGGAAAACTCAGTGTTGGAGGAGTTGTGGAAAGAAGAGCCTACAGTGCATTGTTGGTGGAGCTGTAGATTAGTCTAACTTTTTTGTAAAGCAATTTGAAAATAAATGAGGAGAGTAACTACAATGACTATACCCAGAGGTTCCACTACTAACCATGTACCCCAGGAAGGACAGTGACAAAAGGAAAGGACTATTATATTCACCAAAATATGGGGATACACCCAAAAAAGTGCTTTTTAAAGCAGCAAAAAACTAGAACCAGGTAGATTCCCTTTGATACTGATATTGATAAGCAATTTGTTATATATGAAAATATAGTCATAATACAATAAATAATCATAACTAACATTTACAAAGTGCCTACTAGGTGCTAGGCACTATGCTAAGCACATTAAAATGATTGTCTATTTGATCCTCACGACCCTGGAAAGTACTTACTCCACTGCACCCCTAGCTGCTTCTATGGCTATGGAATATTATATATTATGTTTGACAGTCTCAGCATGTAGGGTTTTTCTTTCTTCCTCTATCTTACTCTTCGTTATAAAGGGTGGCTTTATGGAATGGGGAAAGAGAAAGAATACACTGGGAAATGTAGGTGATGTGAAGACAAAGGGAAACAAACCTTCAAGACTGGGGATTTAGTCTCCAACCCACATTCTCACAGGTGGATCAGATCTCTCAGATTTATGACCTTGAAAAGATTTTTCTCAATAATCTCCATCTGACACATCTCCACCCGCAAAATAATCCAACAAATGATTACTGTATCGATAACAATCAATTAACATCGATTAATTTTTACAAAGAGATATTAATTGAGAAAATAAAGTAAGAACTGAAGTACAAACATTTCCCTCTCTTCCACTCTTTCCTACATCTCTACTAATCCCCAGGAGAATGAGACTAAACTTAAAATCAATTATTTACAAAGTATTCCCTCCACCCTTCTCATTGGGGCTTAGCCAACTCATGAGTCACTCCTTTGCTTGAAGGATACAGTATATCTGTTACCAGTTGATTCATTGTGAGACTGGGTCAAGTGGGTCATTCCTCAGGACTGGCGGCTGACCAAATTCAGCTTCTGCAGCCGCCTGCCAACGCCACTCTGCACTCCCGCTGGTGAGCCTCTGATTGCTTCTTCTGACATTTCAAAGCTTGTCACCTGGTCAATTTGTCCTCTCGTATTCAGTCGCCTAAAATGGGAAAGAACTCAAGGATGGAAGATCAAGAAATAGATGTGTGTCTACAGCCACAAAGGAGTCCTAGAGGGGAGACAGGTCACCTGGCAGTGTTACTGGATACCTCCTGCCCTAGTCCAGGAGTAATACCTGTATCCCTGGCCACAAAGAGAGCATTTTGTGACAAAAAGGAAAAGTGATGGAACACCCGGGCAGGCTCCAAATCTGGGAAGGACCTTCCATCACACTACATATGTTCCAAGGATGGTGCCCCCATTAGCTAGTCCCTTCCTTACATGAAATATACAATATCTATGTAAAGAAATATACACACATGTATAATATATATAACTCACATTTCTAGAGTGCTTTCTATGTGCCAAGCACTAGGCAATTCATAACTTTATCTCATCCCTATATATAGATATGTATATAAGCATATACACATTTGGTATATATATATTTATCTCTATATATTTATATAATAATATACAAAAGATATAAATGTATAAATATACACATTTGGTTTATATAAGTACACATTTATATAATATATAATATAAATATATACGCATTTGGTTTATATAATAAAATACAAAAGATATAAATGTATAAATATATACATTTGGTTTACATACAATAATATACAAAAGATATAAATGTATAAATATACACATTTGGCTTATATAAATTCATATTTATATAATATATGATAAATATGAACATAATCATACTTGGTTATATAGAAATACATATTTATAGAAAATAAGTATAAATATCTAAATATACACACATTTGCTTTATATACATATATTTATATAATAATATATAATAGATATAAATATATAAACACATTTGACTCATAAAAATACACATTTATATAATAATATATAATAAATATAAATACATACATTTGGTTACTATATAATAGATACAAATATATACATATATTTGGTTTATATTAAATACATATTTATAAAATAATATATGCTAAAATACTATAAGTATATACTTTAATAAAAACATAATATACAAATATATATTTGGTTAATAATGGTTTTTAATATGGTGATTTTCCAATATGCTATTGTACCTCTTAATTGTTTTATATAGTCGAATTTGTTTTTTTTTAATTTCCATTCTCCTTTATTGATATGATGAAAATAATCTTAAACATATTATTTCTGTGATCTTGGGTAAATCATTTAATCACTTTGGGTCTTAGCTCCATCATCCATAAAATGAAGTGGGCCTAGATGACATCTAAGCTCTTCTTCAGCTCTAATTTTATAATCTCAGGATAGTGACCCTAGCCTGTAGGTAACAAGAATATTTTACATTAATCTGAACAACTGTGATCTGCAACTGCAGTGTGTCTTAATTCTGACAAGGATTCCAAAGGAAGGAAAAAAGAAATTTTTTTTTTGTCTGTGAAAAACATCCTCCATGTCACAATTTAGCAAAGTTACTTAAGATTATTAGGATTTCAGATCAACTTAGAAATAAATTAGAGAATCCAAGTAGATATATTTAGCTCCCACTCAAACTGTTCTGGTTTTAATTCTAATATTTATAATAACCTAGCCTGCCTTCGGAAAGGCTAACAACATAATCCCTGAAGCTTTCTTTGTTTCTAGTTGTGGGAAGGTGATAGGCAAAGTAGAGCTGCTTAGGTCAGACCAATCAAAAATCAATCCCTTATTTATTGAGCACCCTGAGGTGCATGGCCCTGTAATAGCTACTTTACAGAATTAATCAGAAAAACAGGGTTATGCTTATCAAATTAGACAGAGAAATCATTTTAAAAGGCTGTTGTTTTGTACAGGAAATGTCATGATTTTTTTTTTCTTTGCCTGCAAAAGCAACTGTTAAGTAGTATTCTGTGCTGGAAAATGCTAATAAAACAGAAGCTTGGGATGCTTTGAGTTCCCAGGTAGTGGGAAATAGGTGTTAGGGGAAAGGTCAAGTGATTTTTATTTTTATATGGAGAAAATGATTTAGTGAGTTATCAAGTTTGAAGATGTATCCTAGTCCTTAAACCTGTTTAGAAGCTATCTGGGCAGGCCAAAATAGATGTGCTGTTTGTAGGAGATAATTCCTTTATTTAGGGTGAGATGTGTCACCTCAGGCTATTGTTCTTGTAATTGGCATCCACTGTGGATGTTTTGTTTCTGCTAGATGGTAACTGTGAAATTATTCTCCCCAAGGGCTTATCCTTTAATGTATGAAAGGAAGAGGGGAAAAAAACAGCTTTAACTTGGGAGATGAGGCAGTAAAAAGATATCTGTATACCTCATCTTGCTGAAAATAAAAGCCCAGACAAGGATTTGGCCCAGTAATTTATGCAGTATTATTTCAGATTTGGAATAAAATAGTTTTCCTTCCAAGGAGACTCCTAGTTACTGACCTACTGGACCAAGGATGAGTGTCAAGACTAAAACTAACCTGTACTCTAAATGTCTAGCTAATTGGTTTTCTGCAACTTTAATTATATTAGGTGCCAAATGGCATCATCTAGGTCTAAAATGATGAATAGCATACTTTTTATTATGACAACACCTTAACAATGTATGTTTCAAAACTGTCTTCAATTTCACTTTCTGTAAGGGGTTCAACTGAATTCATTAATCTATGGAAAGGAAAGCATCAATGAGTTAAAAGGCATTTATTAAGTACTAATTATGTGCAAAGGCACAAGGGATACAAAAACCAAAACAAAGACAGTCCCTGCCTCCAAGGAGATTATATATATGAGGAAAAACATATATAGAGGGAGTGCTATCCACAGAGGAGCACTTTGGTCCAGAAAATTAGAGGAATGGTGAATAGAGTCATAGGGAAATAGAATACCACATTCTATTCAGGAAGAACAACCAGGCTGATTTGATCATACTTAATGGTTCCAGAACTGGAGGATATGAGTGGAAAAAAGTATACACTGGATAGATGCTAAACAATTTGGAGCATTTAAGTTTGATATTGATGGTGATTTCCTGTCCCATGGTTCCTTTCAGAATAATGCAGTTTCCTTCTTATATTTTATGTTTTTAATGCTTTTGCTTTGTCGGAGAACATGACTGTAAGTTCTATTTTCTTTGATTCGCCTGATGCATAGTTATTGTTTTTCTAGACCCTTGTTTTTATTCTTCTTATATCTATATTTTTCAGGTGTGCTTCTGAAAAAAACAGATTATAGGTTTTGTTTTCTTATATAATACCACTTTCATTTCATTGAATTTTTTAATCCATTGACATTTAAAGTTATGAGAAGTTAGTTTTATTTTTTGTCTACTTATCTCTAATTAGTATTACTCCTCAAATTAAGATATTTTCTACTCTTTTTCTGTATAACAGTACATTGTCTCTTTAGTTATTTTATCTTAATCTATTTGTTAAGCCATCCTAATTTAATATTTTATCTTAATTAAGGAAACTTTATTCTCACTAGCTCTCTTCACTTCACCCATAAGCTTGCCAATCCCAGCTATTACCCTAGCTTTTTATTTCCGAGGTTTTTAAATTTTCCTTCTTAGTTAAGGAATCAAATGAAATTTCCCTTTCCCTCTCCTTTCTTTCATTTCATCTTTTTTTTTTAAACTTCAGTTTTCACCTTTTACCATACCCCCAGGAAGCTCATTATTGAGATTACCTAATCATCATGAGTGAACTCATCAATCTTTATATTCTATCTCATTACTACCCTCAATCTTTCTAATTGAAGGATGGGGCCATGAACTCTAAGCTTCCATTTAAGGAAAGAGTTCAGCTCAAACATCTTATTTCTCACCTGGCTGCACTACTTTGGCACTTTTCAGACTTTCTACACTATTTCCCGACACTGGGTACCTTTTCAGCTTTTTGTATTTTTTTTCCTCTTCTCCCATTAAGTCATAAGCATCTTGAGAATAGGGACTTTCATTTTTCATACCTGTATCCCTACTACTAAGCACAGTGCTTGGTACATAGAAGACTCTTAGAAAATGTGTGTTAATGATTGATTCTTGACTATATCTAAAGATAATTTTTTTCTTTTGTTTTCTTCAATGTTTATTTTCCTTTTTGGTCTAGTTTTAACTTTTGTTCTTTGACTCATGACCTTTATACATATTCAGTCCTTTAGTATGTGTAATCCTCATGTAATCAAAGCTTCTAAGGTACTTATTTTGAGTTTAGGCTTCTAAATGATTTTTATATTATCACCTTCTATAACTTGTCTTCTGACCTCTTTTTCTTTTGGCCTCACTCATAGAACCACCAATTTCTGCAGGCTGCTGGCTCATGATAGTAATTTTCTGACATTCTTAATTGTTTGACTAATTATTCACCCTTGCCTTTATGATCATTTTTCCCCATTTGCCATACACTTTCTTCCTTGGGTCTTTACCTTCCCATTCTTTTATATGTCAGTTGTCCCTAATGATCTCTTTTCCTTGGGCAGGTTTAAGTAGACATTCTAAGTACCAAATCCTTGTAGATAATACCTTTGGAAGTTCCCCATCTCCCTTTAGAAACACTCTCTCTTCTTCCATGGAAGCAGTCATCAGTCTGAACCCCTGCTATAACTGAAACCAAATTTCATCCTTTCTTTCTGCTTGGGCCAATCCCTGCTTTTGCCTCCTTGCTATTGTCCTATAGATTCTATATTTCCTGAGAGATTATAAGAATTAATTTCTCTTCATTGTTAACCTTTAACTTGATTGAAGTATATCATATATTCCTCTCTATCTTCTTTGTCCCTTCTAGAGTTTAGTCATACAAAAATATTTATTTGCCAATAAGTGAAACGTTATGAGGTTTAAAATCATCAAATTTCAGACTCTTTATTCACTATCAATTCTATTTGACTTATGCTTTGACTTTGTATACTTTTAGAAAGAAATTGCTTGATGGTCTCTGTTGTTATTTTGTTTTTTTTTTTGTTTACTGTATTTGTTTACTTTTTTGCCTTTGTATTGTTTGGAGTGTTTATAAAGCAGATAATCTATTCAGGTTTGATTTTCTTTCTAGAAATACTTCAAATGCTTTTAAAAAAATTAAATGTCCATATATTTTCATTGGTAACTAGGTTCAAATTTGAAGGGTATAGCACCATGATTTTCATCTTAGGATTCTTTGCTCTTTAGAATATCCCTTTCCATCCTACAGTTTCTGGTGGATACAGACTAGTCCTGTGTTGGTGAGGACATAGCACTCATGCTACAACATGCTAGAGGGGGTTGCTCTGTTTCCCCTCTCCACCACACCTGAGGACAATTTTCACATGTCCCTCCTCTCTGTCTAGCAGCCCAATGTGAGCACTTCCTTCCTCCACCGTCTGGGGTAATGGGGGGGCTCACAGGCAGCTTGAAGGTGCAATTTGGGCATGCAATCTCTAAAAGATTGGCCAATGCTGGATTAGTCTGATATTATTTGAATTTCCTTTCTTTAACATTTGAAGATCTTTCTTTTTTTCATCATTGGAATTATTAAATTTAAACCCTATTTGTCTTGCAGTTTGATATATAGGTCCAGACATTCTAAAAAGGTTTATTGTATTATTTCTTGTGTTGGTCAATTTTTTAACTTGTTAGAGTGTTCTAGGAGAGATGACACTTAAGTTGTCTCTATGAATCCTGTCTGATTTTGTTGAGTTTTGACTGTATTGTGATCATGTCTTCTTTTACCTTTATAGCCTTTTATCTTTTTCCACATTGTCCTTCTTTCTTCTTTATTTGTATTCTTTATTAATCACTCTCTTTTTGTTTATTTGATTAGTCTTCCAGGTATGGATTCAAGTTTTTCACTTCAAATTATTTTTGTTGTGGAGGTCATAAATTGCTTCACAATACTTACTCATCTTTTAAGCTATTTAGGAATACCTTGCATGGGGCCAAGTTCTCTTGGGAATCCTTAGGGTCTTCTGTCTCTGTCTTTCAATGTTGATTTACAAATGTCTAGACTCTTTTACTTGAGCTAGAGGTCATATGCCCTTTTGTAATATCTTCCTTGGAGATTTATCTGCTTATGCTCAAAGTATTTCAGTCTTGTTCCCAAGAGATCTTTGGTAATTCCAATCTTTTTTCTTTATATTCCCTTATTATTCATTTTCTGACTCTTCCTTTCATGTTCATTTTCCTGTGGGCTTGATCTCAGTTTACTCCCTCTAAGGCAATTTACATTTCACCAGCAACAGTCTCTGCCTCAAGTGAGTACTAGAGGGTACAAAATTGCCCCAACTGGACACTTGACCCTTTGCTTCAATCAGGTAGTCCTCATGGATTCATGCATACTCTAGCATCCTGCTACACTATTTTCTGTGTCTATTTACTAGCTGAATAATATTTCATCAGAGTGCTGGAGTCCCAAAGAGAACAAGCCTCTGTTGGTTTTCTGGGACATGGGGTGATGATAGGGAGAGTTGAGATCTGTTGCAAACACATGGCTTGTATATTTCTGCCAGAGTCATGTAGGTGGCAGAATACAAGGGAAGAATATTAAGGGTTATAGATTTGCCTTCTTTCCTATTAGTTCATTTATTGTTTGTTTTTAATACCCTTAGGGGTTTTTGATGCCCTAGAATGGGAAGGCAGCTTAAACTGTTTCATCTCTTATACATAATTCTGATTTTATAGAGGTTTGAGAGATCATGAGAATTAGAGAAATGATGAATACTTCATCTTATTAGTCACATGACCCAGAAATGTTCTTATTATTATCTGACCCTCCCTCATTTTATGTTTTCTGTCTTCCTTTCTCCATTCCTTAATGTTCATGTTCCCCAAGGTTCTGTATTTATTCCTCTTCTCTTTTCTTTATATTTTCTCCCAGAGTGACAGCATTCATTCTCAAGACTTCTACAATTTCTAACCTCATAACTCAATTTAATTCAATTCAACAAATATCCAGTAAGTACCTATTAAATGCACAGTATTGTTCTGGTCCTCAGTAATAAAGTTCAAAAGAAATGTAGTTCCTGCTCCCAAGGACCGTACATTCTAAAATCAGGATATGTGAATATTCTCATATATAAGTAAAGAAAAGAACTAAATTTTTATTCTAATGCCATATTTATGTGTTTGGTATGATATAAGGGAAAACAACTGCAAAGAATTAGTTTAAATCTGCTTAGTATAGCGCATAGATTATCAGAAAATGGGGAGAAAGTAAGTCATATTTAAGCTCTCCCTAAATTTCTAGGGTTCGTTATCAGGGGAAAAGCATTTCTGAATGACTTTAACCAATACCTAAGGGTTGCCATTTATGTCATAAGGAAGGGTTATTTATTTGATTAAAATGATATATGTATATATATTATGCATAATAATATATATTTTATTATGTACTTGTTTTTTATACTTACTTTATGACACTAGACAGCATCAATTTCTTCTCTTTATTTACCTGTTTCTTTCCCCAAGTTCTTAACTTTTTCACATATTATAGATCTAAAACATTTTCAATGTACTTTAAAAAAGAAAATCTATTAATTAAATGCAATAAATAATAAAGAATTTATTTAAAAGATGCTAAAGAAAGAAATCTATTACTTTCTCTCTTGGAAGGCAAGAGTATTCATTGCTTATGCTGCTGGAAAGAAGGGGGAAAATACAAAGATAAAACATTTTAAAAACAAGCTTTCTTTTTTTAAATTTAACATTTTTAAATTAATTAATTAAAAACATTTTCCCATGGTTATAGGATTCATGTTCTATCCCTCCCCTCCTCCCACCCTTCCTATAGCTGATGCACAATTCCACTGGTTTTACATGTGTCATTGATCAAGACATATTTCCATATTATTGATATTTGCACTAGGGTGCTCATTTTGAGTCAATATCCCTAATTATTTCTCCATCCTCCCATGTAATCAGGCAGTTGTTTTTCTTCTGTATTTCTACTCCCACAGTTCTTCTTCTGAATGTGGATAGCGTTCTTTCTCATAGGTCCCTCATAGTTGTCCTGGATCATTGCATTGTTGCTAGGAGAGAAGTCCATTACATTCAGTTTTACCACAGTGTATCCGTCTCTGTGTATAATGTTCTCCTGCTTCTACTCCTTTCACTCTGCATCAATTCCTGGAGGTCATTCCAGTTCACATGAATTTCCTCCAGTTCATTATTTCTTTGAGCACAATAATATTCCATCTCCAACAGATAGCAAAATTTGTTCAGCCATTCCCTAATTGAAGGGCATACCCTCGTTTTCCAGTTTTTTTTTATCACCACAAAGAGTGTGGCTATAAATATTTTTGTACAAGTCTTTTTCCTTATGATCTCTTTGGGGTATAAATCCAGTGGTGGTATGGCTGGATCAAAGGGCAGGCAGTCTTTTAGCACTCTTTGGGCATAGTTCCAAATTGCCATCCAGAATGGTTGGATCCATTCACAATTCCACCAGCAATGCATTAATGTCCCAATTTTGCCACATACCCTCCAATATTTATTACTTTCCTTTGCTGTCATTTTAGCCAATCTTCTAGGTGTAAGGTGGTACCTCAGAGTTGAAAAACAAGCTTTCTTGTCCATTAGAGGTTTGGCAAATAAATCTCATCATATCTATTTCTTGACCCTTCTGGAAGAATTTTCAGCTCTTAGGGCTGGTAGAGAGGAAGGGAGGAACCGGAAAAGTCAGTGAAGAAATGAAAGAAATGAATTATATTTCTTCCAATAGCCTATATTATAGCATTTAATTAGAGTTCTTAAGGAAGAAATAATTTCTTCATTATTTCTAGCCTTAGTGTTTCTTATAGCTATTGGCATGTTTTTCTCAAATTCTGATTAACAAGAACATATCTGAAGGAAAATTTGCTAAGAAACTTATGTGTCTTATTCCTTTGTATGGGGTGTCATTAGTAGTCAGGAACTAGCCAACCTTCAAAGTGAATATAGTTTGCTACTGTAAAATTTTCCCTATAAACTACCATAGCAGAAAAAATGCAAAGTATTTTGTTATAGGGCCTCTGGTGCTCAATGATGTGTGTACCTTAAGATGTTAAAAGTGGAAATGACCAGAGAACTCATCTAGGCCAAATTTTTACCTAATCCAAGAATATTATCTATAGTACCCCATACAAGTGGTCAATCAACTTCTTCCTGAATTTCAGTGATTTTTTTTCAGGGTTCTACAAAACCATATTTTCTTGTTGCCCTCTACCACTCCCTCTATGCTTAGATGGATCTGTGATGTCACCTACCTTTAATGGCAAAAAATTTTAAGTGCTTGGCATAATGCCTGGCACATAGTAGATATTTAATAAATATTTGTTCCCTTTCCATAAACTCACAAAATTTGAAAAAACTCTCTATGGCTTGCATACTTTTATGGGTAAATATTAAACACTGAATCCACTGGTGTTTAGAGAAAGGGGGAAAGGAGGGCTGCTTGGGCAAGGGATAACTGACTAAGAACAAATACCAATGGTGAAATCACCTTTATACCCACAAACACAGGACTTGGGGAAAATGAGTTAACACCTATATGGAGGAATGGCAGTTAAATCAGTTAAGCAGTGAGCCAGACTCCAGTCAGCTGGGGAATTACAATAAACCCTTATATAACTTAACTAAGGTACTTCTAGGGTTAAGGAGAACAGACAAGAAGCAGGAAAACAATAATTTATTAAAGTAAAGAAGTTAGGGAGATGGGTAAACAGGGATTCCTTAACTGGGGTTAACTATGGACCAGAGACAAGGGAAATGGATCACTACACTAAAACCTTAACACTAACTAGATCCAAGCAGGATGGAGCCTCATTCCTTGGGTTCTTATCCCTCCAGCAGTGATCTTAGATGTCCCAACATCACAGATGAAAATCAGCCAGTAAATTCAAAAGGGTCTCCAACCAAGAGCTGGTCTAGTAATGGAAATCCACTTTCCAAACTGCAAACCAAGCTCCAGGCCACACAGTAGATAGGATGGTCCTTGAAAAGTACAAAAACACCTGCTTCCTCTCCAGTGGCAGCAACCAACAGACTCAGACCCTTGAGTCTCACCTGCAGAGTTCCAAGGCTCCCACAATGTTCCGTTCATCCATCCTGCTTTGCACAATTTTCCTCTATCTATACTTAAAAATGCTATTTCCTTATTACAATACAAACCATCATTGGTGGCCTGCTCAACCTTCCATATTTATTTCTTTGTCCTATCCCTTCTCCCATAATGCCCTATTGATTTATCTTCTTTAATTATGTAAAAATAAAATGAAAACATGTCTATATCCCTTTATAATCAGGTAATTTGATATTGTCCCTAAAGACTTGAGGGGATTTGGATATACTTCCTAACAGTGTTGTGCTTCTGCCAATACATTGACCAAGCTGCCAGAAGCCTATAGAAGACATGGTCATCTACCTTCTGAGCTTTGGATTCAAGATCTCTTTCTATTTCCACAATCCTGAATTAGGGAGAAAATGCTCTACTCCTATTTCTGAACTGAATTCCTTGAGGAATATGGGAATAGACTATTGATTTTCTTGATTCTATATAGAGCTTGAAGAGTGACACTTAGTGGCTCACATACTGTGGAGTCCTGGGATTTGTCTGATCTCCTAACCAGGATCAAGGATTATAAATGTAGATTGTGATTCCACTATTGTCTCCTTTTTAAATTTACTAGTATAATAAAGTAATGTAGTGCTAGCATTTGAGCAGAGTCCAACATTTCACCAGTTTTATTACTAAGTTAAAAATGGATATCTTATAAAAAGTCAAAGGATATGAACAGCTTTCACAAAGCAATCATCATATAAAATTTTTCTAAATCACTAATAATTAAAGAAATATAAGTTAAAACAACTCTGAGACATCACCCTATATGTATCAGATTGGTAAACATGACCAAAAAAGAAAATGACAAATATAAGGAGAGATGTGGAAAGAATAAATATATAGTCATCCCTCACTATATTGTGATTTGCTTATCCTAGTGTAGGATGATTTTTTTCACTTCCTTTAGGGTTCATAGGTCTTCTATGTTCCATTATCTCACAATTCCAAATTGCCTGGCTTACCTAGCTTCCTACACTAGCTTCATTGTATCCTGGTTTTTAAATACATATAATTCTATGCAGTTACACTTATCGTAATACGCTATTGGCTAATGGAATGAAAGGCAACCAACCACAGCACTGATTTCTGTATCCTGGGCACTGTTTGGCTCAGTAACTGTAGGTTATGTGGGGGAAAGGTTTATAGGAGAGTGGAAAGGGTTTATAAAGCCTTAAAATACATATAAATAATTAAATAAATATAATACCTCTACTTCACAGATTTTCACTTATTGAGGGAGTAATAATGTAACTCTGGAATGTAACTCCCACAATAGGTGAGGAATCACTGTTTTAATTCACTGTTAGTGGATCTTGGTTGAACCATTTTGGAGAACAATTTGGAACTATACCCAAAGGACCATAAAACTATGCATACTGTTTGACCCATCAATACTGATAACTATGTCTGTACCTTAATGAGATTTTACAAAAGGAGACAGACCAATATGTATAAAAATACTTCTAACAGCTCTTTCTGTGGTGGCAAAGAATTGGAAATTAAGAAGATGCCTTCTTTGGGGGGAATGGCTAAACAAGTTGTGGCATCTGGTTATGATGGAATACTATAGTTATGCTATAAGAAATTATGAATAAGATAATTTAATAAAATCCTTGAAAGACTTTTATAAACTGATGCAAAGTGAAGTGAGCAGTACTAGGAGAACATCATGAACAATAATAGCAATATTGTCATTTTAATTATGAAAATTTGAGATGAAAAATGTTATCTACCTCCAAAGGAAGAACAGAGGAACTTTGAATGCAGATTGAAGCATATTTTTTTCTTTATATTTCTTGCTTTTTATTCACAATGTGGATAATCTGGAAATGTTTTGCACGACTTCATATGGATAAGAGGCATATTTCTTTGCTTTTCCATGTATGAGGGAAGGGAGGAGGGAGGCAGAGAATGTAGAACAGAAAATAATTTTTTTTAAATAGAAAAAAGAATGAATACCTTTCTTTTCTTCATCTTTTAGATATATTAGACTAATTTATTCTAGAATTCCATGAAAAAGTACCACTAATGATTCTCTCTATTTAGGTACTTTGGAAATTTAATTGTTTAGGTATTTGTTAGTTTGTAACACTCTTTCTTTTCTACTTCATGACATTTCTCTCTCTCTACATTTCTGTGTAGGACTTTGAGGTTAACAAAGTACTTTGCATACATTATTTTTCATATTCCTCACAACAACTGTGTAACCTAGACACTATGCGAATTCATTTTTATTGAGGTTTTGAATATTCAGTGATTTGTCCATGGTCACAGAGCTAATGCATGTGAAAGAAGGGATGTGAACCTTTATCTCTTCTACCCCAAATGATGGTACTCTTTCCATTATCTCATACTGTCATTCCCAAAACCCCACCTTTCAATTTTCCAAAGGTTTTAAGCAATTCTGCTACTTCCATAAAGCCTAATTGTGATTTCACCTATCCTCCTGTCATGTACATTTCAAAATAACAGTTGTGTGTTGTGATCCCAATAGATGAAATATTTCTTATGCTTATTTGCAAGTTCAGATTGTACTTATAAATTTTTCGTTGGTTTCATAACCATTTTTGTAAATGGATGCTACTTTTAATCCAAACGAAAGAGCTTTTATGAAGTACTTAGTAGATGCAAGTCATTATGCTGCCACTAGGAATGCATAGACAAAATGAAAAACAGAAAGGAGATGACATTCTTCTGAATAATGTAACATAAAATAGATAATTACATAAAAATAATGTGAAGAGGAAGAGAATACTAACAACTATGGAGATTGGAAGCTGCTTCCTATAGGAGGTGACACTGGAATTAAAGCATTTCAGTAAGTAAAAGTTTCTACTTCCAAGGAAAAGAATAAATTTGTAGGAAGAGTCAGTTTAGGAGGGAAGAGAGTGGATCTATATTATATATTTGGTCATCTGTGGCAAATAAAAATACAATAAAAATAAAATGAGGCAAGCTTTCCAGACAAGATATCAGTTAATTAACAGTGATGCAGATAACTTAATAAAGTGAGTCAGGAGGGAGTGCCATGGTGTATTAGTGGGCATGCACAAGAAGTCTCTCCATCACAGCCTCTTTTCACTTTGCCCAAAGTGTGGACCTGGTTTTCAAATTCTACCAGAGATGCTTTGATCAACAAAAATATCAAGCCATTATTAAGCACCTTTAGTCAATTATCTGGCAATGATAATGAGGAAAAAATATACCCTTGATCAAGGTTTCAGAGTTATTCTTGAAGAGGAAATTATAACCAGTGCACAATGTAAAAATGTTTCAGCTATTATTTTTCTTGCTATTGGGTGAGTCACTGAAGGTATATGTACAACATCTACACCTTTTATACTGTTAGATGTTTTGGATTGCTTTCCTTTGGATCAATGGGACACAATCTTCACCTTTGTGGAGAAAAATATCACTTAGAAATCAAATTTATTCTATTCTGCTGGAAAAAGCCAAACTATTTGTTGCCCAGGTACAATGATCTTCTAAGATTATCATCGTCCCAGAATACAGCATTCTGTTGAAGAATTCAACTTTTCTTGGCCAAATTTTTCCCTTTGTCAGAAAATTCAGACCTTAACTTAAAAAGTTTAATTTTGAAAATGTCACTGTTTTCAATACCAATGAATAAAAGAGCATCTTGAGTCAGAAGCATGTTGAGAATAGTGATGAAGGAATGGAAGGAGAAATGGAAAATGATGAAACTCCAACAAGTTGCTCCATTCCAGTTGATTATAACTTGTATAGAAAATTCTTGTCACTTCAGTATTATTTCAGTAATTCTGTGCAGAGATATGAGAATATTTCATGGAAAACTTTTCTCAAGTACTCTGAAGAAGCTTTAGCTATTTTTAAAAGTTATAAAGTATATGAATCTCAGGCTTCAAGAAAGAAGTTATAATAATTGAAAGAATGAAGAGAACATGTATATTTTGCAAAATTTTTAATTGAGTGATAAGAAATTTCAGCATCACATCCTTCTGCAGTATGTCATTTTATTTCAATACCTCAAGGAGCAAGTGAAATTCAAACGTCCAACTATGTTCTAATTGATGAGCGATCCCTGTGGATTAAAGATACTACAAAATCAGTTGATCAACTACTCTCTGGAAAATACCCCTGATAGAGAGATATTTTTAAAAATGGTAGGGCATATATTAAACACTGAAGAAAATTGAAACTCATGTAAAAATGAAGACTGTCCAAGATTTGTGAAAGAAAGACCATCAGATTCCAAGCTAACAAGAGACATAAGAAAGAGAACAGCACCAGAGGATTTCCTAGGGAAAGGACTCAATGAAAATAATTCTTATGGGAATTGAGGAACTAACTAACAAGACTTTTGAATCTCTTCCTGATAATATGGAAGCCCAGAGAATGCATGCCAACTTTAGAAAAAATTTTTGAAGAAGCTATTTAGCAGGCAGACCCATAAAATATGATCAAAAATGAATTTAATGCTATGAACAATTCCAGTTATGTATGGAGAGTCCTAAGACTGTTAGCTCATCACAGTCCCCACTTCTTCCAACCAACCAACCAGCAGTTTAAAAGTTTACTAAAATATCAAGAAAACATGGTTATAAAACTAGCCAAGGAGTTCCAACATCCTTCTGAAGAAATAAAAACAGATGAAGATGAAGATGATATTGCGTTACTGAGGGAAAATAATGAAAGTCCTGATGTTCACCTTGACAACCCTATAAGAGGGGACAAATAGAACTATTTGCTAATAAGCTGGGAAAACATCTGAGGCAGAATTTTAATTCTGTTTTTTTTTTTACTCCAGGTCCAGTGATCTATCAACTATTCCACCTAGCTACTTTATCTATGATTATGTGATTCTATGAGTGGGAACATCAAATTACTGTTTTAAAGAGAGTGTAACATAATGGGAAGTTTGCTGTTCCTAGAGTCAAGAGAAACTCAAATTTGAATTCTGCTTCTGCTAGTTACTATTTGTTCCACCTTGAGCAAGTAATTTATCTTCTCTGAATCTTCAGTTTCCTCATCCATCAAATGGAGCTAATAATACCTGTAATACTTATTTCTGTTCAAGGAGGATTTGTATTTCTGGTGAGGGAACTTTCGGAGTCCTTTTCAGGGCTGCGTTTTCACATTTAGTGTCCACCTGGCACACAATTCTATCACCTGTGGCTCCAAGAAACTCTAACATGCATACCTCAATACACTACCTCAGTAGATGGGTTAAACCATGTTGAGGGTAACCTACTGGTCTCAAGCCTACTGATGAGTTAGGATAATATCTACCCCAAACATGTGAATGGATGGATGAGAAAAATTTATTCCAATGGCCACAAAGGTGGTTGAGGCAGGCACTGGCAGAATGCTTAGAGCTTGGTCAGACATCAAATATGTTAAGGTCATTCACTTCATCTCAGGATATCATCTGACTTTTGTCTTACTGCTGGACTTGGATGATTCTGGAAGAAAGAGACTGATGACTTTGTGCAATTCTGCCTAACAAACCCAATTTGAAGAGAAAATCAAGGCATAACTCATGATGTCCTTGGACCCCTTCAAAAACAAAGAACAAACAACATTTTACTGGATTGTCAGGAGTCTGGAATGAGATAAGGTAGGTAAAGCTGTCTGTAACCTGAAAGGAGTCCACAAATGGAAAGAGGATTTTGTAGCTAAAAGTTGACATTAACATCTTTTCCCCATATTCGAGTTACACTGTCTGAATAATTCCAATGTTTTATCAACTCCTACCCAAAGTCACTTTGTGATTGCTTATAAGACTTAATTTTCTGCAATTACTAGGTATTGGTTTCATATCTAAATTAATGCAAGGGCAAAGCTTATGTTTTTATTAAATTTGTGACTGCTACAAAATTGGCTGGTAGGTTCAATTTGAATGACACAGACCTCTTATGAACCCAAATTTTCTTTTGTTTTGCTTACGTCAGTCTAAAACTGTGGCTTGCCTTTTTGACCAGTCCAAGTAAATCAGAACTCATATCCTGTCCCAGCCTCAGGGGAGCATTTAACGTGTGTCCCAGTAATATCGTACTCATACCCAATTCTGTTGGGCTTCTTGTCAGTAATAAAAATAACCAAGATTAGAGACTAAATGTTGTAAGACCAAACATGAAGAATTCTCTCCAATTTTCAGGGTCAAAATAGACAAAGTGTCTGGGTCACTTAATACCATCTAAATTAATTTATTGGTTTTTTTAAGGCTTAAGAATATATGCTTCCTCCTCCCTCTCCCCAGATACTGATCCTCTCAAATTTGCTATCAATCTAAAGTGATGGCAATGGTAAGCTATCCATTAAAATTAAAGTGAATTGTGGCTGGCGGATACCTTCAGTAGCATTTTTTAATGCTTACAATTTTGTAAACATGACTCATTAGCTTTGTGGATTTTCTGTGTACTGGAAATATCCTGAAGCCTTTTTTCATCTACTTTGAAGAGGTAGCCCATTATCTTGGAGCAAGATTCATTGATTCAGTGCTCCCCAGAAAACTTAGACCCTCAAATTCCATGGGTGGTGTGACTCCTGAACAATATTAATGCTTTCTCTAGGCAACAGACACAGCTGGTCAGGTACTGCTCACTGTGCAAATGACCTTTTATTAGCATGGATGTTACGTTTCTAGCATATGTAGTTCCCTCTTTAGGCATAGGAAAATGAAACAGGGTCAGAAGATTCAGTACCAGCATTATTCTGTTGATCCCTCTCATTGTTGACTTGAATCTGAGAGATCACATAGTCCAACTTCCTTACTTTACAGATAAGGAAACTGAGGCCCCTGCAGGTTAAGTAACCAGAAGTGAAATTCAAAATGTGGTCTCATAGCTCCAAACTCAGCATTCTTTTCCATTGCACCATTCTTCCAGGTAAAGAAGGTGGTAGACCTTTCTAACTCAATTAAAAAGTATTAACATTTATTAAGCACCTACCATGGACCTGGCAATATGCTAAGTACTGAGGATATGAATAAAGGTAAAAGACAGTCCCTGCCCTAAAAGAACTAACCATGAAATTGAAAAGACAAGCAAGCAAGTATATATAAAGCAAACTATTTAGAGGAAGAATAGGAAAAATTAAAAGAGGAAAAGCACCAGAATCAAGAGGAATTAAGGCAGCTAGGTAACACAGGATGTAGTGGGCTATGCCTGGAGTCAGGAAGACTCATCTTCCTGAGTTCAAATCTGACCTCAGACACTTACTAGTGTGATATTGGAAATTTGGGAGTCCTTGAATTAATTTTGAGGTCCCTGATCTAAACTTCCTTTGGACATTTAGGGCTCTTTAAAACTACATTTCCCATGATTCCTCTTGCATAATCAGGTAGACAGGAAGTGTAATAACATAGAGAGAAGATATAAAAAGGAAGTTCCTGGAAGGGCAAGCTCTCTTTGCATGGCGGGGCTTTCAAACTAACTCTTAGTATGGCACATGGCTTCATTTTTCTAATGGCTGTTAATAAATCTTTTAAAACCATAGTATTTTAAAATCTATCCTTTTATACCCATTTTATTTCTTACACTAACTATGTGACCCTGAGCAAGTCAACTCCATTTGCCTCAGTTTCCTTATCTGTAAAATGAACTGGAGAAGGAATGGCAAACTACTCTAGTATCTTTACCAAGAAATGCAAATGGGGTCATGAAGAATCAGAGATGACTGAAAAATTACTGAATAAGAGGGAAAGCTTCCTATAAAAAAAAGGCGGTATCTTAATTGGGACTTAAAAGAAGTCAAAGGAGGTTAGTACAGGTTGGCACAGTATACTAGAGACACTGAAAATTTTATGATTAAATCTCCAAATTGGGAAGGATTATAGAAATCATATCCATTATTCAGATAATAACAGGACCATGCCTTGATTACTGTGATAGCCTGCTGGTGGGTCACCCTGCTTCAGGTTTCCCTCCACTCCAATTCATTCTCCATTCAGCCACTAAAGTGATTTTCTTAAACCCCAACTCTAATCTTGTCACCATTCAATAAAGTCCAGTGACTTCTATTGCCTCCAGGAGTAAATACAAAATGTTCTATTTTGCCTTCCAGTCCCTTTTTACCTTTCCAGTTTTCTTCTTCCTTCCTCCTCAATGTGTACTCTTTGATCTACTGACACTGGCCTCTTAGCTGTTTCAAGTACAAAACATTCCATTTCTTGACTCCAGGCATTCTTTCTGGCTCTCCCCTATGCCTGAAATGTTATGTCTCAGGCATTGTGCTAGACACTGATGACACAAGTGCAAAGAATGAAACCATCCCTGCTCACAACAAACTGGCATTCAAGTGGGGAAGAGTACCTCTCCAGTTCACTGCTTTGAATGCAGTTTATTTGGATTGTATCAAATTGAATTCAGCCAATATTTATTAAGTACTTTATTATGTACTGTTACAAGGCAGAGGACGAGATACAAAGCTGAATGAGACATACTTCCACCTGTAAAAGAGTTTGCGATCTATCAGGGAAGATAAACTTGTATGCCAAATACTTACCATATGAGGCAATATGCCATTAGTAATGATAACTGACGTTTATATGATACTCTACAAGCTCCTTGCTCTTATTTAATTCTCACTGTGCTCTTATGTGATAGGTACTAAAGGCAATATTGCCATTTTATAGATGAGGCTAAAGACTGTGGGAAGCGAAATAACCTTGTTGTTCAGTCATTTCAGACTCTTCATGACCCCATTTGGGATTTTCTTAGCAAAGATACTGGAGTAGTTTTCCATTTCCTTCTCCAGCTCATTTTACAGATGAGGAAACTGAGGCAAAGATAAGTATCTTGCCCAAAGTCACACAACTAGAAAGTGTCTGAGGCTGGCTTTGAATTCAGGAAGATGAGTCTTCCTGACTCCAAGAACTACATTTTATTCACTGTGGAACCCAAATAACTTTGCTCAGGGTCAGGATTCAAACCCATGTCCTACTAACTTTATTTTTTTATTTGTATTTTTAAACCCTTACCTTCCATCTTGGAGTCAATACTGTGTATTGGCTCCAAGGCAGAAGAGTGGTAAGGGTAGGCAATGGGGGCCAAGTGACTCGCCCAGGGTCACACAGCTGGGAAGTGTCTGAGGTCAGATTTGAACCCCGGATCTCCTGTCTCTAGGCCTGGCTCTCAATCCACTGAGCTTGCCAGCTGCCCCCTCCTACTAACTTTAAATCCAGCATGATTTCAGATCTTTGCTGCCTTTCTATATGTCCTGAATATTGTAATCCAGAGCTCCCAGAGTTGAGTGTTTATAGAACTGATCTTTCTGAATGACTCCCTTCAATTCCATTTTCTCATAGGTTTCCTACTCATATAATTCATATTGGCATAGTTTATCTTGATAGGCTAGACTCGTGTGTCATTTAGGAGAGCCCGACTTTGTCTTCTCCTTTTTTTCTCTTAAAAATTAATTTCCTGTCAGTTGTCTGTGCTGACTATATGCTGTTTATGACATTTACATTTGTAATTCAAGAAATGACAACTAAATGTCTGAAGATGGATGATTCCAAAAGGCTTAAATTTGACTAATGTTCAGGGATGAGCAGATTTAATAGTGGTTAGTGTTTGGGCAAACATATCTGCCTTTTCCACAGGGCATATCTGAGAGTTTAGCACTACCTTGATGCTAAAAATGGATTGTGGTCCTGAGAGCATGGAAAAGAGAGGCTTCATTTTATTTATTTACTTATTTTTTAAACCCTTACCTTCCTTCTTAGAATCAATACTGTGTATTGGTTCTAAGGCAGAAGAGTGGTAAGGGCTAGGCAGTGGGGGTCAAGTGACTTTCCCAGGGTAACACAGCTGGGAAGTGTCTGAGGCTAGATTTGAATGCAGGACCTCCCATCTCTGGGCCTGGCTCTCAATTCACTGAGCCACCCAGCTGCCCCAAGGCTTCATTTAAAACAAAAAATAATCCAGATTTGAAAAATCAGTTTTCAGACAAGGCCAAATTCCTCTTAGTTCTAATGTACAGATTAATTATATTTTAGGTATACGACTTATCTATTATAGTAGACATCTTTTTGTCTGTCTTATTCAGGTCCATAAAAATAGCTCAATTATAATTATAAATAGATTTACAATAATCTTTTTTATTATACTTTTCCTCAATTATATGTAGAAATAATTTTTAACATTTTGTTTTTTGATATTTTTGCAATACAAATTCCCTCCCTCCTTGCCTTCTCCTCCCAGAGATGGGAAATAAGCAAATAGGTTATACATGTGCAATCATGAAATGTATAATTCCATATTCATCATGTTGTGAAAGAAACATCACACATATAAGAAACAACTAATGAAGGAAATAAAATAGAAAATGGTATGTTTTGATGTGCATTCAGACTTCATCCATCAGTTCCTTCCTTGGCAGTGAATTGCGTTTTTCATCAAGAATGTGTTGAATTTGTCTTAGATCCTTATTTTGCTGGTGATATTTAATCATCATTCAATAATTCTGTCACTCTATACAATGTCCTTCTGATTCTGCTCACTTTGCATCAGTTCATGTAACTCTTACCAGGTTTTTCTGAAATTGTCCTGTTCATCATTTCTTATAGCATTATTCCATTACAGTCATATACCACTGCTTGTTCAGCCATTCCCCAATTGAAGGATATCCCCATACTTTCCAATTCTTTGCCACCACAAAAAAAAGCTACTATAAATATTTTTATACAATTGGGTCCTTTTCCCTTTCCTTTGTTCTCTTTAGGATACATATCTAGTAATGTTATTTCTGGTTCAAAAGGCACACTCAGTTTTTAAAGCCTTTTGGGCAAAATTCCAAATTGTTCTCCAGATTGGTTGTATCAGTTCATAGCTCCATCAAGTGTATTAATATCCCAATTTTCCCATGCCATTTCCAACATTTATCCTTTTCCATTTTTGACATATTAGCCAATATGATAAATATAAAGTGGTACCTTGGAGTTGTTTTAATTTGCATTTTTCTAATCAATAGTGATTGAGAGCATTTTTCATATGATCATAGTTGATTTATGATCATCTTTACCTCCCTTCTCTTATCTTACTTGTACTCCAAGTTCCCATTCATCTATACCTGCTTCTTCCATCTCCCTTTTACTGTGTTATTAATCACAATGGAGTCAAGAGTATCACTAGAGAAACCTGGTGCTATTTACACATTGCAAGGAGCCTTGACAATTGGGAGGAAGGATAATAATTATCAGACTTCATACAATCAGGATATTAAGGGTCTGGAAATCATGTCACAAGAGGAATGACTGAAGTAACTGGGGATAGTTAATATAGGAAAAATAGACCTAAAGGACAAATTGTAGTTTTCTTCAAAAAGCTAAAGGCTTTCCACATAGAAATAGTAAAGTAGACTTATTCTGTACGGTTGTAGAGGATGGAACTGGGAGGAAGCTCTAGGAAAAGTAGATTTCTGTTTAACATAAGAAAAAAACTGCCTAAAAAACTAGTTTTTAAAAAATGGGATGACATGAAGTTTTTAGCTTCCTGCAACTGGTCATTTTCAAGCAGAAACAGAGTAGTCATCTGCCAGGGATGCCTTCAAGAAGGTTCCTATAATAATAATGATAATCAGAGTAACTTTTATATTTGTGAAGCACTTGAAAAACATTTGCATTTAAATCCCTAATGACCCTATGATATACGTGCTACAGACATAATTTTCACCATATTGCAAATGAGGAAACTGAGATTCAAGAGAAATCAAATCATTCATATATGATAACACAGCTATCAGAGACTATGCTTGACCTCAGGTTTTCAGGCCTAGGCAATTCACTTAACCCTGTTTGCCTCAATTTCCTCATCTATAAAATAAGATAGAGAAGGAAATGGGAAATTAATTCAGTATTTTTGCCAAGAAAACCCCAAATAGGGTCATAAAGGGTTGGTCACGACTGAAAAAAATGATTGAAAAGTTTTCAAGAAATAATAAATAAGACAATCATTCCTGTCGCATTTGTGATTTTAGATTCCATCTTCTTTAAAAAATTCAAGGGGGCAGTTAGGTGGTTCAATGGATTGAGAGGCAGGCTTAGAAACTAGAAGTCCTGGGTTCAATTCTATCCTCGGACACTTCCTAGCTGTGTGATCCCTGGGTAAGTCACATCTCCACTGCTTAGCCCTTCTCTTCTCCCTTGGAAGCAACACAAAGTATTGACTCTAAGACAAAAGGTAAGGGGTTTTTTTGTTTGTTTTTTAATATTTTCCCCTAGTTACATGTTTCATGTTAGCCTATGCCCAGTCGTGGAACCTGGCACCGTAGGTGGGGGGTAGGAGGAGAGAGGTCATTCCTCTGTGGCAGTTTTGATTCTAGTTACCCACTTTCCTTTGAAAATAGACTCCCTCCCTCCCTCCCTCCCTCCCTCCCTCTCTCTCTCTCTCTCTCTCTCTCTCTCTCTATA
>NC_058133.1:153559962-153597878 GCF_016433145.1 Gracilinanus agilis | reverse complement strand
ATATATATATATATATATATATATATATATATATATATATATATATATATATATATCTTTCAAGTTGTGTTCAGTGGGAGAGCCATCTCACTCTGTCTTGCTGTTGGTTTTTGACTCCTGTCATTTTGAGGAGCTTTCAAAGATTGATTTGGAAGGATTGTCAAAGTGGTTTCAGCTTTCACTGGTACTAAGCTGCCATCTTGGCTCCCCCCTTTCTCCCCCCCTGAAGACCCTAAACAGATTCACAGAGTTGGACACAGCTAAAACAACTAAACAATAGCAACAATTGTAAGATGTTGAGGTTTGAGGATCCCTTTCCTTACATTCTTTTACTGGAGTCTAAAATGAGAGAATGAATGTAGAATACTTAATAACTGTAAAGAATCATATAAATGTGCATTTTTATTATTATTGGGTCTTTGTTGTGTCTCTGGGGAATACAGACATCTAGTCATATTTGAAATGCTTGCTGTTCTTGCAGTTTGTAGTGGCAGGAATCAAAGACCTAGGGGAATTATTGTAATTTTTTTTCCATGTAATGCCAACAACTAGATGAATTAAATGTGGTACAAGAGGCAGATATTTTAGTTTTGGTAATTTATTTTCTTCTGCAACCCTTTATAATCAGGTTCATGTAAAAAATAGAGTGCTGAGAAAAAATTCACAGAATACCCAGGTATAAATTGTTTTCTAGTCAAAATGCTCTCTCTGTCAAAAACAAATCAATTACAATAAATCTTGCTAATCCTATAATGGAAGTTTTAAGAAGCCGTAGAAACATGAAGCAAAGTTAAAAAATAATAACAATATCTAGCATTTTACATAGTAATTTTAGGTTTACAAAGTGATTTATATTGGTTATCTAATTTGGTCCTCACAACAGCCTTGTGAGTTAGGTGCTTTTATTCTCCCCATTTTACTAATGAGAAAACCGAGGTAGACAGAGATTAAGTGATTTACCCAGAGTCAAACAACTAGTAAGGATCTGAGACAAGTTTTGAACTCATGTCTTCCTGACTCCCCATCTAGCTCTCTATTTACTATACTACCTAGCTATTTATATGCTCAAATTAAAGGTCTGAGGAAAAGAATGTTTTTTTTAAATTTTATTTAATTGATTAATTTAGAATAGTTGGTTACAAGATTCATGTTTTTTCCCTCCCCTTCCCCAATCCCTCCCATAGTCTATGCACAATTCCACTGAGTTTTACATGTGCCATTAATCAAGACCTATTTCCATATTACTGATATTTGTACTAGGGTGATTGTTTAGAGTCTACACCCCCAATCATATCTCCATCGATCCATGTGACCGAGCAGTTGATTTTCTTTTGTGTTTCTACTCCCAAAGTTCCTCCTCTGAATGTGGGTAGTGTTCTTTCTCCTAAGTCCCTCAGAATTGTCCTGGAAAAAGAATGTGTTATATTAAAGCATTCTTAAGTTCAATAATCATTAACATTTACACAGAGCATTATGAAGTTTGCAAAGTCCGTTTTATGCATAATGTCCCTCATTTTATTTGTGAAGAAACAGGTTAAATGAATTACCTTGTGCTATACTGCTAGAGTTAGGATTTGAACCTAAGCTTCTGGTCCCGAGTGCAGTATTTGAAGCTCTCTTTTCTATGTAAAACAGAAATAGATTTTCAGTGCTTGAAGTTGCTAATAACAGGGCAGTATTTACTCTGGATAAGTCACTTAATCTTTCAGTTTCTCAGGCAACTTTCTAATACCATGTTGATGAGAAATTGCTGATCTGAATTGGTAGAGGGCATCTCCTTCCCTACATTGATGAAACCATAGGTTCAATTTTTAAATGATTTCATTATAATGTAAAAATTTCAGCATCAATCAATAAAGATTTATTAAGTATCTACTCTGTTCCAGGCACTGTGCTAAACTCTGGAGGTATAGAAAGACAGAGAGCTATCTAATGGGAGAGACAACAAATAAATATGCACAAATAAGCTATATATAATGCAAATAAGAAATAATTAGAAGAGGGAAAGCATTAGAGTTAAAAGGGTTGGGAAGTTCTTCCTGTAAAAAACAGGGTTTGGGTTGGGTCTTTAACAGATGCCAGGTAAGTGTGTAGGCAGAATTAGGAAGGGAGAGCTTTCTAGGAACTGGGAATAGCCTGAAAAAAATGCACAGAGCTGAGAGATGAAATATTTTGTTTATAAAATAGTCAAGAAGTCTGTGATACTTGATTAAATAGTATGTAGGGGGTAGTAAGATATTAGAACACTGAAGGTTATGTTATGAAGGGCTTTAAATGCTAAACAAAGTATTTTGTATTTGATCCTGGAGGCAATGGGGAGCTCCTGGAATGTATTGATCTGGGAAGATGGGCAGTTAACATGACAGGACTGGCATTGTAGGAGAACATTTTGTGGCATTGTGCCTGATACATAGTAGATAAGTAGTATAATCCTGTATTATTTTGGTGGTTAATATTCAGTATATGAAGTTGGGCTTACTATAAGTTGTTGACTTAGAAGGATTTAATAAATGATATTCTGTGAAGAGCTCTCCAATATATTGTCTTTCAGTTTTCATTGTTACAGAATGCTCTCTTTGGACTTAAGAATATAGATAAAAATCTCTGGCAGAGCTAGGTTATTATTTTAAAGACTTTACATTCTGGAAGTGAAATATCCCTGGAAAATTTGGCACAGTGCTCTTTTTAAATTGCTTTCTATGATGGTTGGAGATGAAGGCACAGGGGTTAGGCTGAGGAAAGCTTGTTTGAATAAGATTCCTTTTTAGATGTTGGTTACCTCTCTATAACTGAATTCTTTTATTTATTCATTTTAAGGCATTCTAATTAACAGCATTCTTTTTTAGTTACATAGGAACTTATGGGGTAATTTCTTTCCTTTTAAACAGAATAAATTTAGTCAGTACTGAAGTAAGGCTATGTACTGCGTAAAGACCTTTGTCATTGCAATCTACATTTTGCTGCCAAAAAAAGGATTGCTTTGTAGTTAACTTTTCTAAGGTACCATTTCACAAGTGCTCTTTGGTCATCAAAGGATGGATCCAGATAGTCAGCAGAAGATCTGGGAAACAAGAACTCTCTGTGGGGAAAGACCATTCATAACAGGATCATTCTCATGAGGGTTATCGCTTTTAGGAGTTTGTACAAGGGACAACTAGGTAGTACAATGAGAGTGCCAGACCTAGAGACAGAAGCTTCATCTTCATGAGTTCACATTTGGCCTTGATACTTACTCCTATGTGACCTTGGGCAGGCTATTTTACCCTGTTTGCCTTAATTTCCTCATCTGTAAAGTGAACTGGAAGCTTCTCCAATATCTTTGCTAAGAAAATCCCAAATGATCACAAAGATTCTGACATAACTGAGCAATAACAACTACTGAGAACCAGCAGTGAATCAAGAATATAGGTACCAAAGGAGGATGCTCAGCTGGTAGCTAAGAGTCCCTGAAGCTTACTCATAACCTCAGATAAATTATTTTACCTCTCTTGGCCTCAGTTTTCATATTTGTAAAATGAGAAGGCCTTCCAACTCAAGCTCTGTGACCTTGTTATTTTTCCCCTTTTTACAGTAACCCATCAAGTTGCTGATTGATCACTCCTCTTCTTATTAAGGGCTGTCCTTGATGCCCATTTTAACCAAGTGGTTTTTTAAGTTAATTTTTTAATAGTTAACACATTTATTTTGTCTCTTTCCCACCTCATTCACCTTTTGCCACTGAGAAGGAAAAAAGAAAAGAAAAAGAAAACTTTTGTATTAAATATGCAGTCAAAAAAATAAATTCTCATACTCGTCATCGTCAAAAATATATGTCTCATTCTGCATGTTAAGTCCATCACCACTGTCAGGAAGTAGTAGCAATCTTCATCATTGGTCCTCTGGGATAATGGTTAGTCATCATATAAAAATGAACATCAGGGAATGGTGACTTGTCTTAGACCTGTAGCCCCCTAGGGATATATCTGTTTATAGAATGGGCTCCTCATTATACAACTTGTATGACCTCAGTGATCTTTGCTTAGCTGAAATGTTTTTGAGAGATGACAGTCATTTGCCCTTTACAAACTGTCAGGTTACTGATACAAAATATTTTCCTAATAGGATTTATTAACTCAGAATCTAACTGATGCACTAAGGATAGTATGGTTAGTATTAATAATAATGATAATTACAGGTATATCTTTTTCTATATAATAGATAAAATCCTAAAAAGTTCTATGAAAATTAATATTTTGTAAATTGTCAATAATCAACAAGTTTATACAATGCTACTATGTGACAGGTACTATGCTGGATGTTGGGTATATATTATTTTTTCAATGCTCTCATATTCTAATAGGAGAGATGCTACACAGATATGTGTGTGTGTGATCATGGCAAGTGGGATTACCTTTTCTTCATATGTGGAAGTAAAGAGGAGATAATGGGGGATGATGTCAAGGTACATCAAGATGAAGAAGAGGGGAGAAAAGTGAGTTCATTTCAAATATTCAAGCCCAATATTTCCAATGCATACTATATTTCAGAGGGAACCTTGTAATAAATATTTTCCTAAATGAAGGCAATGCAATAGAATGAGAATCAGGAGTTCCTGGGTTCCAGACCCTGATCCATCATTACCTATAAATATTGCTTTTTCTTATTAAGTCAATTAACCTCCCTGGATGTCAGTTTTATCACTGGTAGATTGAACAGTTTGGACTTAGATTATTGCTAAGATCTCTTATGGCTCACAGGATCACAGATTTTTTAAATTTATTTTTATTTATTTTTTAATTTTTATTTTGAATATTTTCTCCTAGTTACATATTTCATGTTATTTCCCTCTCCTCCATACTCCCCTAACCCCCCTTAGCCGACGCACAATTCCACTGGGTTTTACATGTATCATTGATCAAGACCCAATTCCATATAGTTGGACTAGAGTTATTGTTTAGTGTCTACATCCTCAATAATATCCCCGTCAGCCCATGTGTTCAAGCAGTTGTTTTTCTTCTGTATTTTTCCTCCCACAGTTCTTCCTCTGAATGTGGCTAGTTTTCTTTCTCATAAGTCCCTCAGCATTGCTTTGGATCCTTACATTGCTGCTGGTAGAGAAGTCTGTTATGTTCGATTGTACCAAAGTGTATCAGTCTCTGTGTACAATGTTCTCCTGGATCTGTTCCTTTCACTCTGCATCAATTCCTGGAGGTCATTCCAGTTCACATGGAATTCCTCCAGTTCTTTATTCCTTTGAGCACAAAAGTATTCCATCACCAACAGATATCACAATTTTTGTTCAGCCATTCCCCCAATTGAAGGACATTCTCTCATTTTCCAATTTTTTGCCACCACAAAGAGCATGTTAATAAATATTTTTGTATAAGTCTTTTTCCTTGTTATCTCTTTGGGGTATAATCCAAGCAGTGCTATGGCTGGATCAAAAGGCAGATAGTCTTTTATAGCCCTTTGAGCATAGTTCCAAATCCAACCATCCAGAATGGTTGGATCAGTTCACAACTCCACCAGCAATGCATTAATGTCCCAATTTTGCCACATCCTCTCCAACATTCATTACTCTCCCTTGTTGTCATTTTAGTCAATCTGTTAGGTGTGAGCACAGATTTTTTAATGAGAAGGGATCTTATATATTCTAATTCATAGGAATTCCTCACTATAACATACCTAACCTAATTTGAAGAATTTATAAAATAAAATTTCTATTAAGTTAATAATTGTTCCTTTATTTATCTGGAGTGCAGAGAGTGAAATAAATGAGATGCTTAATTTATATGTTCATATATTGTGTTTTATTATAACATAGTATACCCAAAATGCTAAAATACAAATGGCCCCTATCCTAACCATGCATTCTCCTTTGTAAAGAAAAATTTGTCATTAGTTTAGGACTTTTGATGACACTAAAAACTCAGGAGTATTATTTTTCTTCTATACAGTAAAGTTATGTTTATGGAGCACATGTATAACTCATGTCTCAAGCAATATTGTTTTTGGCTATGTTGCAAAGATAATAGAAGCCTGAGATCCCATGTGTTTATTATCATTGTGAAAGATAAATTTCACCATTTAACAAGCAGTTTATAAATGGAGGATCATTCGTGACAACTGACACAAAAATATGCCTAAAGATGTATCATCTCCCTTGGTTTCTAGTTTTCCCCTGTGCTATCCCCTTTTTTCTATCATCAGTTGCTACTCTTTCCTTTCTCTAGTCTCTTCCATTTTCATTCCCTATAAAGAGGTTCAAATTTTCTCCCAAGCTGAATAGCCAAACATCATTTTGCTTGTTAGAAAAGTCTAAGGTAAATTAGAATGCCCTCTATGTTACAATAAACAACTTTCTTTGGAAATATGCTTAACAGCGACTGAACTGCTTGCCATTAATAGCATCTTTTACCCCAGTACCATGCTAGTGAAAATCCATTTTTCCATGGAAACTACCACTGTCCTTAATTATATTCATCCCTTGCTTTAAGGGAAACAGGTCCTGGGTATTAAATAGGTACAACTGACCTGCTAAAGCTTACATTTTGCTTCTTATTTCCAATGTCAGCTGCAAAAATGTTTCCATGGAGCAACAGAAATGCCTTTGGGCTCCTGAATACAGAAACCCATTAGGAAATAAATAAGCCCATCTGCATTTGGCTAAAGCCATTCCTATTATGCAGTTACTGTCACTGGAGACAGCTGTCCCTGCAGGAAGACTGAGAGAAGAAAGAGGTGAGCAGTGATGCAGATGGTAGAACAAGGACCATGTTCTCATAAGCATCTGACACTGCTGGGGCATTTTGCCTCTGGCTCCATTTACCATCATCATACCATACCATTTCTTCAACCATTTCCATCAGTTTACAGGGAAAGAAGTCATTGGAAGTAAAAACTGTGATTTTATGGCAAGCATACTTTTTATCTCCACTTCTTCACTACCTACTGAAACATTTCTTAATCCTTTGCAGTCTAGCTTCTGACCCCACCATTCTATTAAAACTCTTTTCTCAAAGGTTGTTCGGTCCTGGGATTTTGACTCATTCTTCATCATACTTGACCTGCATGTAGCCTCCCTTTCTGAATACCCTCTCCAGCCTTAACTTCTGCCCTTTTCTAATTATCTTCCTTAACTTTTGACCACTTTTCAATTTCTTTTACTGCTTCATTCTTCTCTTCTTCCCTTTTAAAAGGTTTCCCTCAATGTTTTGTCCTGACCATTCTCCTCCTTGCTATCTCCCTTAGTTACTTAGTCAACTTTCATCTCTACTGTTCTGAACTCCTGCCCACTCTCTCCAGATACCTGTAAAACATTTCCATCTGGTTGTCCTTTAAGCATCTTAAATTTAATATGTTCAAAATAGATCCCAGCATCTTCCCCCTTAAACTTTACTCCAAATATCCTTGATTTGTTGAAGCCACAATCATTCTTCCTGTCACTTAGTCAAAACCTTGAAATCTTTTTAAACTCTTTATTCTCTATCATCCCACCTAACCAATTAGTTGTCAAATATTCATTCTGTCTCCATAATCGATCTTGCAATGGTCTTCTTTGCTACACTCTCATAGCCACTACACTAATTCAATCCTCATCTTCTCTTGCTTGGAATGTTGCAAGATTATTTTTATTGCTTTCCTTGTTTCTTGTATCTTCCCTCTGTGATCCATTCTATACACATTTACTAAATCAATATTTGTAAGTCACAGACTTGCTCATGTAATTATCCTACTCAATATTTATTAGCTCCCTTCTACTTCTATTTTAGAGTAAAACTCAAACTCTTCTTTCTAGAATTTAAAGCTCTTTGCTATCTAACTCTCATCTCTTTCCAGCCTTATTTTACATTACTCCTCCTCATACATTCTATGTTCCAGGCGAACTATACTACTGATGAACAGCAAGCCATCACCTTTTTCTTCACATTTGAACAGGTTGTCTCTCCTCCCTAACATGTGCTTCCTTCCTTCTCATCTTAACTCTTCAGAATTCAAATACTCATTGAACATGCTACTCAGTTTCCACTTCCCTCTCTATTCCTCTGGATGAGAACATCATTCTCTCCCTCTTCAAATTTTCACCAAGCTCTATGTCTGAATCTTCTGTTTCCCCAACCCTCTCTCCCTATCAGTATTTTTATAATCATCTCTTAAGCTGAATAAAAAGTTGTTGAAAGAACATATTGCTTCATTTTAATATTTTAATCCCTAAAATTTAGCACAGTGCCTTGACTACAGTAAGCACTTAGATATTTGTTGTTAGTAAATAAAGCTATTATAGTTACATAGCATAACTTCAAGTGAGGAATTGTTCCTGACTCATAGAGACAGAAAGATGTAGAAAGGTCAGAATGCAGGTTGAGAAGTAACAAATGGACCTTTTGATTCATAAGAAACATTTTGAATGCAGGAGTGGTTTATTTTTAAAAGAAAATATATAAGGTGAGATGAATAGGCTCTAACAATCACTCACTGCTCAATTATATTGCTTTTTAAAGGACCGTTCTATGCTTTACATTGTGTCTTGATGGTATTAAAATATATACTTCCAAGTTCAATAAAAATTGCGGAGGAAAACCTAAACCTTATTGCTCAGATAATTGCTGATTTTGATAGAAGTGTTCTACAAACCCTCATAACTTGATACTATCATTTAGACAAGTTGGGACAAGAAAAGAAAGAAAAGACTTTGGTGATAGAGCGAACATTCTGTCCCAAACTTGTACCAGGTAAACCTAAAAACGTAAAGATAGATGATCTTTCTCACCAAACATTTCTGGTCCTTCATGATCCCTGTCTTGTAACTCCTCCCACCTTCTGCTAACAGATGGTATCCATTATAAAACAGTACTTTTATTACCATTCCACATGGTCTCTTTAATGACTATCTCTGAATATGTACAGGCATCCTTCCATATCAGGACTATCCCTTTCTTGATCAACTTCCAAATGTCTCTTAACATTAGTCCAATACTTTCCTACATTATGTCTCCCTTTTGTCCTCTACATTGCTTTGGCTCTTATGGTCCCCATTTTTTAAAAATTTTGTTTTTTATTTTTACTGTTAAATTTTTTTGAGTTCTCTCTCTTCAGCCCCTTTCCTATGCATTGAGAAGGCAATAAACCTGGTATTAATTATACAAATAATGCAAAACATTTTCCTTTAGCCAAATCATTCACTGTTTATTGTTACACAATATTGCTATCACTGCATACAATGTACTCCTGGTTCTGCTCATTTTACTTTGCTTCAGTTGGTATGCCTTCCCAGGTTTTTTTCCCTAAAACCATCCTGTTTGTCATTTCTTATAGCACAGTAATATTCCATCATCCATCACATACTACAACTTGTTCAACCATTTCCTAATTGATGAACATCTTCTCAATTATCAGTTTTTTTGCAACCATAAAGAGCTGCTATGAAAATTTTTGTATATATAGGATCTTTTCCTTTTTTTTCCTTTGATTTCTTTCAGTAATAGACCTAGTAGTGGTCTTGTTGAGTCAGAGAGTATGTGCTGTTTTGTAGCCCTTTGGGCATAATTCCAAATTGTTCTCTAGAATGGTTTGATCATTTCACAACTCTATCAATAGTACAATAGTATCCCAATTCATAGTCCCAATCTCCTAATCTGTCTTGATGATTCACCACAGTCTGTGTTCCCATTATGACTGAGTAATTTTTTCTCTCTGTGGCATCAATCTTAGCAAAATTTTTCTATAGGTTGGATTACCCCCAGTTTTGAGTATGGGTGCCATTGAACTTCCTAGGATAATAAATATAGATAGAATTAGAAGGGATCTTAGTGGCCATTGAGTCTAACTTTCTATCTTACAGATGAGAAAACTGAGGCATAAAGGGTTAAAATGACTTGCTCAGGGTCACACAGATAATTGGGTACCTCTGCCTGACTCAGTTCATCACCCTACTTTGCCATTCTGCCTCATAAATTGCTTTAGCAGAGAATGGTTACAATCCATCGTTTTCTGTCGTGGCCTAAGACCTTTGGGATACTCTGTATTTGTTTTCAACTCTTTTGCCTTAGCATAACACTGACATTAGCAAAAAAAATGTGATTTGATTTTATATAATAGTATTGCTGAACAACACCATTAAGCCATTATTGTGTTATACTTTATTTTAATTTTTCCACAAATTGCCTTACCTATTATTTTGAGATTCTCACACATTGCTCTGAGATTGAAATCCAGATGTATTGCGAATTTAAATTGAAGATTTTCAATAAATTAATTTAACACAACTCTGATACTCTGAGGTAATGAAGTACAATCTTGGCAATCCACCTTAGATATTAACTTCCTCTCTCAAGGTTCTTGATTAAGCTTTCAGTTCACCACTTTTTTAAAAATAGAACGGAAGGCGTAGAAACGAATATTGTATTTTATTATTCATTCGTGCTTAAATAAAAAGTTGTATAATATCATACCTGTAAGTGTAAATTATCATAAATTGAGGGCTTCATTCCTTTTTGGGGTTACAGCATTGATCATATTGCCATGAGACATGGTCATTCACTGAATCCTTGTCAAATTAATAAGTCAAACAAAATTGAAATTATTGTACTATGATGGAAGCACTAGCAGCCTGTTCCCTGTCAAGGCCAAGCATGTAATGGTCCATGCCATTACTTATTTTAATTCAAATACTTTTCTTTCACAGATAATTAAGTATAGTAACATTTCTAGTGCAATGTTAAATAATAATGGTAATAACGGGCATCCTTGCTTCACCCTTGATCTCACTAGGAAGACTTCTAACTTATCCCAATTGCAGATGATACTTGTTGATCGTTTTAGATAGTTACTAATTATTTTAAGGAAAGGCCGATTTATTCCGATGTTTTCTAGGGCTTTAATAGGAATGGGTATTGTTTTTTTCTCAACGAATTTTTCTGCATAAATTGTGAAAATCATGTGATTTATGTTAGTTTGGTTATTGATATGGTCAATTATGCTGAGAGTTTCGCCAATATTAAACCAGCCTTGAATTCCTGGCATAAATCCCATCTAGGGGGCAGCTGGGTGGCTCAGTGGATTGAGAACCAGGCCTAGAGATAGGAGGTCCTAGGTTCAAATCTGTCCTCAGACACTTCCAAGCGGTGAGACCCTGGGCAAGTCACTTGACCCCCATTGCCTACCCTTACCATTCTTCTGCCTTGAAGCCAATACACAGTATTGACTCCAAGACAGAAAGAAGGTAAGGGCTTAAAAAAATAAATAAACAAACAAATGAATGAATGAATGAATGAATGAATGAACAAATAAATTAATACATCCCTCTGGTCATAGGGAATAATCCTTGTGATATATTGCTGTATTCTCTTTGCTAGTATTTTAAGATTTTTGTATTGACATTCATTACAGAAATTGGTCTGTAATTTTCTTTCTCTGTTTTTGTTCTTTTTACTGTGTTGTCAGCACCATATTTGTGTCATATAAAGAATTTGGCAGGACTCTCTTTTTGCCTATTTTGCCAAATAATTTGCATGGTATTTGGATTAATTGTTTTTTAATGCTTGGTAGAATTCACTAGTGAATCCACCTGGCTCTGGGGATTTTTTCTTAGGAAGGTCATTGATGTCTTGTTCAATTTCTTTTTCTGAGATGGGATTATTTAATTATTCTATTTCCTCTTTTGTTAATCTAGGTAATTTATATTTTTATAAATATTAATCCGTTTCACCTAGATTGTTAGATGTATTGTCATATAAGTGGGCAAAATAACCCCTAAGGATTGCTTTAATTTCTTCTTCACTAGTGGTGATTTCACCCTTTTCATTTTTGATGCTGGTTATTTGATATTTTTCTTTCTGTTTTTTATTCAAATTAACCAATATTCTATCTATTTTTTCCATAAAACCAACTCCTAGTCTTATTTATTAATTCAATGGTTCTCTTACTTTCAATTTTATTAATTTTCCTTTGATTTTTAGGATTTCCAATTTAGTCTTTAATTGGGGATTTTTAATTTATTCTTTTTCTAGTTTTTTTTAGTTACATTCCCAATTCATTGATCTGCTTCTTATCTATTTTATTGATATAAGCATTCATATTCCCCTAAGTACTGTTTTTGCTGTATTGCATAAATTTTTATATGCTGTCTTCTCATTGTTATTCTCTAATTAAATTTATTGATTATTTCTATAATTTGTTCTTTCACTCATCTTTTTTGAAGAATTAGATTACTAAAGTTTCCAATTAATTTTTCATTTGTCTTTTTATGAACCTTTTTTGATTATAATTTTATTGCCTTATGATAAAAAAGATTATATTTATTATTTCTGCTCTTCTGAATTTGACTGTGAAGTTTTATATGCTAGTATATGGTCAGTTTTTGTGTGCATACTATGTACTACTGCAACAAAAGGTATATTCCTTTTTATCCCTATTCAGTTTTCTCCAGAGATCTACTAAATCTAATGTGTCTACAATTTCGTTCATTTCCATTACTTCTTTCCTGTTTATTTTTTCTTTAAATTTATCTAGTTCTGAGATGGGAAGGTTGAGGTTTCCCTTTAGTGTAATTTTATTGTTTATTTCCTCCTTAAGATCATTTAGTTTCTCCTTTAAAAATATGGAGGCTATAACAGTTGGTGCATTAAATTAAGTACTGATATTGCTTCATTGTCAATAGTACCTTTTATCAAGATGCAATTTCCTTCCTTATCTCTTTTAATTAGATATATTTTTATTTAGCTTTGTCTGAGTTCATGATTGCTTCTATTGTTTTTCTTAACTCAGTTGGAGTCCAGTAGATTGTGCTCCATCACGTTTCCCTCTGTGGATTTACCTACCTATGTTTCTTGTAAACAACATATCATAGGATTCTGGTTTTTAATCCACTCTATTATCCTCTTTCATTTTGTGGGTGAGTTCCTCCCACTTATATTTGCAATTATGACTAACATCTCGGTATTCTTCTCCATCTTACTTTTCCTTTTTGATCCTGTGCTTTCTCCTTTCACTCTGTCCCTCCATATAAATGTTTTGCTTTTAATTACTCTGACATTACCTCTCTCCTCTCCCTTCCTTCTTATTCCCTTCCTACCTCTTTGTATGGTAAGACATAATTCTATACCCCAGTGAGTCTAGTTGTTATTCCCTTTCTGAGCCAATTCCAATGAGAATAAGGTTTAAACATTGCCCATCCCCACCTTCATCCTCCCTTCCACTGTAATAGGGCTTTTTTGCACATCTTTAGATGATATAAATTGCTCCATTTTACCTCTCTCTTACCTTTTCTCTCAGTGCAATCTTCTTTTTCACCCCTTAAATTTTTTGTGTGTGTATCTTGACATCTTAAATGGCTTACTCCCTTACCCCCCAGCTATGCATACTCCTTCTTCCTGCTTTGCTAATGATACAAAATTTGAATTACAAATATCTTTGGAATATAAATAACAACTTTATTGAATCCCTTACATTTCCTCTTTCTTATATGTCTTGTATACTTATCTTGAATCTTGTATTTTGTACATCAAATTTTCTGTTTAGGTCCAGATGTGAAATTAAATTTTTCATCAGGAATGCTTGAAATCTTTTATTTTATTAAATGACCATTTTCCCCTTGGAACCATATAATCAGTTTTGATAAGCAGGTGATTCTTGGTTGTAAATCTAATTCCTTTAGCTTCTAGAATATCATATTCCAAGACTTCCAAGCCTTTAATGTATAAGCCACTAAATCCTATGTAATCTTGACTGTGGCTCTATGATATTTGAATTGCTTCTTTCTGGCTGCTTGCAGTATTTTCTCCTTGACCTGGAAGCTCTTGAATTTGGCTATAATATTTATGAGTTGTCATCTAGGGATTTATTCCAGGAGATGATAGATTTATTCCAGGAGATAATAGATAGAGATGATTTCAAGAACATCATGGCAGTTTTCCTCATTAATTTCTTGTTATATGCCTAGGCTTTTTCTTAATCATGACTTTCAGATAGTCCAATAATTAGATTATCTGTCTTGAATCTAGTTCCAAGTCAGTTGTTTCTTCATTAGCATATTTCATATTTTCTTCTAGTTTTCATTTTTTGTTTTTTCTTTTTCTTGATATTTCATGAAGTCATATGCTTCTATTTCCCCAGTTATAATTTTTAAAGAATGATTTTCTTCCATGACCTTTTGAACCTCCTTTTCCAAATGGTCAATTCTACTTTTTAAGAAACTCTTTTCTTCACTGAATTTTTGTGCTTTTTTTCCATTTGGCCAAACCTGCTTTTAGAGCTGTTATTTTCTTTTTGCATTATTGTCTTCTCATGTTCTTATTTAATTTTGGAATGCTTTTGAGCTCTTCCAGAGCCTGAGACCAATTTCCATTTTTCTTTGAAGTTTTGTATGTAGCTGCTTTGACCTCACCTTCTGAGTCTGTGCTTAGTTCTTTGTCTCCATAAAATTTTCTATAGTTATAGTCTTTTTGTTTTTGTTTTTGCTATTTGCTCATTTTCCTAGACTTTTTTTTTGCTATTACTTTTATCTTAAAGGTGGACTCTTTTCTCAGATTAAACTTCAGTTTTTCCTTGTTGTTACTCTCAGATCAAGTTCTGATTTTCTGCAAGATTTAGTTCTTCCAAAGTGGTATGATGGCCTGTGGGCTAGGAGCTCTATAAACCACCTCCTACTAATGATTCAATCTCTTCTACAGACTTCTGATAGCTTTCAGGCTCAGAACATTGTGGGCTACCTTGTCCTTGGGATTGGGAACTCAGTGCAGGCTTGAGCAGGCCTCTGGGCCTCCCCTTAGACTAGCCCAAGTCAGGCAAGGACTACCTTGCTCTAAGATTTGGGTCTTCACCACTTGCTTGGGTAGAAGCTCTGACCCTGGCTCTGAATTTACACCATATTAGTGCACTATAGACTGTTGTATGTAGGAGCTTGAGACCTCAGTGCAAGCTTGAATGGATCAGGCACCATGGACTTATAGCCTCGCTGCAGGCTTGTGCCAGGGCTTAGGACTTCCAGGGTTGTATATAGAGTGTTCTACTATTGGCTTAGGCAGGATCCTGAGATCTTGAAATTGTTTTGTGGCCAGGTTCAGAACCAGGTACATTAGGTGGCTGGTGGGTGGCTTGAACATGTATATGTATAAAGATAAATACAGATATGGATATATGCAGATAAAGAAAACTATATATAGATATTTATATCTCTCTATGTGTGTATATATGTATATACATATAAAATAACGTGCATCTGTATCTGAACTCTTTGTGGATTACATTATATATATATATATGTGTATACACATACACATATATTAGTATAAATATTTTATATTAACATTGTAGGGAGAAAGAATAAAAAATAATATGATCATTAAAGTCTAGATGTAGTATTTCGTATAGTTCCAATCTTATGTTATTTAAGGAGTTAATATTACTCTCAAGGGAAACTGCTATGATATGAATGCTGTCAGTGATCATAGATTTTCAGGTAATATAATGGTCAACAACCTGAATGTATTTTAAGATTTCTTTTCATATAATCTGTATGTAAAAGTTTCTGTGAGCTTGATAATTCTTTTAAATCAGTAGTTCACAAAGAACTTGAATAGGAAGTTAGAAATGGTAGTTGAGGTCTGGTGTATATCTTGGAGATTTGACACCACTATCCAAAGGTTTGGGTTAAAGTAAGTGCTAACTATGCCTTTCATACCAAGCTATGAATCCTCAGATTGATTCTATATTTAGAGAGGAGTCTGCAGATTATCTGGATCTTGGTGCTTTCTCCTCCTGCCTCATACTCTTTTAGGCTGTCTAGTATTTGAATAGTGCATGCAAATAGCCAAATCAAGTCAATAAACATTTGATAACTGCTAACAATGTGTCAGGCAACTTGTTTGGTGCTGGGAATACAAATAAAGCACATGCAGAAAGCCAGTCCTTTCTATCAAAGAAGAATTATAATCAAAGAAGACACAATTCAAAAGGAAGCTAAAAAGAGGATGGGAAAGAAATTGCAAAGAAAATCTAGAGAGAATTAAGTGTGTAACCTAGAGAGGAATTAAGACATGACTAACCAAAGAAGTCACCTTAAGATAGAAGCTTTGGGAGGAACTAGCCAGTCAGAGAGAGAGGCCACATGAATAGTGATGAAAAGTCATCAGCCTCATTCTCTCTTTTAGAGTTATCAAAGTCCAGTGGTAAGACAAAAGTCAAGATGAAGGGCGATGACCTTGGCATCTTCAGTATCTGACCCAACTCTGAGCACTCAGGGCCTGCTTCCACTGTCTTCATGGCCATTGGAACAAATTGTTCTCATCTGACCATTCTACCATAGAAGTATCTACTTGAGGTATTTATCTCCTGTCAGTTGGCTTTTCAGTTATCTTCTACCTGGTTTAACCTGACTGATGAGATGTTTTTATTAGTGTAAATACTACAGCCTTTTGGAGCCACAGATGAGAGTTGTGTGAAAAGTGAACACCAAAAGTGGATGAACAGCCCTGAAAAGGGCTTGGCAAACTCCCTCATCAGAGATGCTAGTTTCCCTGGATCATCTCATACACCCTTCCACACTTAATAAACATAATTAATATTAATTAAATGGATAAATAGTTATTAGTCCTAGGGACTTGAGCAGGTACCTAGGATTTTTATCACCTAGGTTTTTTGGCAGTTGTGTTATCCAAGTCCCATATCCTGGAGTTCACAAGGACTTACAGCTCAGCTTGGGCTATACTCAATCATATAAAACAATTTCCTTCCTCCTAATAGCCACACTGTGATTCATTGTCTTTATTTCCTTAACAATTAATTATGCTGGACTTTTAGTACATGCTATTAAATAAAGCCAAACATAATATGGGTTTAATTTAGTTACCTCAATAACTCATGCCAAAGCAAATTCCAGCCTCAGTTATGCACATTAGGAACTTCAACATTTGGGGACATAGGCTTCTTATCATTAAAGCTCTGGTTATTTCATCAGAGGTCTAGCTCACTACAGTGCTCCTAGCTATATAGTATTTGGATATATGCAGATACAGATATACCCATATCTATCTGTATATAGATATCTGTATCTGTATGTTTATACATATATATGTATGTATATACATACAAAACATATGCTAATCTGTATCTGAATTCTATGTTGATTACATGATTATATATGTATACATATATTAGTATAAATATTTTATGTTACTATTAGGGAGAAAGAATAAAAAGAAATAGTGTGGTCATTGAGGTCTAGATGTATTTCCTTCTCCTGTGGATTAAGGCAAACAGAAGTTAAGTGACTTGCTCAGGATCACATAGCTAGTAAATGTCTGAGCTCAAATTTGAACTCAGGAAGATGAGTCTCAAGAGATCTGAAGATCCAGAAGATTTCTGGTGAACCTACTGTCTTATCTAGACCAATCTCACTTTGCTCTAGAGCATAGAATCTTAAACTTGAGTCTGTGAATATATTTGGTTTTTAAAATTATTTTGATATCTCTATTTCAACATTATTGCCTTCTTTTTTAATCCTTTGTATTTTATTTTATTTACTTAAAAACATCATTCTGAGGAGAGGTCCATAGGCTTCACCAGACTGCCAAAGAATTTCCTGGCACAGAATACTCATTTGTAACTATGCCCAAGGGACTTAAAACTGTGCATACCCTTTGATCTAGCAATTCCACTATTGGGTTTATATCCCAAAGAGGTAAAAAAGAGTTGGGCGAGGGAAAGTAGCTATATGTTCAAAAAATTTATAACAGCTCTTTTTGTAGTAAATATTTGAAAAGTGAGGAGATAGATATAAATTGGGGAATGATTGAACAAATTTGGATGTAGGATTGTGATGGAATACTATTGTACCATAAGAAATGAGCGGGATGATGTCAGAAAAACCTGGAAAAAACTTACATGAACTGATGAAAAGTGAAGTGAGCAGAACCAAGAGAACATTTTACACAATAATAGCAATATTGTATGATGAACAATTGTGAATAACTTAGGTCTTTTTAGCAATACAGTAATACAAGACAATCTCCAAGGACTCAGGATGGAAAATAACATGTATCTCTAGAGAAACAACTGATGGGGTCTTAATATAGACCAAAATATACTATATTTCACATTTTTCATTTTGTTTTATTTTATTTTTCTTTAAGATCTCCTCCACTGTTCTCATTCATCTTAACACACCAACACTGTCCCACCACCGAGATTATCTGGACCTGTGGGAGTTTGACATTAGTCATTCCACAAAATGACTAATTTGGAAAAATATTTCACATTATTCCACATATAAAATCTATATCAAATTGTTTTCCTGTTCAAGGGCAGGGAGAGAGAAATAGAGAATTTGGCTCAACTTTTTAAAAAAACAAAGGTTAAAATTGTAATTAAGGGGGAAGATCTTCTTTTAAAGTTCCTCCTCTAGAATTCCTACTCTCCAAGAGTAGGCTAACATGGCAAACTTGTTGGTTTAGATGATGGCTAATTTTATTTTAAACCACTTGGCGTGTGAGGCATTAAGGGATCTAAATTTGAAGTTTCCATCCAAGAGTCACTGTAGGGGGAGAATGAAATAAAATGAGAAACAACCAAAGAGGCATTCCAGAACTATTGCTATGCACATGCTCAGGATAGTTTTCAATTGCTTAGTAGTTTTAGACTGCTAACAACTAAGGATTAAGGATGAAAAATTTGAATATTTTCCATTTTTCTTCTCTGTCTTACATCTTCTTTTTTGTATATTTCCATTTTTCCTTGCTCCTCATCATCTTCTCATCTGCCCCCAATGCCATTGAGCAAAGTAATGGTATGACATGAAATAAAAGTGGTCTCTGAAGCTGGAAGGAACCTTCAAGATTATCTAATGCAACCATCTCAATTCATAGCTAAGAAACTGAGGCCAAGAGATGTCAAGCAATTTGTTCAAAATTAAACAAAGTGCTCTAGCTCTACATTAAATTGTTGCTCTATGATTCCATGCTGCTAGCATATATCATGTTCATGCAGATATTTATATACAAGTGAAACATATTAAAATAAAAATTACATTCCTTTCCTGATTTATTTCTTAGTTGAGAGTGAAAATGATTTTTATTTCTTTTATGTACTAAAGCACTGAGCCATGATTTCTACCTCTTATAAATATAAAAATTGAATATTGATTGTACCCTAAAATTCTATTTTGGTGAATAATTAATGTTTTACTTAATTATTCTTTTTGCAGTGTATTTGTAATCTAATCAAAATATTTGTCATTAAATAATATACAGTATCTATAAAAGAGGTGGCATAGTAGATAGAGAACAGGACTTGGAATCAGGAAGATCTGAGTTTGAATGCTGCTTTAGACATTCTCTAACTGAGTGAAAGGCAGCTAGATGCAGTGGATAGAGTGGCAGGCCTGGAGTCAGGAAGACTCACCTCCACGAGTTCAAATCTGACTTCAGATATTTACTAGCTATGTGATTTTGGGCAAGTCACTTAACTTCTGCTTGCCTTAATCCACTGGAGAAGGAAATGGAAACCACCCCCAATATTTTTTGCCATTCAGCTGCCCCTGAAATAATTGGAGGAAATGCTAAATTTCAGTTAGAGGTGGGGGAAAGAAAAAAATGTAGATTCTTCTCACCCAGATTCATGGACCCTTTGTATTCTAGATTAAGAACTCTTGCTATAGAATTGCTTAATAGTTAAAAGAGGTAACATGCTTTCCTCCAAAGTGTCATATTTATGCTGAAGAAATAACTTAAAATCCTAGTCACTCTGACTCTGTTTAGCTCATTAAACCATGTTAGCATATTCTGGGGTATTCCTGATAGGATTTCCCAGGGCTCTGTGTGGGAGCATTTTGGAGATGGGAGGCACAAATCAAGCATGTAGTTAATATAACAGAATCAGAGAGGGGAAGAACTATAACAAAAACCTCATTTGATACTTCAGCATGACATGGAGGTAAACTTGGGGTTGGGGAGTTAGTTTATGGCAGAGGAATGTAGATTCTATCAGATTTTACCATGCTGCAAAGACCTTGAATACTTCCCCTATGACAGACCATCGCACCTGCTTTCCTAGACCTAGCTAAACTAAGAAAGACGTCAGCCCATACTGGTAGTCTAGTCACTTAGTGATAAATTCTTTGTACACAAAAATAAGAAAATGAAAAATTGTTCCTTTTTTCTATGTGGTCTCCTTCTTCTGAAAACAGGACCAGAGAAAGGGTGCTTAAGAGTTACACAGGTTAGGTACATGAGATCCAACATCTGGATATATTATATTGAGTATCTACATTAACTTGGGTGGTACTACTCTAAAGGGGAAGGACTGAATCCTTGTCCATTGACCAAAGAGGTTGAATGGAATTGAATCAATCTTGACATTCTCATCATAATCCAATCAATAGAGAGAAGGAAATTGCAGCTAAGTAGAAAGACAGTTTACAGGTTTCCCTCAGAGTGATAAATTAAGGAATTCAGAAAATTCATTTTATCATTTGTCCAAAGGCAACAAGAAACATCATTTCATGGGTTATTTGTTCATTTTATATTGCAATCCTCAGGTTTGTTTTATATACAAAAAAGACCAACATGAAAATAATTTCAGTTTATGCATTAATGTCTGTTGCAGATGATAAAGATATAAGGAATTCTGTGAAGAACTCTATTACACTCTCCAGATGAAAGCTGAATATACTTTGATGTTCAGTGACTTAAATGCCTTCATGGAAATAGGTGAAAATGATGAAAAATAAGTGGGAAAATGTGCTTCTAGAAGAAGGAGCTCAAAGGCTTGTACCTATCCACAATTCTTTATGACTGTGCATCATGAATACTAGAGGCACATTGGTTAGACTGCTGGACCTGAAGCCAGGAAGAAGTGGATTCAAATCTGGTCTCAGACACTAACTAACTATGAAACCCTGAGCAAGTCACTTAATCTCTATGTACCTCAGTTTTCTTGTCTGTAAAAAAGGGGAAGATGAGAGTACACCCCCCTCCCCAAAGTTATTATATTGTTAAATGAGATAATATGTATAAAGTGCTTTCTAAAGCTGAAGTCCTATACAAATGCTAGCTACTATTTTTATTATATTTTCTTCAATAAACATAATGATGCTCTACATGGACAGCACTGAATAGCAAAAAAGTGAACTGGATTATAGCCCTCTTGGTGAACAAATGATTCATTATTAATATGGGAATCATTCTTGAATCAGCTATATACACTCAGATGATCAACTTGTTTTAGTTTTGTTTTGTTTTTTAGACTCTTACCTTCCATCTTGGAATCAATACTAAGTATTGGTTCCAAGACAGAAGAGTGATAAGGGATAGGTTGATGGAGATTAAGTGACTACACAACTGGAGGTATCTGAAGTTAGATTTGAATCCAGGACTTCCCATCTCTAGGCTTAACTCTCAATCCACTGAGCTACCCAGCTGCCCCTAGACTACTGGCTTGTTGGTTGAACTTTATACAAAGCTAGAAGAAAGAATAAAAATAAGAAAAAGATCATAGGATCATAGAACCAGAGATGAAAGAAGACTTCAGACACCACCTAATTCAACCCTGTTTATATAAATAATATTAAGGAGGCCTAGGGAGATTAAGTAACTTGCCAAGATTAAAAAAAAGATTCAGAATGAAATATAAAGAGCCCCAACCATATCTATTTTTAAAATTTGTTGATACTAAAACATATGGAGAAATACATAATAATTATAGAATTTAATACAGAAGTTAATCAACATAAATCAATTGCTCTAAGGAGGGAGCCAAAAGAGTCTAAAAACTACCTTAGTCAGCAAATAGGTTTCTTCATTGACAAGGAATGTCAACTAAGGGTAACACTAGTTTAAAATATAAATTCATTTGTTGATTGTCTTTCATTTTGAAAGGGATCAATGACATCACAGGGTGATGACTTATGAATTGGATTGAAGTGAGGCAGTTGCACAAAGTCATCAGCCTTACTTTCTCTTCCATAATCATTCAAGTTCGGTGACAAAAGTCAAGATTGCTGGTGATGGCCTGGGATGTAATGGATGACCTTGGCATCTTAGACATCTGACCAAGCTCTAAGTGTTCCACCACACTTGCTTCAGCTGCCTTCATGGACATGGAAAAAATTATTCTCATACAGTCCTTCCACCAAGGGAAGTCTTCACATGCTTGAAGTAGAGACATCCTCCTAAGCCCCTGACAGGTTTGAGCCCTGTCAGTTACCCTCAACATGATTTAGCATTTATCTACTGAGATAATTTACTAGGATGTGGCCTCTGCTCGTGCTCCAATTTCTTAGAGCTCAGGTAAGAGTGACAAGTAAGCACCAAACGTGGATGAGCCAGCCCCAAAAATGGCTCAGAAAGCCCTCATACTGGAGATGCTTGTCCTCCCTGAACAAGCCATGAGTCCCATTTATACAACCTCATAAAAAAGGATGGTAGGAATTTTAAAACAATATTTCCTCAAAAAACAGCAAAGAACTATTACTCTTTGTAGATGATATGATAGTATACTTAGAAATTCCTAGAGAACCAACTAAAGAATTAGTTGAAATAATGAATAACTTGAGCAAACTTGCAGAATGCAAAATAAACTCACAGAAACCATCCTCATTTCTATATTACTAACAAAGTCGACAGCAAAAGATAGAGAAATTCTATTTTAAAACAACTCTAGACAAAATAAAATACCTATATATCTACTTGTCAAGGCAATGGCAGGAATTATATGAACAAAATTACAAAACATTTTTCATGCAAATATTGTCAAATCTAAACAACTGGAAAAATATTAATAACCCATGGGTAGATCAAACTAATATTAAAAATTACAATTTTACCTAGCAATTCAATTATTCAGTGCCACACCAATCAACTACAAAAAATTATTATATAGAAATAGGAAAAATAATAAAATTCATCTGGAAGAACAAAAGATCAAGAATATTAAACAAATTAATGGAAAAATGTAAAGGAAGATAGCCTAGCAGAACCAGATTTTAAACTGTATTATAAAGCAGTAATCATCAAAACAATCTGATACTGGCTCTGAAAAAGAATGGTGGATCAATAGAATAGATTAGATTTACAATATATTGGGGTAAATGATCTTAGCAGTCTAGTGTTTTATAAATCCAAATATTCCAACTTGGGGGATAAGAATTTACCATTTAACAAAAACTGCTCCCCAAACTAGAAAACAGTATGGAAGAAACTAGACAAAACCAATATCTTACTCTCTACCAAGATAAAGTCAAAATGGGCATATGGTTTAGACATAAAGGATGATACCATAAATAAATTAGAGGAACATAGAATAGTTAACTTGTCAGATCCTATGAAGAATAGTTAACCTGTCAGATCCTTTGAAGAAGGGTAGAATTTATTACCAAACAAATGATAGGCAATATTATGCAATGTAAAATGAATAATTTTGATTATATTAAATATTTTATATAAACAAACCTAATATAACCAAGATTAGAAGAGAAACATCAAATGGGGGAGGAGTGACAATAACAAATTTCTCAGATAAAGATTTCATTTGTCAAATATATAGAAAACAGAGTAAAATTTATAAGAATACAAGTCATTCCCAATGGAATGGTCAAAGGATATGAATAAGCATTTTCAGGTAAATAAAATATAGCAATAATCATGAAAAAATATTTTAAATTTCTCTTGATTAGACAAACGCAAATTAAAATGATTATGAGTTACCTATCAGATTAGCCAATTTGACAGTAAAGGAAAATGATCAGTGGAGGTGATGTGGCAAAATTGGAACATTGTTGGAGTTGTGAACTGATCCAACCATTCTGTAGGACAACATGGAATTCTGCCCAATAGACTAGAAAATTTTGCATACACTTTGATCCTGCAATATCACTACTGAGTCCGTATCTCAAAGAGATCATAAAAAAGAGGGAAGGACCTACCTGTAAAAAAATATTTATAGCAACTGTTTTTATGTTGGCAAAGAATTGGAAACTGCAGGTATGTCCATCAATTGGGGAATGGCTAAGAAAATTGGGCAATGTGATGGTGATAAAATACTATTGTGCTGTAAGAAATGAAGAGGAGGATGATTTCAGGAAAAAGCTAAAAAATCTACATGAACTTATACAAAATGAAATAAGCAGAACCAGGAGAATATTGCACAAAGTAACAATGACATTATGAAATAATTAATTGTGAAAAGACTTAGCTACTCTCAGCAAAACAAAGATCCAAGACAATGCTGAAGTAATTATGCCCAAAAATGCTATCCACCTCCAGAGAAAGAACTGTTGTAGTTGGAACGCAAATCAGAGCATACTATTTTTTGTTGTTTTTTTCAACGATTTTCTTTTTATTTTTTAGATAAATATTTTTGTACATGTCTTTTTTCCTATGATCTCTTTGGGGTACAAATCCAGGAAATTGTATGACTGGATCAAAGGGCAGGCAGTCTTTTAGAGCTCTTTGGGCATAGTTCCAAATTGCCATCCAGAATGATTGGATCAATTCACAACTCCACCAGCAATGCATTAATGTCCCAATTTTGCCGCATCCTTTCCAACATTCATTATTCTCCCCTGCTGTCATTTTAGCCAGTCAGCTAGGTGTGAGGTGATACCTTGGTTGTTTTGATTTGCATTTCTCTAATTATTAGAGATTTAGAACACTTTTTCATGTGCTTATTGATAGTTCTGATTTATCTGAAAATTGCCTATCCACGTCCCTTGCCCATTTATCAATTGGAGAATTGCTTGATTTTTTGTACCTTTGATTAAACTCCTTGTATATTTGAGTAATTAGACCTTTGTCAGAGTTTAATATCTGGTACTGCTAGGCCACCTTCCTTCACTTTTTTTTTCATTATATCCCTTGATATTCTTGATCTCTTGTTCTTCCAAATGAACTTTGTTATAGTTTTTTTCTAATTCTGTAAAAAAGTTTCTTGGTAGTTTGATAGATATGGCACTAAATATGCATTTTTGATGTGTTTCTCCGGCTTTCTCCTCTAGCCACCTCCCTGGTGCCTGTGTTTTACTCCCCAAGTCTGGCAACAGCAAGGCCCTCTCTCCAGGTTGATGCACCTGTGTGCCCAAAAATTTCAGGGGCTGCTGGAGACTCCGCACACCACGTGGGGGAGGGGTCCTGGGATTCACCTTCTATCCCCTCAGACCCAATGGTTCAATAATTCAAGCCTTTTTCTGTCTTACCTCTTGAGCTGTCCAGCAGTAGGATCCCCCTGCTCTGTCCTGTTGTTAAATTTGGTCCTCTTTCTTCTCGAAGTGCTTTGTTTTCTATCTCGGTATGGAAAGGGTGCAGAGGTTTTAAGATTTTCTCTATCTAAGCCACCATATTCCTCTAAGATCCAATCTTGAAAGAAAAAATTGATGCTTCTTGCCAAAGTCAACCAGTTAAATTATGACATTGATACAATGTAATTCTCTGCTATATTATACTCCCTTTATTATTTTATTCACTTTTTCCTTACTTTTCACATGAAAATATTTCCATTTTTTCCCTATTTTTGGAAAAAAACAAAACAAATTGTATACTTTACCCAAATTTCCCCTCAAACTATCCTCTTACTCATCTCCAATTCTTTGGTCATCTCCTAGATAGAACTATTTTTCATTGTCTCCTTGTCTATTCCTCTCACTCACTTCAGAATCCTCTTTAAATCTAGGTTCAGCCCACCAATTCAACTCACACTATTTCACCCATGATTGCAAGTGGGCTTTTAGCTTACAAATCCAATAATGCTTCCTTTAGTCTGCATTCACTTCTTTGTGATTTTTGGCACTATTGACTTCTTTCTCTTTTTTCCAGATTACATCAATACAGTTTTAAATAATTGTTTTCTGACATTTTTCAATCCATGTTTTCCTCCCACTGCTCTCCAAGACAGTAGGTAATATGATATAGCTTCATGTGTGTTATCACACAATACATATTTCCAAGAACATCATATTGTATAAGAAGACATATCATTTACACTAAAGAAAAATTCATGAAGGGAATAAAGGGAACAACGGTATGCTTCAATATGTATTCATATCACATTAGTTCCTTCTATGGAAATAGATTGACTTTTCCTTCATGGGTTACTTAGAATTATCCTGGATCCTTATATTGTTGATAAGAGTTAAGTAATTTACAGTTGATCATCATGCATTATTGTTGTTACTGTTTGTAAGTTCTCCCAAATCTGATCACTTCACTTTGTATCAATTCATATGTCTTCCAGGTTTTTTGTGATTATCTTGTTTATCATTTCTTATGGCACAATAGTATTCCATTGCAATGAGATACCACAGCTTGCTCAGCCATTCCCCAGTTAATGGATATCCCTTCAGTTCCCAGTTCTTTGCCTCCACAAAAACAGCTACTATTAATATTGTTCAAGTAGATCCTTTTCCCCTATCTTTAATCTTTTGAGGAAACTATTCCTTTCCCTTAAGCATTCTTATCTTTGTTTTTATAATACTCTATACTTCTGTCTCTCCTCTTACTTGCCCAATGGCTCCTTCTCAAAATGCTTTGCTAAATCATTTTACTCCTTTGTATGGATGCACCTCAGGATTATATCTTGGCTTTCTTCTATCTGGTAAATTATTCTGGGTGATCTTAGCTCCCATATGTCAAAGTACCACTTCTACAGAGGTTAATCCCAAATCTAGTTGCATGTTACCAGTTCTCATTTCTTATCTGAGCTAGAATCTTGTATAACTGTCTTGGGCTGCTACCTGGATTGTTCCATAAACACCACAAATTCATCACGTCTAAAAACAGTTCCTCAACTCCTTCAACACTAAATGCAATCAATTACCAAATACTTTGATTACTTCTATTTTTACACATCTCTCATATCCACTCCTCTCTTTCCACTCACAATTCCCTTCCAATTATACTCCCTGCCTACAGTTTCTCCTCATTAGTCTGCAATTTGCAGAACTTCCAGATTGATTTTCCTGAACTTCAGATCTGCTCCTGTTATTCTCTAGCTTAAGAAGATTCTAAGATAAAATACAAATGACTCTGGCATTTAAAGTATTCTACCTTCCATCTCCTTGCCTTTGAATAGAATCTCCATAACTGGAAAGCTTTCCTTTTGCCTATATCTGGAATTCAGAAAACCTGATTTCAAATCCATTCTCAGTCACTCACTGGCTATGTGACCTTGGGCAAAGGCAAATCATTTAACCACTATCTACCTCAGTTTCCTCATCTGTAAAATAGAGAAAACAAATACACCTAACTCCTAACATTGTTATGAGAATAAATAAAATATACTTTTCAAATGCTTTGCAAACTTCAAAGTATTATATAATGATAGTTGTTGTTTTTTTTTCAGTCTAGCCTTTCTCTTAAGCTCATCTTAGGAAGTGGCTTCTGTGGAAAATCGTTTCTTTAACTCCTCAGTTCTTAGTACTTCCCCAACCCCAAAATTACTTTTCATTTACTCTAAATATATTTTGTATATATGTTCTTCTCAGTAGAATATAAATTTTTTTGAGGTCAGAGCTGCTTAGTTTCCTTTCTTAAATTTATATTCTCATTTTTAAATTTTATATTCCCTATATACCCTAGAAATATTTCAAATTTATAACAGGTGCTTGTTGAATTGAATTAACTGAATTATTAACATAAAGTAGCATAAATGAGAAGATATGAACTTGCCAAAAGTGCAACCCCAGTCACAGAGAAGATCCAGAGTGGAGTCCAAGTTGAGGAGAAATTCCCCCCAAAAGTTGAGGTCTTCCAGATGTTTGATGCTCATTCAGTCAATTGATAAATCTTTATTACATGCCTGGGATGAGTCAGGCACTGAGCTAAACACAGAGCATACAAAGAGGCAAAAGACAATCCCTGCTCTTGAGGAGCACAGTCTAATGGGTGTGACAACAAGCAAACAAAACTATACAAACAATATGCGGGATAAATAGGATTTAATTGACAGACAAGGTAAAAGAAGTCTTTTACTGTGTTACCTAGCTGCTTCAAGATTTCTTGGAAAAGGAAGAAAACCAGGAAAAAGCAAGGTCACATCTTTCTCTTGTTATCTGTTGCAGCCTGTTTGTACCCACCATGTGCCTTTCTATAACTCTCTCAGTTTAGTACTTCAGTGAAGTTCTTTGTCTTGCTGCTACATGATAACAGCAATAAAATGTTAATTTGAGGAAGATAAGCATGTTGCATGATGGACAAGTATTAATCTGTTGTTATCACCATCCCTGGAGACAATACCTTCATAGAGGAGATGGAAGATCTCTTGGAGGTTTTTACTACCTGGCTGTTCTTTCTAGATTTTGAGTGTGAGTGTCTTCTGAGCTGTTGCTTAGTCATAAATCCTTTTGCTGGAGAGAATGATGACTCTATGCAGATGGCCTGCCTGAGGGTAGAAATTGGCACTAGAGCTTGGAAAAGGAGACTCTTTCTCTTTGATCTTGTTGGAATTGTAGAAGAGTGTATGAAACTCTGTATATCTCTCTTGAAGAAGGAATGGAAAAAACATCTCTTTTCTTCAGTCAGGTCATTTTCTCCCCAGTTCAGCATCAGGGCAAAACAGAAACACAAATAATACACACGTTTTGAAACCTGATTATATTCTTAATCATTGTTTTCATGGAAATTGTGTCATTGACTTTTTTCCTTAGATGATTAGGGACTAGGTTCACATCATTTTTCTTTTTGCCTATATTTGTATTCCCCAAAACTTAGCCTGGTACCTGGTATATAGTAAACCCTTAATAAATCTTTGATATCAAACAGTTAATGTTTTTAAGTGCTTACCATGTACCAGGTACCATGCTAAGTTCTGGGGATACAAAAGGCAAAAGACAATACCTTTCCTCAAGAAACTCACAATCAAATGGGGGGGGGGGACAACAAGCAAACAAACAAATATATATATATATGTATATATATATATAATATATATATATATATACAAACAAGCTATATACAGGATAAATAGGAAATAATTAAAAGAAGGAAAACACTAAAATTAAGAATGATTGGGAAAGTCCTCCTTTAAAAAATGGGTTTTTAACTGGAACCAGAGAATCAGTAGGCAGAGCCGAGAAGGGAAAGCCCATCAGGTATGGACAATCCCCAGAGAGAATGTCTGGAGTTAGAAATAAAGTATCTAGTTCATGGAACAGCCATAATATGGCCAGTGTCATTGGATGGAAGAGTACAGAGTCAGGAGAATTCGGTATAAGACTGGAAAGGTCAGAGAGGGCTAAGTTGAAAAGGCCTTTGAAAGCCAACAGAGTATTTTTCATTTGATTCTGGAAACTAACTTGACTTTTTCAGCTTTTTTTTTGCTGTTTTTTCTAACCTATAGAGGTAATACAGCATTCTTGGGACAAAATGAAGTAATCGATTTACTAATAGAACTAAAGCAAAGATTCGAATTATGATAGTAGGTGATAAATATTCATCTTAGGAATAGCTAATTGTCATTATGTGCTAGGCAGATCTCTGAGAGGGTTCCAACTATTTTTCACTGACTAGGCAGCCTTCTTGGGGGTTTGGGGTGGAGGCAGGATTGGCTGATTTAAAATATTTAAACTTCTGAATAAAAGATATTAGTGAATCTTGAAACTGCATGACTTCTGATTTTCTCTCCCAAACAGTCTCTTCGTGATTCCACACCTCCTCAGTATATATTGCTCATTAAGATTTTAGAAATGGCCTAGGCTGTCCTTTTATCTTTTTAAAATTCCAGAAGAGCCTTATAATTTATGGAAATTAAAAGACTCCTCTATCTTTAGTCAATAAAGTTTCATTATTTTCTGAAAGGCTAAATTTATGGCATCCCACAGAAAAAGAATTGGGAGACTAATGAGAGAGCAGTTGCTTGAATTATGAATAAGAATGCTTATGACAATGTATCTGCGTGGAAATAATTGTTTTTAGGCTCAGATTTATGTGAAGGACTCCACTGAAATTAATTCAACTCTGTCAAAAGTTTTATGTGGCTGCAAATTCCCAGGGATCTTGAATTAATGGGACAAGTTGAACTTTGCCACAAGAGGCCACAAAAGATAGTCAATATTTGTATGTGTTTATTTCAGTCAAAGTTCATAGAGAACTAGCTCTATATTTCTTGGGGTTCTGAGTGGCGTTTTGTGGCGTCGGATGGAATGAGAACAGTCAGACTAAATGCTTAGCTCATCACTGCTCCAACTTGCCATGGAGTCTTTTTTTTTTAATTTTTAAACCCTTAACTTCTGTGCATTGGCTCCTTGGTAGAAGAGTGGTAAGGGTGGGCAATGGGGGTCAAGTGACTTGCCCAGGGTCACACAGCTGGGAAGTGTCTGAGGCTGGATTTGAACCTAGGACCTCCCATCTCTAGTCCTGACTCTCAATCTACTGAGCTACCCAGCTGCTCTCTTGCCATGGAGTCTTGAGTTTAATATATACTGGTTTCACACAAAGAGCTCAGAGAAAGAATCACAGCTGTGAAGGGGTTACAAATTATACAAAAACCCATTAAAGTCTAAAAAGTAGAGAGATAGGTCCAGGGTCAAAGGCCAAATTCCAACCGCCAATTAGTAGGAGGTTAATTCTGGGAGCAGAAATATATTTCATAGAGATACTAAACAAATTGAGTCCTGTACTCTTGATTTACAGGATTGCACCTCGTCAGATAAAGTCTTGTCTAGCTTTGTCTGTTTCTGGCCTCGATTATCTAAGTAATATATTTTTTAGAGTTCAGGCTTCTTAATTATCAAGGAGAGAAATTGTTAACTCTGTACCTTCTGGTTTACTAGGAACTTAAAGCTTTTCAATAAGTCTATAATGTTTTTCCAATAAGAAAAGGTATGGATCATAAAAGGGGTCAAAAGAGTAGTCTCAGATTTTTATCTTTTTGAAACTCTGTTTCTCTTAATGGCTTCCCACAAAAGTTTATATGGAGAAAGGTCCATAGGATCATAAATACAAAGGAAGGGACATCAGAGGTCATTTAGTTTAACCCCTTGTCAGGGAAACTCAGGTCCCAAGAGTTTAAGTGACTTATCCAAAGCCACACATGCATTAATTACTATGCCAAGATTTTAATTAAGTTCTTGTAACTCTTTCCAAGCAGCCCTTTTGGTTCCCTGTCTCTTTTCAACTAGAAATCCCAGAAATAAGAAAACATAGCTTATTTACATTTATAGTTTCCTTAGTCTAACACAGAACTTTGTACACAGCAGGAATTTTTAAATTGCTATTTAAATGGAATTGAGGTGCTGATGAATTACTTAAAAGTTCTAAAAATTGAATTAATTTCATGTCTATTTGTAGTGCAAATATATTTTTCTATTTCACTTTTGAGTGCTATTGAGAATCTAGGTAGAAGTAAGGAACAGTTGCTCTCTCATAGACAACAAATAATGATAAAATAGTTGCTCCAGAATTCAGAATTGGTAGGCCAGAACTTTTGGCTCCTACTCAAACTCAATGTACTACTTGATTCAAGGAATGTTAATTGGCCATTGACAACTACCCCAATTTCTTCATCATTAGAACTGACAAGCTTGCCTATTTGAATGTGGTTATCACAATTTTCACGAATCCCACACGCTAGCTGAATTTTGGGGATTTTGTTTCAGTGTGCTTTCCACTTTCCTATAGCCAGAATAATTTCAAACTATAGTCAAATTTCAGCATCTTCCTTTCTACCAACTTTCTTTCAATTAAGTTCAATTGAATCAGTTCATTTTAACATATATTGGGTACATGCTTACTATTATGAAGTCTGTGCCACACAACAGGAGAAGATACGTAATTCTTGTCAAATTTCCTTCTTTTACCTCAAAGTCTTGAAATTTCTGTCACCAGCATATTCTTCTATGAAACAAGCAGAGGTTTTTTAAATTTTTCATAAGAATTTTTAAATGCCTACTATGTGCCAGGCATTGTTCTAAACACTTTTCACTACAATCTCATTTCACGTTCATAACAATCCTGAGAGTTAGGTACCCTTATCATTCCCATTTTGCAGGTGAGGAAACTGAGGCATATGGAAGTGTAATAGCTTGCCCAGGGCCACACAGCCATTACTTATTGAAGATTAGATTTGAACAGGGTTCGATCCACCACCTAGTTGCCTCCATAATGCTTATTAGGAAATTTTTTTTAACCCAAACTGCCACCTAGTTTTATCTCTCTCACCTTTTACCTATACAGCTTTAACCTAAATTTAGGAGTCCCCTTATCAATTCAGATAAGTTACTTTTCTACAATTTACTCTTTTAAAGAACTGTCAGAGGCATTGAAAGATTAAATGATTTACCCAAGCTCAAACAATTTGTTTCAGAGGAAGATTTCAAACTCAGTTCTTTCTGACTTTAAGACTAGATATCTGTCCATAATACCACACTATCTAAAGTGTGGAACTTTGTGGATCCTCAGTATTTCCCCCCCCCCACATAAGGTGTAGTCTTCTTCTCTAACCATATTCTGGCCATGACTCTTATCCCATCCGATAAAGTTTCAGTGGTACCTATGAGGTGAAATGAACTACTTTCCAAAAGGTCTCTAGCTTAGCTTCCATATTACTTACACTATGTGTATCAACATTTGGGGGTTTATTACTGGCTCTACTCATATATTATTACCTTTGAATTGTCTAGGGTCATCTCTCTCTTCTCCTTTCACCCAAAGTCATCTCTCTTTTCCCCTACTAGTCATCTCTCATATCCAACATGATCATCTCTTTAATACTGCCCTACATAATTTCTCCACCAATATCATTTCTTCCCCCCATCATAACCTTCCTTTCTCCATACAGAATATCTCAAGCTCATATATAATCATTTCTCCTCTCTATACACAGAACTCTCCTCCATGTAGATAATTATTTCTCTTCCTTCTGTACTATTCATCTTTCTTAAGCTTGTACATAATCCTGCATGTGTGGATTCTCTTGTGCTCAGTTTTCTGTGTTCTAAAGTTCTAGGCAGTTTTCATGTATTTTCTCCATGATAGTTTCAAGTTTTATGAATTGTTTTGTTCCTCTGGGAAACCCATAATCCCCAAACAGTCTCTCTGCCAACTGTCTTTGAGATAAAATGTTTTGTTTATATAGAGATCATGCATTCTTTTATTACTAGTACATTTTTATTCTCTGCTTCAGACTGTCCATCACTTCAGGATATTCATATTCCCAATCGGTTTTTCTCTCTTTTAACTTCTTTGCAAAGATGCATCTTTATAGGTTAAAGTTGTGGGGTTTTTTTCTGTTTTACCAATTATTTCTGCTGTGCATACCTTAGATTCTGTTTTCATAATTCTTATTTGTCTTTTAAAACATTCAGAAATGTGCTTCTATGATCCTATGCTCTCTTGAAAATAAACAGGGTCTCCTCTCTCATCAGATGTTGACTCAATTTCCTTTGTCACAATATTTGTTTAGAGATATTTTGGCTCACTGTGAGCATCCCCTATAAGCTCTATCCTGATCCCTCTTCTCTTTTCCCTCTATTTTTTCCACTGGGTGATCTCATCGGCTCCCATGATGATCTCTATGCTGATGGTTTTCATGTTAGGAAATTCACGTTTCATTTTGCTGTCCCAAGTAGCTTCTTGAGCTCCAGAGGTGGCTCCAATTGAATACTAGTCTGCTTTCCTTACAATCTAAAGCAGCACCCCCACCCACTGCAATACTACTGTGCTCCCATTGTTCCTTTCTTCCATGGCCAAGTGCTGGTATAATATGGTGCTTACCCCAAACAGATTGTAATTCTGCTTTCCTAGACCTCCCTTCTCCCTAAAGAGATATGCACAGTTGAAATCTGCTGCTCATTGAGTGAACGGGATGAGGGTGAAGAGCATGCTGGCAGAGACTGAAGGAACTGCTACAGAATTGTAGAGTAGATCCCATAGAACATGGGTCAGGCTGTATCATCTTGACAAGTGTGAGGGCTGATGGAGGTTAGGGGAAGGGCAGTGGCATTAAAAGTGTTATGGAGGGGGCAGCTGGGTAGCTCAGTGGAGTGAGAGTCAGGCCTAGAGACAGGAGGTCCTAGGTTCAAATCCGGCCTCAGACACTTCCCAGCTGTGTGACCCTGGGCAAGTCACTTGACCCCCATTGCCCACTCTCACCAATCTTCCACCTATGAGACAATACACCGAAGTGCAAGGGTTTAAAAAAGTGTTATGGATTAGGGATTAGCCTTCTCAGTTATTAATTGTGAGTCTCCTTAGTGTCATAGCCTATGGAAACCACTGAAATCACTTTATTCTTCCAGAAACCTTTTTATTTTGGAGAATTTTAAGAGGTTATTAGAAACCAGGTAAAATGTCTAGTATGCCATCTTGTAGACCATGTCACAAGGAGAGCTTCACATTCTTGTGTTTCTGTTAATCATTGGCAAATAGACAAAACTGGAAAGGAATATATCCTTTAGAGCAGGGGTCGGCAACCTTTTTGGCCGTGAGAGCCATAAATGCCACATTTTTTAAAATGTAATTTTGTGAGAGCCATACAGTGCTCACATTGCCGCTCCTGTAACAGCACCTGAAAAAATTTTGACTTTATGGCTCCTGCAGAAAGAGCCATATCTGGCCCTCAAAAGAGCCATATCTGGCTTGAGAGCCATACGTTGCCGACCCCTCCTTTAGAGAGTCACCTGGTTCAATACTACCCCCCAGGTAAGGATGACCTCAAGGGACAATGACTTTCCCAAAGTCATACACATAGTTGGTGGCAGACTATATAATGAAATGGTGAAAGTATAATGAAGTACTTATAAAGGAGTATCAATACATGGCAATAAAAATAGTACTAACCAATCACTGGATCACTGGGGTGAAGAATGGTGTATTACAATTCGGAAGGAGCTGTCTTATAAAGGCTCCTGAATCAAATAGGAAGTATAACTGAGATCCCTTAAAGAGGCCTTTTATTTAATGGACACATCTGGGGACATTTAAAATCAAACAGAAAGCTAAACACCCTTCTATGATAGTATGGTGAGAAAGAGACTCCCTTTAACAACGTGTGCCAGTGGGCAGAATTTGGAGTGTAGGAGGTGGAGTAGGAAGGTAATGAGTCTAATAATTCCCTGTTGGATTTCTGTTTTGGAGGAAAAATGAAAAGCTAAGAATCACAGTGATACATGACATTTATCTCCAAGTGGCACCCTGCTTATGTTCCTGCACTTTTAATTTATTTTCAAGGTGATAGAATCATTAAGTTAGTCAGGAAGGTTGGAAGCTCAAAGAACTCTCACTTAAGGAAAAAATAATAATGGTTTAGGAGTCTTCTTCTACTAATTACCTATGCTGCCTATAGTGTTAGAGCTACTAACAATGATGAATCCTGAGGAGGATATAAAATGAAGTGGTTGAGTAGAGTATGGAATAGTTAAAAGTGTTACTAGGAATCTATCTCTGATAAAGAGAGAAGCAGAGACTCAGTGCTGAAAGCTATTTATTCAGGGAGTGAGATTGCCCATGGGCAATAGATCTATTTTTTAAAGGTTTATTTCATTCCTTTCAGTTCTTATAATGCAATTATTTCCCAGCTTATCTCCTGCCCACAAGGAAGTCTACCTTGTAACAGAGAAAAATAGTGAAGCCAAACCAGCTGATAAGATGACCACTTATGATAGCTTATACAAAAGTCTATCCCATTAGGCTCAGGCACCCACTAAGAGGAAGAGATGTGTTTGCCCATTGTGTATATTGTTAGAGTAGATGTGCATAATTCATTCTATATTAGCTTATGTAGATCTTTCCATGTTTTTTTATGTGGTTGAGCCTTCCTCCCCCCACCAAAGGCTTGACTGAGCTTAGGTTCAGTCCTAAGGGACTAAATTCAAAAGATCTCTTCCTCTCTTTGGTCCTTTAAATAAAGTTTAGTTTTTTCTAGATTGCTTCAAGCATAGTATTTAACAGGGGCTCTGCACCCCATACCAGTGCCCAATATATCAATATGAATATTGAATGGCATTACAGAAAATTCATTGAATGTGAATGACTGAAAGGAGCCTAAGAACAAATGAAAGCATCTAAAAAGTTCATTTGACTTCTCTTGAAAAGTATAGAGACTTTGAGGGATGCTTAACAAATAATCCCCATTAGTCTCCCACCTACATCATAGTGTTGACAAGATCCACATCTCCCAGGATTATCATGACACGGCTCCATTTTGGAAACCACATTACTAGTATTCTTCCATCTCCAAAGTGCATGTTGTCAGGGAAGATTCTCTAAAAGGCTAGTGTCCAAATACTTAATTCAGGGACTCCTAATCATTTGGGATCAAAAATTGCATGGAAAAAACATGGGTGGGGGATAAGGGGAAGAAAATGGCCAGGAACTCCCCCTCTCAGTCTATTCACACACTATAACTTGTCATTTTCCATTCCTCTCTCTTGTTGAATTCCAAGAAGAAATCTAAGAGTAAAAGCCTGGGGAAATTAATTTTTAAAAAGGAGATTGAGTTATTTCATAACTCACCTTTATAGAACCTCTGTAAAAGGGCTGCTTTTCTCACAAGAGACTGCCCGCCCTGTAACTCTCCGTCACCAAATATCTTAAGGGCAGCCACGGTCAATGGAGACCAATCAGAGTGTCTTCTCTCAGCTAGATGCTAGAGCACAAGTTTACCTCCTGAGTTGTTCTGAAGCTCCAATGAGAGAATGCGTATAGAGTTAATTTATAAACCTCAATTTGTTAAGTCGTTTCAGTCATGTCCAATTCTTTGTGACCCTACTTAGGGTTTTCTTGTGGTTTGTTATTTCCTTCCTCGGCTCATTTTATATATGAGGAAAAAGAAGCAAACTCCGGTTATCCTGACTATAGACCTGATGCTCTACCTACCAGCTACAAACCTTAAAGCACAAGGTAAATATCCACTATTAGTACATTAATATCCTGTCATTGAATAAGAACTGCCAGACCTGCCTTTAAAACAAAAAAATTTCTCTTTTCTTTAGAAGAACCTGGCACCTTGCCCAGAGTATTTAATCTCTTGCACAGCCAGTTCATTCCAAAATGATGGAAACTCCATGCTTCATGAGTATCTCTGGTTTCTCCAAGGAAGTTTCCTTGAATTGAAGCCAATTCTAATTCCTAACTACCCACTTTCCATGTTTCTCCTGGCGTTAACCCAAGTAGTATTAGAATTTAGGATTCAGGAAATCAGGATTCTAGTATTAGATTGCCATTGACCTCTTGTATGATCTTGGACAAATGACCTTACTTCTTTGGACCTTTGGACCTCAGTTTCTTCAAGTGTAAAATTAAATAGTTGGATTATATGAGACCGATCTTTTCTTCCAAATCTGATATTCTGCAAGTCTAGATAACTTTAGAACTATGAGAAGAAGAAAAAAAAAACACACCTGGGTAGGAAAGTCTCTAGGGAGAATAGAGGAATATCTAGCAACCCCTTTGTCTTAAAGTAAAAATGAAATCTAAGAAATCCTTTTGTCATAATAATAATTAGCATTTTTATAGAACTTTAATATTTACCAAGCACTTTAAATATATTTACTCATTTGCACTCAGAATAACCCTGGAAGGCAGGTACTATTAATATCCCTATTTTACAGATATGGAAGCAGAGACTGAGAAAGGGTACATGACTAGCCCCAAATCACACATCTGGTAAATATTTGAGGCAGGATTTGAACTCAGATTTTGCTGACTTCAGACCCAGTACTATATCAGCTAAGGAAACAACTGCTACTTTTTTCATGAAGACTTTCAAGGCAATAATTGCTCAGGGATCTATAATAGCCAAATGGGGAGAGCATGGCAAAGATGATATCAAATATGATGCAGGGTCTTGACAGTCCCCTCACTTATAAAAATGACTGCTACAGGATAGTGACCACAACCAGGAATATGTGGGGGAAGGAACTACAAAGGCAATAAAGCCATCCTAGATTTGGATATATATATATATATATATATATATATATATATATATATATATATATATATACTGTCTCTTATACA
>NC_058133.1:153529279-153555047 GCF_016433145.1 Gracilinanus agilis | reverse complement strand
GGCAATGGGGGTCAAGTGACTTGCCCAGGGTCACACAGCTGGGAAGTGTCTGAGGCCGGATTTGAACCTAGGACCTCCTGTCTCTAGGCCTGACTCTCAATCCACTGAGCTACCCAGCTGCCCCCTCTGAAATGTTACTCTTGACTAATTTTCAGTTAATGTTCTTTGAATGTAATTAATAACTATATTTAATATTGTTGTCCATTAGCATTCATGAAGAGCCTATTGTGTACTGGGCCCTGTGTAATTATTTTAATTAACCAACTAGAAAATCTGAGGGACTAAACAAAAAATTTAAATGAGATAAAAATGTGTTTAGCAAGGTAGCAAGATTAGATAAAACAAATAGAATCAGAACTCATATGTTATCAATAAGGACAGGGAAAAACCAAAAAGAGGAAACTCCATTTATAATAAGCATAAAGTATTTGGATATTAACTTACCAAGACAGATAAAAAGATAGTTACTGAACAACTTTGCAGAAATAATGGGATTGAACTAGAAGGATATTAAGGATATTTCTTGAGCATAGGACATTGTTTAGGATAAGTCAATATAATAAAAATGCCAATTCCTTTGTTAGTTTTACTGAAATACTGATTGAGCTATCAATCAGCTACTTTATAGAACAAGATAAAATTATAAAATGTATATGGAAAAACAAAGGGGAAAAGAATTTATGGAACACTGGGGGGAGGGAAATGATGAAAGAGAATTTTTTTTTTTTTAAACCCTTGTACTTCGGTGTATTGTCTCATAGGTGGAAGATTGGTAAGGGTGGGCAATGGGGGTCAAGTGACTTGCCCAGGGTCACACAGCTGGGAAGTGGCTGAGGCCGGGTTTGAACCTAGGACCTCCTGTCTCTAGGCCTGACTCTCACTCCACTGAGCTACCCAGCTGCCCCTGAGGAGAATATTTTTTAATCCTCAAAATTTTATGTTTATTTGTATAAAAATTGTTGACTTGGGGGTAGCTCAGTGGATTGAGAGCCAGGCCTAGAGATGGGAATTCCTAGGTTTAAATTTGGCCTCAGACACTTCCTAGCTGTGTGACCCTGGGCAAGTCACTAAACCCCCATTGCCTAGTCTTTACCACTCTTCTGCCTTTGAACCAATATATGCAGTATTGATTCTAAGACAGAAGGTAAGGGTTCCAAAAATAAATTAATTAATATAAATAAATAAATAAATTGTTAATTTATCAATATGGAAATCATTGCCACATGGCCAGTATGTTAAAAACAAATGTTTATAGGGTCATTGATTTAAAGCTAGAAGAGAAATTCAAGGACATCTACCCCAAATCCCTCATTTTACCCATGAGGAAACTGAGGTCAAGAAAGGTTAAAATTACTTGCCCACATAACACCAGTAGGAATTGACAAACCCCAAACCTAAAGCACTTTCCAGTGCACCATACTGCCTTTTATTCCTACTTGACTTTAAGTAGTTTACATTAAAGATGGCTTCTTTGACCTCTCTGTGCTAGCATGTTTCAGAGCTGCATATTTCTCAGTTTTTCAGTACTCCAATGGATCTTTGGTCTCATCCATATTTGAATTCCTTCTAGTAATGCAAATCACAACTCTTTCATGATTGCTTTGTTGCTGTTCAGTCATTTCAACTATGTCTGAATCAGGGTCACTGTTCTATCCATTGTGCCACCTAGCTGCCCTTCATAGCAGGTTCTACATTAAAGGATTGAAAGGCATGGAATGATATTCCAAAAGGTAAAAGATTTGGGTTTACAACCCAGAGTCACCTATCCAGCAAAACTGAGTATTTTCTTTTAGAGGAAAAATGTACATTCAATAAGAGAGAAGATTTCCAAGCATACCTGAGGAATAAGCCAGATCTAAACAAAAAAATCTGCAGTTCAAACACAAGACACAAGAGAAGCCCAAAAAGGTAAATAAGAAAGAGATAATTTAAGGGACTCATTAAAGTCAAAATGTTTATATGTCTACAGAGAAAAAGGATGTCTGTAATTCTTGAAAATTACTCTCAATTGCAGAGAAGATAGAAGCAATTTATTCAATAAGAGGATGGAGAAGTAAGTTGATTATGATGATACATGTCTGTGATGATATATGATATGATGTGTATGTAAATGTGATAATATGGAATGATATGTATATATGATATGATATGTATGCCTATAAATGATATGTAAAAAAATCAATCAAGGGCTGAAAAAGAAGGTTGCACTGAGAGAAAAGGAAAGGGACAGATAGAATGGGATAAATTATATAACATAAAGAGGCATAAAAAAATCATCATAGATAGGGGAGGATAAGGGTGATGATAGGCAATGCTTAAACTTTAGTCTCATCCTAACTGGTTCAGATAGGGAAAAACAAGTATACTCAGAGGGGTATAGAATTATATCTTATCCTATTCAGTGGGGTATAGAATTATATCTTACCCTGCAGAGAAATAGAAGGGGAATAAGACAAGGGAAGTGGGAGGTAATTGGAGGGAGGGAGAAGTGGGTGGGGAGTGACGAAAAGCAAAACACTGGTGAGGAGGAACAGAGAGAAAGGGAACAGAGCAGGATATAAAAGGGATAATATGATGTAGGGCAATACACAGGTAGTAATCATAATGCTGAATGTGAATGGGATGAACTCATCCACAAAATGGAAGCAGATAGCTGAGTAAATTAAAAATCAGAATCCTACTATATGTTGCTTACAAGAAACATATTTAAGGCAGGGTGACACACACAGATTCAAGGCAAGAGGCTGGAGCAGAATTTATTATGCATCATCTAAAGTAAAAAATGTAGGAGTAGAAATCATGATACCAGACAAATCTAAAGTAGAAATTGATCTGATTAAAAGAGATGAGGAAGGAAATTACATTTTGCTAAAAGGTACTATAAACAATGAAGTAATATTATTACTAAACATTTATGCACCAAATCGTATAGCATCTAGATTTCTAAAGGAAAAATTGAAAGAGCTCAAGGAAATAGATAGTAAGACCATACTAATGGGGAATCTCAATCTTCCCCTTTCAGAACTAGATAAATCAAACCAAAAAATAAATAGAAAGAAGCATGGGAAGTGAATGAAATGTTAGAAAAATCAGAGTTAATAGATATCTGGAGAAAATTGAACAGGGATAAAAAGGAATATACCTTCTCAGCAGAGCATGGTACATATACAAAGATTGAGATCAAAGGAAGGAAATCAATGAATTGGGCTTGCAACTTAAAAAAGTAGAAAAAGAACAAATTAAAAATCCTAGATAAAAACTAAATTGGAAATCCTAAAGATTAAAGGAGAAATTAATAAAAGTAAAAGTAAAAGAACTATTGAATTAATAAGACTAGGAGCTGGCACTTTGAAAAAATAAAATAGATAAAGTATTGCTTAATCTAATAAAAAAAGAAGAGAATCAAATTAACAGTATCAAAGATGAAAAGCATGATCTCACCTCTAAAGAAGAGGAAATTAAGGTAATTAATAGGAACTATTTTGCCCAATTATGTGGCAATAAATATGATAGTCTAGGTGAAATGGTTGACTATTTACAAAAACATAAATCGCCCAAATTAATGGAAGAAGAAATACAATACTTAAATAATCCCATCTCAAGAAAGAAATTGAACATACCATCAAGGAACTTCCTAAGAAAAAATCCCCATGGCCAGATGGATTCACAAGTGAATTCTATCAAACATTTAAAGAACAACTAATACTATGCAAATTATTTGACAAAATAAGCTAAGAAAGAATCTTACCAAATACTTTTTATGACTCAAATAAGGTACTGATTCCAAAGCCAGTCAGACCAAAAGCAGAGAAAGAAAATTACAGGCAAATATCTTAAATAAAATACCAGGGAAAAGACTTCAGCAAATTATCACAAGGATTATTCATTATGACCAGGTGATTTATACCAGGAATGCAAGAATGGTTTATTATTAGGAAAACTATTCATATAATCGACCATATCAAAAATCAAATGAACAGAAATTAAATGATAATCTCAATAGATGCAGAAAAAGCCTTTGACAAAATGCAATACTCATTCCTATTGAAAACACTAAAAATATAATAATAAAAGGGCCCTTATTCAAAATAATAAACAGTATATATCTAAAACCAGCAGCAAGTATCATCTGCAATAGTGACCAGTTAGGAGCCTTCCCAATAAGATCAGGAGTGAAGCAAAGATGCCCGTTATCACCTCTATTGTTTAATGTTGTACTAGAAATGCTAGCGGTAGCAATTAGAGAAGAAAAAGAAATTGAAGGGATTAAAGTAGGTAATGAAGAAACTAAACTATAATGCTTTGCAGATGATATGATGGTATACTTAAAGAATCCTAGAAATCATCTAAAAGGTTAGTGGAAATAATTAACAACTTTAGCAAAGTTACATGATACAAAATAAACCCACATAAATCATCAGCATTTCTATATATTTCCAACAAAATTCAGCAGCCAGAGTCAGAAAAAGAAAAACCATTTAAAATCACCCTAGACAATATAAAATATTTAGGAATCTATTTATCAAGACAAACACAGGAATTATGTAATCACAACTACAAAACATTTGACACATAATTAAAACTAGATCTAAATAATTGGAAAAAACAATTGCACATAGGTAGGGTGAGAGAATATAATAAACATGACAATCCTCCCCAAATTAATATATTTTTTCAGTGCCATACCTATCAAACTACCAAAAAACATTTTTTATAGAATTAGAAAAAATTATAACAAAGTTCATCTGGAATAGCAAAAGATCAAGAATATCAAGGGAAATAATAAAAAAAGATGTAAAGGATGGGGGCCTAGCAGTACCAGATCTTAAACTGTACTATAAAGCAGCAGTCATCAAAACAGTGTGGTACTGGCTAAGAGACAGAAGGGTGCATCAGTGGAATAGACCAGGGGTAAATGACCTCAGCAAGCTAGTGTTTGATAAACTCAAAGATTCCAGCTTTTGGGACAAGAATTCACTATTTGACAAAAAATGCTGGGAAAATTGGAAAACAGTATGGGGAAAATCATGTCTAGATCAACATCTCACACTCTATACCAAGATAAATTCAAGATGGGTAAATGACTTAAATAGAAGGAATGAAATAACAAATAAATTAGGTGAACATAGAATAATATATCTGTAAGATCTATGGGAAAGGAAGGAATTTAAAACCAAGGAAGAGATAAAGAACATTTTGAAGTATAAAATGAATGACTTCGATTACATCAAATTAGAAAAGTTTTGTTGAAACAAAACCAATATAACCAAAATTAGAAGGGAAGCACCAAATTGGGAAAAAATCTTTATAACAAAACTTTCTTGCAAATGTTTAATTTCCCACATATATAAGGAACTAAGTCAAATTTACAAAAAAAGGCAAGCCATTCCTCAATGGACAAATGGTCAAGGGATATGAATAGACAGTTCTCAGATGAAGAAATCAAAACTATCAATAATCAAATGACAAAAAGTGTTCTAAATCCCTCCTGATTAGAGAAATGCAAATAAAAACAACTCTGAGGTACCAACTTACACCTAGCAGATTGGCCAGTATGGCAGCAAAGGAAAGTGATAAATGTTGGAGAGGGTGTGGCAATATCAGGACACTAACACACTGCTGGTGGAGTTGTGAAGTACTCCAGCCATTCTAGAGGGCAATTTGAAATTATGCTCAAAGGACTTTAAAAGATTGCCTCCCCTTTGATCCAGCCATACCACTGATGGGTTTATACCCCAAAGAGATAATAAGGAAAAAGACTTGTACAATAATGTATAGACACTCTCTTTGTGTTAGCAAAAAAGTGGAAAATGAGGGGGTGTCCATCGATTGGGGAATGGCTGAGCAAATTTGTTATTTAATTGTGATGGAATACTATTGTGCTGAAAGGAATAATGAACTGGAAGATTTCTATGTGAACTGGAAAGACCTCCAGGAATTGATGCAGAGTGAAAGGATAACATTATAAATAGAGACGGATACATTATGGCACAATCAAATGTAATGGACTTCTCTACTAGCAGCAATGCAATGATCCAGGACAATCCAGAGGAACTTATGAGAAAGAAAACTAGCCACATCTGGAGAAAGAACTGTGGGAGTAGAAACGCAGAAGAAAAACATATGATTGATCACATGGTTCAATAGTGATATGATTGGGGTTTTGACATTAAAAGATAACTCTATTGCAAATATGAATAATATGTAAATAGGTTTTGAATAATGATACATGTATAACCTGGTAGACTTGCTTGTCAGCTCTGGGAGTGAGGAGGGATGAGGAATGAAAAAAATCATGAATCATATAACGATAGAAAAAATTCTAAATAAAAAAATTATATAAAAAAAGAAATTACTGGGGTTCTAATTCTATTTGGGGAAGGACAAATTCTTAGTAATATCAGCAAAGGAGTGGAGAATTCTTGTGGTCAGACCTGTATGACTGATCCATGTTTATTTAAGTGATATAGTAAAGATATATTTGATACACAAAAAAAGAAAAATATTTAAACATTTTAAGCACTCTTAATATTTTAATTGTACAAATTTGTAAGAGAATAGAAAAAATATGCCTTATTTTCACTAATAAAACATAGGCAAATGCTTTTTGCCAAATAATAAACACAATTTTCTTGGTAGAAGTCATGCTGCTACTGAAAAAAGATGTCAAACCATATAAGAGCAATAATTGGATGTCAAAAGAAGGTTGATTACTATTTAATATGAAGTAAACTTCCTAAAAATTATGGCTGTCTGCAAATTTAAATGTGCTTCCTTAAAGAATAGGGAGTTCTCTGTCAAGAGTCGTCTGGTAGATGTTAAAAGACCACTCCTTGGCATGTACATCAGATAGGGTTTGAGCTGGATGAACTCTAAGTCCCTATACATTCTATTTGTGATTCATTCCTTTTTCAGTGGTATCCAACTCTTTATAACCCCTTTTAGCATCTTCTTGGCAAAAACAGTAGATTTGTTTGCCATTTCCTTCTCAAGCTCATCCTACATATGAGGAAACCAAGTTAACAGGATTCGGTGCCTTGTGCAGGGTCACATAGCTAGTAAATATCTGAGGCCATATTTAACAAGAAGAATTTTCCTTATTTTAGGCCCAGTATTCTATCCAGTGTACCACCTAGCTGCCACCAATTATATATACCAGTTAAATAATTTGTTATCTCATTTGACCCTGGTTCTGATTCTAGTAAAGCAAGAACAATCTAATCAAATCTAATCAAAATCAAGAACAATCTAATCAAAGGAAGTCAACCTGATATAAGGAAAAAAATTCCAATAATTAGAGTTATTCAAAAATAGAAAAAGCTGAAAAACAAATAATGTATCATTTATTTTTTGGAGGCATTTGGAAGCTAGATAACTACTCATAGAGAAGTTATCTGCACATATGTGTCTTGAACTACATGACCTATAAGGTCATTTCAGAGTTCTTTCAGTTCTGAAATTCTATGATAGTTTAATCCTATATATAGAACTGCTCATATTTTCTTGAACATGGCCCGACTTACTAACTTTGCTCTGACTACAGCAATCAAACATTTAGCTTACTCTAATGCAGCCTGAACCAGATGAGAAATGCAATTGGAAAATATTTAGTAAAATACACTTCTGGAGCTAAAGAAAAAATATAAGAGTAGAAAAAGACTTCAGGGGCATCTAGGTAGCTCAATGGATAGAGAGCCATACCTAGAGATGGGAGTTCCTGGGTTCAAATCAGACCTCAGACACTCTTTAAGCTGTGTGACTCTGGGCAAGTCACAACTCCATTTACCTTGTCCTTATCACTCTTCTGCCTTGGAAAGGATAACAGTATTGATTCTAAAATGGAAAGTAAGGTTTTAAAAAAGAAAAAATCCACAGTAAAGCTTTCCAAACAATCCCCTCTAAACAACTTTAAAATAATGTCCAGAACTGAAATCTAAAATAGTCAGACTGAGACCTTTTCCAGCCCAAGAAAACTTAGGAGAAGGAGAGTTCTATGACAATGGGATAGGAGCTATCCCAGAGACCACATGGTGGCAATACCATTGGCAGACTTTGGAGACAGAGATAGGAATAACAGCTTCAAGAGCCCTTAAGCCAGAAATGGTAAGGAAATTGGACCACTAATCAGAGAGAGATTGCCAGGGACCCATGTACTAGCATTGGATGAAGAACTGAGAAATGTTTACATATACTCATTTCTGGGTGAGAGTTTCAGGACAGGGGAAAAAAGTTTCCCTTATCAGTTGCCTTTCTGGAATGGGATATCATTTTTTATCATGGGCCCTTTGGAGCTGCCATGGATCATTGACTTGATCAGAACAGCTTTCTTTTACAATTAATCATCATTAAAATATTGCTGTTACTGTGTATAATGTTCTCCTGGTTCTGCTTACTTCACATTGAATTAGTTCACATGTCTTTCCAGGAATTTCTGAAACCATTCTGCTTGTCATTTCTTATAGCACGAGAGTATTCCATCACAACTTGTTCCCCAATTGATGGACATTCCTCTCAATTTCCATTTCTTTGTCATCACAAAAAGAGCTGCTATAAATGTTTTTGTACAAATAAGATCTTTTCCCTTTTCTTTGATTTCTTTGGGATAAAGTTCTAATAGTGGTATTTTTAGATCAAAGAGTGTGCACAGTTTCATTTAGTCATAGTTCCATTTGGTCATAGTGCCAAATTGTTTTCCAAAATGTTTAGACCATGATCTTTGATATTTATATATCAAATATGAATAATTATTGATTCATTTCTCTTTAAATTATTTTCCAGGTCAGTTGTTTTTTTGATGAGACATTTCAGATTTTCTTATATATTTTCATTCTTTGACTTTGTTTCATTGTGTCTTGATGTTCCCCATAGTCATTAGCTTCTATTTGACAATTTTGATTTTTAAAGAATCGCTTCAGTGAGCTTTATTACCTCTTTTTTCATTGGGTCAATTCTGTTCTTTGAAAAATTACTTTCCTCAGTATTTTTGTGCCTCTTTCACAGTTTGACCAGTTATGGGTGTTTTTTTTTCCGTTATTTACTTCAGTATCTTTTTATGCCTCTTTTACAAGCTGTTCATTTTTAAAAATTTTTATATTTTTCCTCTATCTCTTCTATTTGATGTTCAAAGTCAATTTTAACTCTTCAAGGAATTATTGTTAGACATATCCAATTTGCCTTATTTTCTTTTAAAAAGCTATATGTAATGAGGATTTACAATTTCATATGAGTTCTTTTTTCTTCTTTTGAATGTGGAAATGTTTGTGTTTGTTAATGCTTTTTAAGTTCCTAGAAATAAAAAAGAAAAAAATTAAAATAAAGAAAAATATAATAAAACATAATTAATATTACTTTTAAAAACTAAGTCAATAACTAACCTACAGAGATCCTTATGGATGTATCACTGATTCTCATTTATCTTTGAGTTTTACTCCATTGACTCAGACTATGACCTAAGCTTAAAATATCTTTCCTCTGCTTCTGTGCCTAAAAAAACATCCATTTCTATAACCCAGTTCATATGATACATCCTTCTTGAAACCTGCCCAGATCACCCATGACAAATAATATCTCTCTCCTTCTTCTTAAAATTTTTATAACATTTGTACCATCAGGACTTATGTTTCATCAGTATAAGGAACTTCCAGTGTGAAAATTCTACCCACGTAGCCTGCCAACTCTATTCTTCCTATCCCACTTATATATTGCCTTAAATTCTGTATCCTACTAGAGTATCAGCTATTTGAGAGACAGATTACTAAACACCCATGCATCTCCCATAATATCTATCACTCTGCCTTACAAAAATCAAATACTCAACATTTGTTGAATAAATGAATCTACATTTCTTTTTCATCAATAGTATGTATTTTGTAAGTCTCTCATGTGTAGACTTTTTAGGAGAACTAAGTCAGCTATGTCACAGTCATTTTATTACCTTCTTCACCAAATGGTTCTCTTTTTATTTTCTTTCATAAAACCCTTGAAACCCAGAATTTGATGGCATTTTAGAAGTAGCCTAATTCACCTTGTATCCAAAGCATGAATCGAAAGTAAACATTCTTTACAAATCCAGTCTCCAACAGAGTCCTTCCACTGAAAGAGAACTCATTACCTTCTAAGATATCCCATTCTATTTTGAGATGGGGAAAGGGAAAAGGAAGAAGCATTTATTAAGTGCTTACTATGTACTGTTACTGTGCTAAGCATTTTATTAATATTACATCATTGTATTGTTCTAATTGCTAGAAAACTTGCCTTTAATTTTACTTTAATTTAGCCCCTGCAATTTCTACACATTGTTCTTATTTATACCTTCTAGGACCAAGCAATGTAGATAGGATCCCTTTTCTCTCTGGTAGTCCTTCAAATGTTCGAAGATTATGTTATCATGTTCCCACTAATCCTTTTCTTCTAACTTACCATTTCAAGATCTTATCACCATACAGTATGACACAAGTTCCAATCATAAAAATAGACATTAAACTCAAGGGCATACACAGTACTGCTAGTCAGTTAGGTTAGAAGGACAAAAACAAGAGTTCCTCAAAGAACTTATATTTGTCTAAGTGGTAGGGAAATGGGAGTATAATACATGTACCCATATTAGTATGATAGAAGGTAAATTGGAATAAACTATAAAGCTTCATGGAAAAGATAGCCTAAATAGAAAGAGGACAGGAATTCTTAGAAGCAGAGATGAGGAAGGAAGCATTGGAGATGGCCTTTGTTAATACAGATATGATAGCTGTAGTTTGGGAATTTCAGCAATAGCTAAAGAGTCCAGTTAGCCTAGAACATAAACATGAAGAGAGAAGTGATAAGAAAGTCTGGAAAGACAGATAGGAATCAGACTTCAAAGGCTGAAAAGTGGATCTTTAAGGGTATAGGGGAGCCATTGAGGGTTTATTTCAAGACCCTTCACCATCCAGGTCCTCCCTCCCACAATGGGTATGATCCAACATGTCAGTTCTTCTAAAAGTGAATTTCACAAAAGTGGATGCAGATACTTCAAATATACCACCAGTATAAGGCATGGGAGAAACATGCCCTCTATTTTATTGGATATTGTATTTCTATTATGAAATCTCAAGTTGCAACCAGCTTTTCTGACTGCCAGATCACATTACTTACTCATCTTGAGTCTTAAGTTTTTGAAAATTCTTATGTCTTTTTCACATTAATTAATTTCTAGTCATGTCCTTTCTCTATATTTTCAGAGGTTCCCTTTTTTAACACCCAGTAAAAGACTTTGTCTATTAAGTATAGTTTTATTAACTTTAGTCTACTTTCCAATGTGTGGAGATCTTTTTGGATTGCTGTTCTCTTATGTATTGTATTAGCTCTCCCTTCTAGCCTTATCTAATCTTTAAGTTTTGTTGTTGATAAAATGTTGGATAGAACCAAACCAAATACAAAGCTCTACTTCACACAGATAGAAAGAACTCTCCAGGTTGATCATGACCTCTTTATTAATCAATATTCTCTGATGGGCAGTGTTGCATAGTAGATAGAGAACCAACTTCAGAGTGAGAGCATCCTGGATACAAGTTTCACATCTGACATGTAATAGCTAAGTGTCTTTGGGCAAGTCATTCAATCTCCTAGTGCTGTAGACAAATCTCAAAGACTATAAGTTCCAGACAAAACACTAACTTGCTTTAATGGAATGAATACACATAGATGAGTTTCTCATCTAAGGAATTCCCTATGCCAATGAAATTACACACCTTTCTCCTTTCCTCTTTTCCCTAAATCTATTCTCTGGGTTAAGTTAACCACCCAGCTCCAAACCTATCCCTTTACATTACTATATACATACTACAGCATGAATTTTTATTATCATTTAATAATAGTCATCTTCCATTAATTATTAAATTAAACAAACTGAAATTATTAAATTAATTATAAATTAAATTAATTAAAATAATTAATAAATGTTATTTTTTTCCAGAAAGACCATAGTACCATAGATTTAGAGGTAGAAAGAACATTAGAGGTCAATGAGTCCAACCTACTCCATTATTTTACAAATGAAGAAACTGAGACTTGTACAAATTAACTAACATGGCCAGGTTCACACAATTGCCTATTTGAGGAAGAATTCAAACCCTGGTCTTTTTTTTTTAATTCTTACCTTCCGTCTTAGAATCAATACTGTGTATTGGTTCTAAGGAAGAGGAACAGTAAGGGCTAGGCAATGGGGGTCAAGTGACTTGCCCAGCTAGGAAGAGTCTGAGGCCAGATTTGAACCCAGGACCTCCAGTCTTTGGGTCTGGCTCTCAATCCACTGAGCCACCCAGCTGCCCCTCAAACCCTGGTCTTCTAAATCCAACACTCTATCCACCAGACTATGATGCTTTTCTATCCTAAGAGATGAGTACTTCTTAAATATAGGTTATCCATGTTTGTAGAATTTTCCCTTATCTACCATTATAGTAGTTCAATAAAAAAGGGAAATACTTGGCTTGATCTATTCTTAACAAGTATGTGCTGGCTTCTAGTGATTAAATCTCCCTTTTGACAGTGTATTGTCAAAAAGATGGTTCACAAAGCTATATCTTAATGTGTTCTAGACTTTTACTAAGAATTGTCATCATGCTGACCAGCTTGTAATTATAGCCATTTTTGTAATATGAAACCAATTACTTCCCTCTTAGGAATGACTGTGAGAAAGAACTAACTGGATTCAAATATTTGAATTATAAACTATTGAATAAACACTGGAATCCATTTAGGAAACCTTGCACTCATGTTATCTTTTGTTCCAAAATCAACTGTTGCATTTTTGATCAATCTTAGTCAGGGTAGCTAGCTAAAAGTACACTGACCTTGGTATAAATACATGTAGGCAAAAGCTTAAAAATAAATTTTGAGTAGGAAGAAAATGGACAATAGAAATGGAATAAATAACTGAAATAGCTTTATGGGCAGGTGCACCTAATATCTCAGAAGCAAGTGATTAGTATTATCATAGACTATTTTTAAAAATATTGGCTATAATTGTTTCAGAAGAAAAGCAGAAAAGGGTATGTGGGCAGAGAAGAGAACAGAGTGTACACAATATAGTTTTTGTCTTTGAAGGTTTGTATGCACTGATGTACCTTGTCCTACTGCTTAGTACCAGCCACTTATACCAAAGTTGCCAATTAGGCATGAGGTTCTGCAGCCTTCAGTGGATGGAACCAACCCAAAAATATAGCCAGTACTGGGAAAAAGGAAATAATTTTCATTCCTGGAATTGACTAACATTTGTAATCTAAGAAATGTGACATGAAATTTTTTTCCTTTTCCTTTTTCTTTTCTGAGAATGATGGATTTTAAAAGATAATCATGAGGATATCTTGGCATATGCCCAAATGAATTATTCCAAAGAAACAGAAATTTACTTCACTCAGTACTTATTAAATTTCTACTGTGTATAAGACAGCTAGATGGCACAGTGGGTAGAGGGCCAGTTTTGGAGTTAGGAAGAATTATCTTCCTGAGTATAAATCCAGCCTTTCTAGTTATGTGGCCCAGGACTTTTAATCTTATTTGCCTCAGTTTCTTCACCTGCAAAATGAGTTGGAGAAAGAAATGGCAAACAATTCCAGTATCTTTTCCAAGAAAATTCCAAATGGGATCACAAAGAGTCAGACTTGACTGAAAAACAACAGAACAAGACATATACAAGGCACTATGTTATGGATATAAAGAGAAAAAAAAAAGGTTCTGCCCTCAAACAGCTGAAAGCTTAGAGGAATGAAATAATGAGACCTGTCCTTTAAGATTATATAACTTTATAAAGGATAGATTTAAGAGAAAGCAGCTAGAAGGATATGTAAATAGTCCAGGAAAAAAGGATGAAAACTTGAACTAAGATAGTAGGCATGATGAGTGGAAAGAAAAGAATGGATACAAAAATTTAGAGGTAGAATTGACCTAACTTTTCAACTGTTTGGATATGAAAAAGATAAGGTAATGAGAAGAGTCAAGAATGACTAAAGTTGTAAATATGAATGACTAGAAGGATGATAGTACCCTCAGCAGACATTAAGAAGATTAAATAAGGGTAACTATTTATGGGGATAAAAATCAGGGTTATCTTGAACATTTGGGGCTTGAAATGCTTGTGTCACATGATGATGGAAATGTTCAGCAGGCAAGTTAACTGGTGATGCCTGGTCAGGAAGAAGATGAAGAATGACCACATCAAGTCTAAATTCATCTATATAGAAATCATAGGATAACAGAATTTTAGAGTTAGAAGGGGCCACTTTGCCAATCCTAGTTCAACCCATCTGCAAACAGAATCCCCACTATAATAGCCTCTGCTTGAAGAACTCTGTTGAGAAGTAGACCATCTCATCCTGAGGCAGGAAACTCTAACTGGATCATTCTAAATGTTAGAAAAATTTTCCAGACATCTAATTGAAATTTGTTTCTGTACAACTTCCATCCATCATTCCCAGTTCTTCCCTCTTCCTTTTGACAGCCATTCAAATATGTAAAGACAACTATGATTCCCCCCGCCCTTTAGTCTTCTCTTCTCCAAACTAAATATCCCTAATTCCTCATTTGATCCTAAAATGACATAGATTAAAGACTTTTATCTTTTTGTTTTTCTTTCTTTAAATTCTCTTCAGGTTATCAATGTCCATTTTAAACTGTGGTGCCCAGAATTGGACATAATATTCACCATAGGGTCTGACTAGGGCAGAGTATTGGGAGAAAATCACCTCCTTATTCCAAGAACTAGGATTATGTGAGCACCATCAATAAGCTTCAAGTTGAAGAAAAAGCTTCACTTTTTCATCATGGATCTCTTAGGATTGTCTTGGATCCTTATATTGTTGATGATAGTTAAGTTATTCACATACAATATTGATGTCTCTGAGTACAATGTTCTCCTGGTTCTCACTTCACTTTGTATTAGTTCATATAAGTCTTTCCAGATTTTCCTGAAATCATCCTACTCATCATTTCTTTTGACACAATGGTATTCCATTATAATCATATGCCATAATTTATTTAGCAATGATAGAACCAACTCAGTTTCCAGTTCTTTGCCACCACAGAAAGAGCTACTAAAATGTTTCTGTTTTTGCCCTAGCTCTTATCTCTTTGGAATATAAACCTAGTAGGGGTATTGCTGGGTTGGAAGGTATGTGCAGTTTTATGGCCCTTTGGGTATGGTTCCAAATTGTGTTCCAAAGTGGTTCTATTAGTTTATAGTCATTGTGAAAGCCAACTACTAAACACTACAAATTAGGATTTGATTTGATTTATTGTTTTGTTGATTGTCTTGACTTCAGAAAGTTCTAAAGAAAATGTTAGTAGTGCAGGTTAAATTTTAAAATGTATTATGCTCATGTGCCAGTTATTAAACATTTACTAGCACACCCCTGCTTGAAACCAATGACATTCTTTAAATATTTTATTATTATTTTTATGAAAGCCTTATCTCCTATCTTAGAATCAGTACTCAGTATTGTTTCCAAGACAGAAGACTAGACAATGTGGGTTAAGTGACTTGCCCAAGGTCATACAGAAAGTATTTGAGGCCAGATTTGAATGTAGGACCTCCTGTCTTTAGGCCTGGATCTCAATCCACTGAGCTAAAGCCAAATTTGCATTATTTTGTTGGGTGGGGGTGTTTCTAGTACCAAGTCACACTGCTGATTCATATTAAGCTTGAAGTCCACTAATACCCCTTTCTTTTTTTTTTTTAATTTTAAACCCTTAACTTCTGTGTATTGACTTATAGGTGGAAGATTGGTAAGGGTGGGCAATGGGGGTCAAGTGACTTGCCCAGGGTCACACAGCTGGGAAGTGGCTGAGGCCAGATTTGAACCTAGGACCTCCTGTCTCTAGGCCTGGCTCTCAATCCACTGAGCTACCCAGCTGCCCCCAATACCCCTTTCTTTTTTAAACACACTGCCATTTAAGAATGCCTCCCAAACCTGTACTTATAAAGTTAATTTCTGAACCTAAGCCAAAGTGTAGGACTTTATTTACCCCTATTGAATTTAATTTTATTCAGTTCAGTTGCATGTTCTAGCTCAGGGATTTTTAACAGTTTTTTTTTTTGGTACCCATTTGGCAGTTCTAGTGAAACCTAAAAATAAGGCTTTCAAATGCATAAAATATAATGCATGGGACTATGAAATAAATCAATTATAATGAAAAACAGTTACCAAAATGTTTAATTTTTTTTAAAAAAAAGTATATGGACCTCAACTTAAGAACCAATGTTTTAGCATGTCAAAATCCACTCGAACCCTGACAGAGTATTGCTATTCCATCCAGGTTTGTGTCATCTGAAAATGTGATAAATATACCATTTAGGCCCTTATTTAAGACACTGTTAGTAAGCACAGGGACAAATGGATCCCTAAGGTTCTCCTTTGGAGACCTACTGCTAATTTGACATTGAGCCATTTGTGACAGCTTTGTACAGACACAGTTAATTCTGAATCTCTCTCATTGTTTTATTGTCCGGTTCACATTTTTCCATCCTTTCTACAAGAATTGTACAAATTACAGTATTCAGATGTTTTGCTAAAGCTTATGTTATCTCCACCTAAAAAATTTCCTCTGAACTACTAGTTTAGTAACTGTTATTTTATCTGTACCTCTATTTTATCTGTACATAAGAGTTTCCTTGATTGACTTAGAGCTTCTTGAGAGCAGGGGCTATTTTCATCTTTCTTGGTTTCCCCCATCACTTAGCGCAGTTATGCATATAAGAGATGCTTTAAAATCCTTATTGACAAGCTAAGTGTTAAAAAATGAAATAAGACTAATCTAGTGTGGACAGCTTCACACAAAGCTATTATCAGGTACTATCCACTGTGTAACCTCACTGCCCCTCATAGCTTCATTATCTAGGTGCTCACTAACCATTTCTTTAAAGATTTGGGATAGAATTTTCCCTGGAATGGAAGTCATCGACTGACCTATGATTTTTGTTCTGTTATCTTCTCATTTTTGAAAATCAAAACGATATTGACTTTTCTCTGGCTTTGAGGAAATTCTCCTTTTTTCATTAATAAGTGGTTCAGCAACAATATCAGTCAATTCTTCAGTCCTTAAGGATGCAATTAATACTGACTATCAGGCTTGAATTCATCAAGAAAGTGAGGCATTTCTTAATTCTCTACTTATATAGCTTGCTTACTAATTCCCTGTTTACCATTGTTATTTCTGTTGTTACCATTCTAAAAGTCAATGCCTTTCATAGATAAAATGAAGGTCAAATAAGATTTCAGCAATTTTTCTTTCTCTCTGTTGTATCATCATTCCAACCACTTCAAGCAATAGTCCTATCCCTTCTTTTGCCCTCCATTTTCCCTAATAAAGGGGTTTTTAGGCTACTTTTAGTTGTTTTTCATTTTCCTTGTCAGTCTCATTTCATTCTGAGTATTTGCATTCCTGCTGACTTTTACCAGGACCTAGCCATGCTCTTATATTTATTCTCAACTATCCACCCTTCCTTTATCTTCTATACACACTCCTTTAAAATCTAAATTTGTTGGTACATTTCCTGTCAGTCCATATTGGTCTGTCAGACAGATTGATATCTGAATCTATATTTGCTAATGACATGAAAGAAAGGACCAAGAAAGAAGAAACAATGGTTCAGGACAAAACCAAAGGAAGAGAAGAATTTGGAGATGGATGTGAATCGAGCAAATAAGATTGAGGAATAGTCAGTTAGGTAAGAGAGGAACCAGGAAAGAACTGTGCCATCAAAGCCAAACAAGGAAAGAATACAGAGAGATAATGAGTGGTCAACATTGTTGAGAATTACAAAAGAGACAAGAAGGATAAAAACTAAAAAAAAAACTAAAAAACTAAAAATTCAGCAATGAGTATACAGTAAACCGTGTACTAGTTATTTGGTAATTTCAGGTCCCAAGCCAATTTGGTTTCTCTCTCACCCATAGTGATATGTCATTTTAAGAAATGTAATGCAGGGAAAATAAAATGGACCTGGATTTTAATCACAGCTTGGATGTCTTTTAGTTATGTAACATTGGGCAAGTTATTTAACCTTTCTGGGCCTTGGTTTCTTTATCTCTAAAAAAAAGTGATTAAATAATAGCTAATAGATAACAAAAGTTTTTCTAATTTAATTTAAATTTTTCAAAGCACTTTATATTTTACTTAAGTTGATCCTTGCAACAACCATAAGAAGGAGCTACTATTGCCATTTTAGTGGAGAATGAACAGAAGCATAGAAAAATGAAGTGACTTGTCCAGGGTCACATAACTAGTAAGTGTCTGTAGCAGGATCTGAACTCAGATCTTCCTTGACTCTAAGAGTAATGGTCTATCAACTGTGCTAGCTCACTGATTAAAGAAGAGGAACTTAGAGGTCCCTTCCACCTTAAACTCAATTCTTTGATAGGAATTCTCAGAGGAGTGAAATAATAAATTGACTACAGGACCAACTCAACCAACTCAAAGATTGGTGACTCAAATGGAGGCTGGCCAATTAAAGCATAGCATATCTGTACCTAAGCAATTCACATGTGTTTATTTTGTTTAAGATTCAGACAAAAAACAGAGTATAAATATAGAGCACTCGAATGTTTAAGACTAACTCAAATGTAATTTCTAAGGAACTTTTGAGACTTTCTTGTTCTTGACAGGTGTTTCAAACTTCCCAACCCAGAACTTTTGTGCACTCATTTAGCCACTTAAGGACAGCAACATCAGCTAATATTGACTTCATGATTGCAATAGCCAGTATCATATTCTCCAGGATTATATTATCATGGAAACCAATCAATATATTGCTTTATCTAGTATTTCTTTATATGTAAGGTTGTGGTGAGTTTACACTACCAAGAGATTCTATTTTCATTCATGATAATTCAGTATAACCTATTTCATCCCTTGAGGGGAAACCCACCACCTCTTTGGATAGCATGTTCTTCTTTTAGATAACTCCAGACTTTAAGAAGTTTTTCCCTACATCAAGCCTAAATTTGTTTCTTAGCAATCAACACCCGTTGTTCCTACTTTTTGTGAGGGGCCAAAACAGAACAAGTTCATTTCCTCTTTCATGATTTTTTCAAATATTTGAAGGCAGCTATAATAAATGTCCTCTCTTCCACATTCTCTTCTCCTGGGTAAACATCCCCAATTCCTTCAACCAATACTCATGGCATGTACTCAAGGTCTTTCATTTTCCTCACTGCCATTCTCTGTATGGTCTCCACTTTATCAATGCCCTTCTTAAACCATGATACTCAAAACTTACTCAACTTTAGTTTTGAAAAATGATGTTGTCTGTATTGGTTTGCAGCAACAAATATATATATGCATCTCTTTCTCCAAGACTTACGTATTCATCTTCAGCAAGCGAGTTGTCTCGTTATTAGCATTCATCTTATATAATTATGAACACTGGAGTTGGTGGGAAGGATTATAATAAGAATAACCCTGTCTTGCAATTTAATGTTAGGGATGACTCACATGGGATTTTCACAAAGTTCTACTGATATATAGTTTAGAAATAATATTTCCTGGGATAGGAAGTCAGGAAGATCTGAGTTCAAATCTTGCTTCAAGTCACCTTGCTATGTGATTCTGAACAAATCGTTTAACACCACTGAGTTTCAGTTTCTTTTTCTGGGAATATGAGATAATAATATCTGTAGCACTTGCCTCACAGATTAATTATGAGATAATATGTGTAAAGCACTTCACAGATCTTTTAAAACTATAAATAAGTTAGTTGTTAGTATTGTTATTATTGTTATATCTAGGACTCAGAGTCAAATAGAAAGCTCAACACTAGGACTCTGGTGTATTCTTTCAGTTTAAATTGGAGTTCAATGATTCTGTAGACCAGGAGCCTAGCTGCCAACTGCCCTGTTCCCATTCTTTGGTAATTGATATGTAAAACTAGTCAGCAGGAGCTGTCTATAGTGCTGAACCCAACAAGGTAGTGCCAAGTCATTCTTCAGCTACTGAGAGACAAATGTAGAACCTATAAATTCAGTGCCAACACACTGCAGCTATGGCCATTTCAGGTGAGGTGGCTTCAGAAGAGTAGCTTATGCCACAAGCTAAATTAGTGATATACCAAAGACTATTATCCATCTGTCTTATCTCAACTTAACTTAAGGAATAGTTATTAAGAACCTACATTATACATGCACTTTGGTTTTTATCAAGAGTTGTTTTTTTATTGTGCCAAACTGAAGCTCCATTGTTCTGTGAGACTAGAGTAAGATGGAGACTGATCTTAATCTGCTCTCAACTCTAAGTCACTGATGAGTATTGACTTCAGACTTGCTTTTATTGAGACAATTCTGATTCGCAATTTTGAGGTCTCATCACTAGAGGGATCCATAGAGAGAGGGCAATCAAAGGGAAGAACAGAAACAGAAAAACCAAAAATTAGATATAGGACCAGTTGATAAATTTATCGTTGTTACTCTCTCAGAATGAATAGCTAAAGAGAATTTTCTTTACTCCAAAGGGAGGGTTCTTTTGTGAACTTATGATTTTTTAAAACCGTATACATAGTACAATTTTCAGCTTAATTACATTTGGGTGGTGATTACAAAATGCCTGATTACTAGTTATTCTTATCCAAGTTTGCATTTGTAGACAACAGTGGAATTGTCCAGGTTACAAATACTCATATGAGATAAAGAGTAATTAGCTGTATTCTCAATCAGTCAACAGTCATTAAGCATGGACTATGTGCCAGGCACTGTTAGATGTTATTATGGAAAGGGGAGAGAATTGGCATTTGTGATAGATATTATTCAGTATCTCTCAAATTACTGAGAAAGAAAGAATCTTTCACCAATCTTAAACATTTCCAGCTACCCTCTGAGTCTAAGAATTGAATATATTCCCTGGTAATGCAAAACTAATGATATCTTTTTGACCTACTCTTGGGTTCCATGATTTTCTCAGTTTCTAGTAAATGATAAAATATTTGTCTTAGTCAGCTGGCATTTATTAAGCATCTTCTATGTGCCAGACATCAAGTAAGTCTTGAAGATATAAAGAAAAGCAAAAAGCAATCCCTGTTTTCATGGAGTTTACAGTCTAGCAGGGGAGAATATACAAACAACTATGTACACGCTAAAATATATGCAGGTTAAACAAAGAAACAAACAAATAAATAAATAAGGGAAGACACAGAGACTAGGGGGGACCAAGACTTTATGTTCCCATTGCTTCCTACAATGTCTAATATATAATAACAACCTGCTGAATAAAATTTAATTTTGATGGATATTATTGATGTGATTAAACTCTGGGTAAACAGTTTTTTTTTCTTCAATGGTCTTAGAATATCATTCTTCAGTTCTGTTGCAGCTCCACATTTTTACAACGTTGTAGTTATAACAAACAGAAGACATAACTAATCACACCCTAGTCAGTTTTTCAGTTCAACAGTCATCTATTGAGGACCTGTCACTTACTTAGCAAAGTTCTGTGAATTGTGGGAGATACTAAAGGAACACCTCTCATCATGACCTCACACCCACCCCATGCTCAAAGAGCTAACAATCTCAGTGGGGAGATAAGACACACACATGAGAAATGCATTAGTCAGTCAGTTAATCAATAAGTATTTACTAAGCGCCTCCTTTATTCCAGGCTCTGTAATAAGTGCCAGGGATACAAAAATAGACATCAGTTCAATAACAATGCAAAGACAAGGCATGCTAAGTATCAAATAATTGGTGAGTAGATGTTTGCTAGTTCAGAAGAGAAAAAGAGATTTTCATGAGAGCCCAGGAATGTTGAACAAAGATAGGTTGAGATGAAAAGGTATATACCACATAGGGGTGAAAACAGCTTAAGCAAAGGCATAAAGTTTGGAAAATAGGCCTGCCTACCATCACTGAGGGAGAGAAGTATATGAGGTAAAGTTAGACAGGGAAGTTAAGGACAGCTTGTGGAGGGCCTTTGAATGCCCAACCAAGGAGACTCTTCAAAGGATTTCAAGCAGGAAAGCACAGGCTCAAAGGTCTCTGAGTAAAGTTAGTCTGATGGTGATATTGTAGGATAAATTAGAAGGAAAAGAATCTGAGAGCAGAAATTAGTTAAGGCTATGGCTATAGCCTGTGCTCAGTACATTGAGAACTTGGTACACTAGATGATGGGTAAGTACATTTGAGAGGGAAGGAATAGAGAACTGGAACTTAAAAAATGTTTTAATAACTGCATTTCACAATAATTGGTTTCCTTTATAATCTTGAGTGTTTTATTTTATGTATTTAAAAAAAAACACTTCTGAAAAAATGGGCCAAAGGCTTCATCAAACTACTGTCAAAGAGTCCATGTACAAAAAAAGTGGTTATAAACCTCTGGAATAAAAATGATCTCAGAGGTCCATTCCAGTCTGGATTTATGATCCTAAGTTAGCATTTCATTTATACGTGGCTTCACCTAGTTTCATGGTACTTTCTTCTTATTCTTTATTGCTTTTTCTTCAGTTGTTCCCATTATATAAGTCTTCTTGACTCTCCTTCTCCTTGTATATCTTTCCATCACCCATTAGAGAATAAATTCTTAGGGCATGGATCATCAAATATTTCTGTTGTATCTTCAAAATGTCCATTCCCTTTTGAGCAACCAACAGGTGTTCAATAAATAGTTATTTGTAGGTGATCCCTCTATGGAATTATGTTGCATTTCACTGATTTGTTGTGAACTTACCAAGACTTAGAAACCAGAATCTAGGATGACACTCCTCTCTTATATACCCTAGAAGAAATTTCCCAGTCTGCCAACCTCAAAAGGGTGAGCCAATTGGACTAAGACTGTCATGAGTTCATAAGATAGCATAGGATTATAAATTGAGAACTGAAAGTCAGTTAGTCCAATGCCCTCCCTCTGTAGATTATTTTTACCCTTAAAATATTCCAATGGGAGACCACAACTCAGAAACAATAGCAACAAAAAGATCTATAAAACACCAGATTTTCTGCTATGCACATAGTGACATGATGATAAAAATTAAGTATTGGGACTAACAAATAAAGGTTGAATAATGCTGAGGATAGAGTAAGAAGGAAGTCAAGCTACAGCTGTTAGGATGTTTTCGCCAAAAACAAGGTGTTGGCTAACGATAATATTCTTTAGCCAGGACCAACCGGGAGACAGACCACCCAGAAAGTGAAAAACAAAAGAGCACTGTTATAACCAGAACCTGAAATTATTGGCACTCAAAGGAAAGCTATGGGTAGCTTAGAGGGTAGAATAAAACCAATATCACATAAACAATTTTAATGCAATTTTATAACATATGAAACAAAAGTTGCTCTTGCCTCTAAGAATCTGTCATTATGCTCAATTTCTAGTAATAATAATAGTATTTGTAGAGTACTTTATTAAGGTTTACAAAACACTTATATACTCTATCTCATTTGATCCTTGCAAAAACTATAAAAGGTCAGCACTTAATTATTCCAGTTTTACAGATAAGAAGACTAAGTCATGGAGAAGTTAAGTGACTTGCCCAAGATCATAAAGCTAGCATGTATATGAGACAGGTCTTGTTAGCTATAAATCCAGCACTTTGCATAGTTTCCCCCAGCTGCTGAGAGCCTTTATATAATAGAAGGGATTCTTAAGTACATTTTCGTGAAGGCAGATGAGGGAATGCAGAATCCTTGTTCTGTAGTAATTTCTAAACTAAAACCAACCAAATAAGATTTAACTTAAGAGCCCAATTGATTGACAAAGATATATATATAAAAGATTAAGCTTCAAACATTTGCTCTAGGAAATTGAATGTTTGAGACTGAATATGAATGGGATAATAAGACTATTATAAATCCAAGATGGTTTCTTGAGTTCATGCCAGCCCTACCTTTGGTTAGCTTTAGAGGAGCCACTGTTTCCACATATATCTGAGATATTTTTCAGAAAGGTTTTGTCTTTTCATCTTTCTTGGAAAAGCAAGGCCACTTTATTGAAATTTTTTCTCAATTCTGGGGAAAAATGTTTACCATTGATTCAAGACTAAACTGTAACTCAAATAGCACCACTTCCATTACCATCTTGAGCATTAGTCTGATTTTTTTCTAAAACTCACTGTTTTGCTTGCATTTGGGAATCTGAAATAGAAGAGGAAAAACTTGTGTCTGGCCAAAACTTGATTTGCTTATAGGCATAACATATGGCTTATATTTAAGCAACCGCACTTTTAACACCTTCTTACTTCTTGTTCACTAATATTCCAGATATTATTTATGTTTCCTTTCCCCCAATTCAGCCTTTCAGCCATATTCATTCCTATTTTAGTTCTTCCTTTACTAACTTGTCTTGAGGGACCAGAAAACATTGCTGTGGATGCCCCAATAGCTATCCTCTACTCATCCAGGAAACAACTAGTTTTTTTTTTTTTCTTTTAACGATGTTAAACATTTTTTCTAATTCTGTAGTTGGTAATAAATTCAAAATAACACTTCTGCAGCTTTAATTGTATCACAGAAGTTGCCATATTGTTTTATCTAATTTCAGTTCCTGGGCTGGTTTATTTGTCACTTAGAATTTGAATATTTTAAATGTGCAACTTACAAGCATTGAGGTCTATAATTACCAGCGGTGACACAGAATGGTATTTGGGAAAACATAAGTCAGACAACTTAGGCTCAAATTCAAATCCTACCACTGATACTTACTACCTGTGTAAACTCTGTCTCAGGCAGCTATGTGGCACAATGGATGGAATGCTGGACCTGGAGGCAGTAAAACTCCACTTGCTGAATTCAGATATGGCCTCAGGCACTTACCAGCTCTGTGCTACTGGGCAAGTCCCTTAATCATATTTGTCTCAGTTCCATATCTGCAAAATGACCTGGGGAAGGAAATGCCAAACATTCCAGTATCTTTGCTAAGAAAACCCAAAATAGGGTCAGGGAGAGTCAGACACAACAGAAAATAACTGAATAATAACAAAATTTTGTCTTTAAGCCTCTGTTTTCCCATGTCTATGATGGTCATTGGACTAGTTGACCCCTGAGGTTCCTTCTAGCTCAAGCTTTATGGTCTTATGTAATAGGCATTGCAGGATTTGAATTCCCTCCTGACATGCCTTAGAAACATAGAGCAAAGCATCACAGCTGGAAAAGAGTTCAGCAATCATCTAGTCAAATTCCTTTACCTTACAGGTGAAGAAACTGAAATCCAAGAAGGCTATAACTTGCTCATAGCTTACTTTTTTCATGTTATTGTTGGATCCTTGCAGTCATATCCAACTCTTGATGACCCTTTTTGGGGTTTTCTTGGCAAAGATACTGGAAAGTTTGCCATTTCCTTCTCCAACTCATTTTACAGATAAGTAAACTAAGGCAAACAGGGTTAAGTGACTTTGACCAGTATCACACATCTAATAAGTATCTGAAGTCAAATTTTAATTCAGAAAGATGAGAATTCTGCTTTCAGGCCAGGCATTCCATCCACTTTGCCAACTGGATGTCCTTTATAGGCTTACAACATAAGTAGTAAATTTTGACGGAGAAATCTGAACCCTAGTCCTCTAACTCCAAGTATGGGGCTATTTCCATTTTATCATTGAGTATTACTTCTTGTTTTCCTTTTGAGTGAAGTAGCTTTCAACTCCTGAGTTCTATTAATCATTAACTATTTTTACCAAATACTGTGCTAAAACTAAGGGATATTAATGAATAGATGAGAGAGAGTGGAGGGCAGAGAAGGGAGACAGAGATAAAAAGAGAGAGAGAGAGAGAGAGACAGAGAGAGAGAGAGAGAGAGAGAGAGAGAGAGAGAGAGAGAGAGA
>NC_058133.1:153448300-153474712 GCF_016433145.1 Gracilinanus agilis | reverse complement strand
TGAGATGTATAATTGTGAGAAACTGCTTGCATCAGCCTTTGGATTGAATTAAGTCTCTAAACATCACATAGAAATGGTCCAGTTTCTCAGCCATGCAGGGTAAGTTCAAACAATGCAATAAGATTTTTTTCACACAACAGAAGGTGTACTAGACCCATAATTGAATAGAAAGAGCTAGCAGGAACAGAGCTAGTTCCAGAATTCAGTCCTAAGATGGTGTCAGTGTGGTTTACTCAATTGCCACAATTAATCATTTGCTATCCTAATCCCCTCAATTCCCTTATGGATATATGAATGGAGAGGAGCTATATGTAAGAGACATGGAAATAGAAGTGACAAGATTTAGCAACTGATTATAATATATTCCTATTATATATTCATATATTATATATTTTATATATGTATATTTACATTTATATATATATATATATTTACATTTACATATGCTTTCCTAAAATCCTCTAAATGTGATCAATGAGAGAATTTGTCTTGCTTAACTATGCATATTTTTTCTCCAATGAAGTGGCAAGTAGGAAGAAGAAAAAATATTGCTATTAAATTTTTAAAAAGACATTTTAATCTTAAAAACATGATTATGACTAGAAAGATGATAATGACCTCCCTAATTTCCCTTCCAAGATGACAACCCTTCAAAAACCTAATAGCAGTTAGGTTTAATAACTCTTCCCCACCAGGAATCTCTTCTCCAGGTCAAATATCTCAAGTTCCTTTAATATGCCATGAGTTCAAGGGCTTTCATCATCTACATTCTTTCCTAAACACACTTTCTAGATGATCAAAAACCCTAACCAAGATAAAATTTGCTCAGGAAGAAGAATTATCTATTAATTGAACTCTAAGTAAGTTCTTTTTTTTTAAACCCTTAACTTTTGTGTATTGGCTCATAGGTGGAAGAGTGGTAAGGGTGGGCAATGGGGGTCAAGTGACTTGCCCAGGGTCACACAGCTGGGAAGTGTCTGAGACCAGATTTGAACCTAGGACCTCCCATCTCTAGGCCTGACTCTCAATCCACTGGGCTACCCAGCTGCCCCCTTCTAAGTAAGTTCTTTAAACTAATTTGGCTTTCCACTTGATTTCTCTTTGGAAGAGAATATATTTATTGAGTCAACTAATAAGTATTTATTAATAAGCACCAGCTTATTATAAGTGCCAGCTACTCTGCTAGGTAGGGCCCAGAGATACAAAGACAAAAACAAAACAATTTTTGTTCTCAAGGAGCTTATATTTTAACCAAAGAAACAATATGTATTTGAGGCTGTACAGTATGTGTGCTGTGGAAAGAACTTAAGCTTTGGAGGCAGAGGACCTGAGTTCAAATGCTGGCTCTGGCACTTAGCACCTATGTGAATGAACTTAAGGTAAGTTACTTTTCTAGGTCTCAATTTTGTAATGTGTAGATGTTTGACTAAATCACTTATGAATTCACTTCAAGATTTAAATCTTTGAATCCTAAGGAAATATTGCATATATTGTAGATTGGAAGTCAGAAGATTTGGGCTCAAATCCAAGTTGTCACTTCTTCATGGCCTTGGACATGTCCTTTACCTTTCTGGGTCTCCATTTCCTCATCTATTAAATGGGAGAATTGGACTAGAAGATCTCTTAGGTTCCTTCCCTCTCAGCTCTAAGCTATGATTCTATGATACTGTGAAACACTATGACATCACCCGCCTAATCTCTTTCTCATTTTGGAGAGGAGTCTGGGGTGGAGAGGGTGGGGGAAATAATGGCTTTTAATAGATGCAAAGCTAGAAGACATTTGGCAGATGCCTGTGGGTTCCTGGGAGCCAGGCACTTATTAGTCAGCCCAAATTAGAATAAGGTCCTTGTTCCTTTTTATAAGTGTGCTGTTGATGCTCAATAAATAATAAGTAATAATAATAAGGTTCTCTTGTGAAAACAGAATGTATGTTTATTCTAGACTACGCATAAACTGGGCTGGGGGAGTAGGGTGAGAGAGAGGGATGTACAGTTCTCCCTAGAAGCAGCCGAGAACCAAAATCTTACAAGTATATTATCTATCCCTGGAAATGGATTTTGGGGAGGAGGGGAGAGGGAGAGGATGTAGTTTGAAGAAAATATAGCAGAAAGCATGCTTCTACTCTTAAGAATTCTGTATGAGCAAGTGAAACTGAGTCTTACATGTCCTCAGATCTAGTTTCCTTTCTGTTGAGTCCTTCAGCTGGACTTACAGAGAATGTGGCCTTTTATTTTATCATAGTTGTTCACTTATTTAAAACCTATCACGGTATGTCAGGACCATTTGGAAATAAATGAATAAGACTCAAAAATCTTGTCAAGAGGAAGAAAAATTATGCCCATGAACATGAATAATATATATTTTTCAGAACTCTACAAAAATAAAATTTCGCCTAGTCTTCTAAGTTTATTTTGCTTTCCTTTACTGAAGACTTCCAGAATGGAAGTATAGATTATAAACCTTGAGAATGTGCCGGTATAGTTTTTAAACCATTATATCTGATGTAAAGAAGACATAAGTTGAAATCCTGCCCAGACACTTACTATCTATGAGCAATGATTTAACCTCTCTGTGCCACAGTTTCTCCATCTGTAAAAAGGGAAGTCATTCAATAGCATCTAAGGTCTAGCTCTAAATCTGTGAATCTATTATCTTTGTGTTGCTGAAGTTAAGTTCTTCATCCCAAGAAAAGTGTAGTTTCAGTTAAATTGTTCCTTATTGACACAAGGATATCTGATGTAGAATCAGTGCTATAGGACAGATAAAATTTTCCATTAGCAGCAATGGTGGTTTCCACAGTGGCACAGACATGAAGAGTGTAGTACATAAGCTCCTTGAGGGTACAGACTGTCTGCTTTTTTTTTTTAATTCCCAGAGTCAAAAACATTTTGGTAAATATTTAATAAAGGAAATTGTTGAATCAAATGGTTGAATTGCAGAGTTTGCCATTAACAGGAGGTTCAAAATGTTACTTTTAAAATAATTCTGTTATTTTAACCTTTGAGAATTTTAGTAGGCTACATGGCACAATAGTGACATGATAAGCATGATAGAGTGTTAAGCCTGAAGTCAGGAAGACTCATCTTCCTGAGCTCAACTGTGACTTCAGATACTTATAAGCTGTGTGACCCAGGCAAGCCTCTGTAAAAGTGTGGACTGAATTTTGCAAAGGAGAGCAGGCAATTGGAGTTGAAGCTGGCCTCACGGAACCTAGAGGAGGTTTCGTCTGGGAGGGGTCAGTGAAGGAGGGAGTTTGGTGAAGATTCTGAAGATTCTAAACTGCCAAAAGCCAACTGCCAAAAACTCCTGAGAGGACATTCAAGCTCTCTGGTGGGCTTGGGGTGGATGGTTGTCAGTGACTGGGAGGTTCTGGACAGGAATTTAGCTCTTCTGAACCCAAAATTCAGGGGCAATTTGGGGATTTCAACAGCTAAACCTTTCTACTGACTTCAGTGCCAATGAAGAAGAAACCGAGAGAGTTGTGCTCCATAATTGACTATAGTGCCCTGACTCCGGTGGGAGCAGACACTTGTGGGACCCTTCCTTGATCCATCTTGTACTCCTTCCTTCCAGTTATTCCCCTGTTTGTTAGCTAGTGTCAAGGATAGCATATTGTGAGGAGAGGGGGAGTCAGTTTCTGAGTCTGAGCTACAGAAGAAACCAGAACTGCTCTCTTGTTGTGGGGTTCATAGTCGATAGAGAAGTGATCCCTGTACCCTCCTTCCTCAAAAATCCACAAATAACCCTTACCCTGTTATCCTGAATTCCTTCATCCTAATAATAAATCTTTATTAGTTTATTAGTGGTAGCTTGGGGCTGTTACTTGGAGGGGAAGAAGACCGATCTTGTGGCTAAGGGGAAGACGAATACCCAACACCATCTTGAAGGGTGAAGCGACTTGAATTTAGGAGTGGGGAGGCTTGTCTCAGTATTACTGGCTCTTAGGGTTGGATCCAACCCACTAGGGTATAACTGAACCCCAGCATCTTCCTTCAACATCCCCACTATAGCTTTGCCAGTTTGGGAACCTCTTTGAGTTTATTCCCTCCATAGGTTTCCCCTGGGGTGGGGGTGAGTGGTTAGCTAATCTGGCCCACTGAATGCTATCGGGTGGGGGACCTGTTAAACACCATCAATACTCACCCTCATACACCTCTAAATCTGGTTTGCTTCAGTTCCCTCATCTGTAAAACACTCTGGAGAAGGAAACATCAGACCACTCCATTATCTTTGCCAAGAAATGTGCAAACGAGGTCATGAAGAGGCAGATAGAACTGAAAAACTCTTCAATAACAACAGTAACAATCACATGATGAGTAGAGAACTGGCTTGAGCTTTAGGAAGACTAGTCCTTGATGCCTATTAGCTGAAGCGATCATGAGCAAGGCAATTGATCTCTCATTGCTCCTGAGATGAGTTGCAGATGAGTAGCTGATCTGTGTTGGTGAAGACAATCTACACACTGAGTTCATGGATTAATTCCCAAATCTAGTCCTCTCCCCCAAAAAAGCAACCAAGAAAATATTAATGCCTACATAACCATAAACCCATTTTTCCATATCTACAAAATCTTTATGTAAATAATCTGCATACATATAGGAGGCATCCATGGCAGTGGTATAAGAGGGGGGCTTTGCTGATGGCAATCTATTACAGACATCCCCAAAGGTCAGTTTCATTTAAAGTCACCAAATGCCAAAATGTCACTAATTCCCTGACGTTATGACACAACAAATGGGATCTACTGGAATTTTTGATGAGTGAGGGAGAAAACTTTAAAGACTACAGAATGGTAACTGATGTACCTTTTTTATAGTTGGAATAGATTAAATATATTGCCTCCATGAAATATTGGTTTAATTACATTGCTACCATTTGGCCCATTTAAAAGGGTAATTTTTCATTCTTGACAGAAAAAAAATCAGCAATTTCTTATTTGGCATATTGACAGTCTTTTTTGAATTTTTTAATTGAGTAATGTATTATTGAAATCAGCACTATGAAACACAGAAAAACTAAAATTTGGACAAATTAAAAAGTGGCATGGAATGAGTCATGTCCCCTCTGAGATTCTTCAGATCTGTCTCAGTAGAAGGAGTCAAAGTATGGTAGAAAGAAGTTTGAATTAGGAGTCAGCCCTAGCTTCTTTTCCCAGATCTGCCATTGAATAATTGGGGGATCTTGGATAAATCATGGATTATAGAATCATAGGTTTAAAAGCTAGAAGGAACTTTAAAACCCATTTATTCCAAACTTTTCATTTTACAGGTGAAGGAAAACTAGTACCCAAAGTTACTTAGATAGTAACAGGATTTGAACCCAGATCTTCTGACTCTGAGTTCAGAGTTCTTTTCTCATTTCTCCTCTTGGTTTCTATTTCCTTATTTATAAAATGAGAGTAATAATTGCTTAATCTACCTGATCGGTGTATTATGAGGATAAAAAGAGACAAAGATCAAGTTAAGACAACAAGCATTTATTAACTACCTACTGTGTTCAGGGCACTGTACTAAGCACTGGGGGTACAAAGAAAAGAAAAAAGAAAGAAGTCATTGCTCTCAAGGAACTCACTATAATGGGGAAGTGAACTGAAAAATACAAAGCATTATAAAGTGCAAAGTGGTATTTTTGTTTTTCTTCTATAAATGCAATATATTCTTCAAAAGTTAACTATGGTTAAAACCAGTGGAAATGTGCATCGGCCATGGGTGGGGGGAGAGCAGGGAGGTGAAGGGGAAAGTAGGAGCATGAATCATGTAACAATGTTAAAAATGAATATTAATAAATGTTTAAAAAATTTTTAAAAATGAAAAAAGTTAGCTATGTCTCTCATTTGCTCCCATTTTTAAGTGATTAAATTCATTCTTTTAGAAAGAATGCCTTTAGAAAAAATTTCAAAAGAAATTTTTAAATGAATGTTAAAATTGTTTTTATGTGTAATTGGGGGAAAATAAAATATTTTTCTTAAAATGCTACATTAAAAAACACTTTTTAAAACAGAAAGGAAAAAGGAAGGAAGAAAGGAAACAAGCAAGGAAGCAAGGAAGGAAGCAAGGAAAGAAGGAAGAATGGAAAAATTTCAGGAGTGGCAAAGTGAAGAGTATCCAAAATATAATGTGAAATAATGCTCCCTCATTTCCAATGGACTGCTATGGCAAACCTGCTGAGCTGGGTAATAGAAATAGGGGAAGAACTAGCTTCTTGATGGAATAACCTGCATAACATTCTAAAAAGAATAGGCAGGAGAAATCTTGTTGCTTATATGCTGATCCCATATGGGGAATTTTACTCTTAAGTCTGTAATTTCAAGTTATATAAATTGTGATTAGCTTTCTAATGTAGACATTCTTTGTTTTTATTTGTCATGAATTTATTGAGAATATTTACGTATCTAGGAGTCAAGTACTTGGACACCATTTATTCAACAAAATGTTCTGAGTTTTTGTCCTTTGTTTTTTGAAAAAGATCTTTGGCATCATTGGATATGACTTATATCTGAATTGGATTTAGGTGAGGCAGAGTTGCACAAAGTCAGTAGCCTCACTTCCAGAGTCATCAAAATCATAAGACAAAAGTCAAGATGAATGGTGGTGGTCCAGGATCCAGTGGATGACTTTTGATGTCTGAACAAGCTCTAAGTGCTCCACAGCATCATCTTCAGCCCCCTTCATGACTGTTGGAACAAATTTCTCATCTATCAGTTTTAGAGGAGGAAGTCTCCATTCTTGAGCTAGACATCCCCCTAAGTCACTGATGGGTTTAAGACCTGTCAGGTACACACAACCTGATCTAGCATGCCTTCTGAGATAGTTTTACTAGGGTGTAGCCACCATGCATGCTACAACTTCAAATAAGCTCTGAGTGTATATCTACACTGTAGCCACAGTTTGCCTTTATATGGATCAGTCAATCGGTGTACACTTATTTAGCACCCATTATATGTTATAATCTGAACTAGGCACTGAGGATAAAATATTGCAGATGATATTTTGTTTCTCACCGAGCTCTATGGAAGCAAAAGACAGAAAATGTTGAGAAAACAGATGACCTTGAGGCTGACTTGGTGCCCACGTTCTTCTCTTACAAATCCTTGACATAAAAAACTATTGCATATTTTGTTTTTGTTTCCCCGGTGCCTAACACTATGCCAGACTCATAGTCAGTATTTGATTTCTATATACTGAGAAAGACCAAGCAGTGCTACCAAATTTTGAAGCAAAATCTCTCCCTTTAGTTAACCAGTACAATTTTGTTCAGACTAAAAACAAATAGTTTGGTTTTGATCGTTACAACATTCCATGGCCAATACGTTTGACTTTTTTCCCCCACTTTCCATCATATCTTAATCATTTATTTCTTTTGTATAGATCAGGTGTATCTCTGAGGCTAGACAAGAAATAAGCCAACTTTCCCCATGTAGAAACATCATCACATCCTCAAGTTAAACAGAGTACCCAATTACAGTCATATCTGAGAAGAACAATGAATGGGACTAAAATAATAATAGCTACATTTATATGGTATTTTAAGGTTTACAAAATGCTTTAAATATAACAATCCCATTTGAGCTTCACAATAACCTTGTGACATAGGTAGTATTATTATCCCCATTTAACAGATAAGGATACTGAGGTTTAGAGATAACTTGCCCACAGCCACAGAACTGGGAGTGTCAGAGGCAAGATCTGAATGCAGGTCTTCCTAACTCCAAGTCCAGCATTCTCCCTACTCTATCCACTGTGTCATTTCAGTTGGTGTGCTTCCCATTGCAGAAAGGACCATAGTGGTCAGTAATCAGGGAAATGTATCTTGATGAGGAGAAGGTTTTAGGCTAATAAGTAAAATTTGTTATTCCTTTTCTGGGTCACAGAAAGCAATAAAACTGACAGAGATATCAGAGCCTCACCCAAATTTACCAATTTTGTTCTTAGGCCTTCGTCTAGGGATCTAGGGCATGAATTACCAGGGGGCATAAAATGGAGAGAAAAAACAAACCAAGAAATCCAGCAAAATAGAAGTAGTTGGTCCAGGGAACCAATTACCTGTATCTAAACTTTGTAGGGAAGTACAAATCTTGGGCTCAAGGTTTCTAACCTGAGAATGTACTATAAGAAAGGAGCTTATTCCCTCAAGGCTGAGGAGCCTGAGGCAATCTTTAGTGAGTAAGCACTGTGATCTTTGATCCTCTACCACAGAGCTGACAAAGAAGAGTTAGGTGGCATTTGAGAGGAAGATTTCTGGGTCCAGAGGTGTCCCTGGAAATACTGCAAATGAGATTCCCAACTATAATCCTGAAAAGATTTGTAGCATTTGGCCATGAGCAAGAAAAACATATCGCATCCGGAGAAGGGAATTTGGGGTCCCATACAAACAAAGTAAACCTTTCATGGGTATATTGAAAAGATTTTATGTGAGAGAAAGTCCATGGAATCCAGGAGTATTATAAACATTGCTTTTTCTAGGGCATTAGGTACAAGAACACATTCCCAGGGGTCACTTGAATAATTTTTACCACAAGGGCTAAACCTGAATATCATAACTCATGGAAGAATCTACTGTTGCAGAAGAATGAATCTGGTTTTTAAAATAATAAATAAGATAGAAATGTCTGTCCGGAATATGAAATTAGAGACATGTACTTCCCAGAAAAATGACCTGATATTTGCAGAGAGAACGAGGGCAGCTTTATATTACCACTGTGGAAATGAGGAGAAAATGGGGTGGCCTAGGGTGACGATCCCATAGCCAACAATGAAGCAGCCAAGTGAACACCAGCCAAGTGAACAAGGATAAGGAGGCAAGACAGAAATGGAGATTCAAACTATGGGAAGCCATGACTAGAACAAAGACCTAGTTCTGCCTGTTCTAGGCAGATGAGTCTCCTAACATACGAGTTACAATAGTGTAAGTTCTTTGAAGGCAAGAACTGTATCTTATGCTATTGTTCAGTCCTTCAGTCACATCCAACTCTTCATGGCCCCATGGACCACAGAATTCCAGCTCCTTCTATCCTCCATTCCCTCTTATAGTCCTTCTGAGCTTATGTTCATTGCTTCCATCACTTTTCCCATCTCATCTTCTGCCATCCCCTTCTCCTTTTGCCTTCAACCATTCCCAATATCAGTGTCTTTTCCAATAAATCCTGTCTTCTCATTATGTGGCCAAAGAATTTAAATTCTGGCTTCAGTATTTGTCCTTCCAATAAATTGTATAAATTAATATCTTTAACATTGACTGATTTGATCTTGCTGCCCTAAGAACTCTTAAAAGTCTTCTCTAGCACCACAGTTTGAAAGTGTCCATTTTGTGGTGCTCAGGTTGCCTTATAGTTCATTACTACTGGACAAAACACTTTGACTATGTGGACCTTTGTTGACAAGGTGATGTCTCTGTTTTTTAGAATCTGTCCAGATTTGTCATAGCTTTCCTCCTAAGAAGCAAGCATCTGTTAATTTTATGGCTGTAGCCATGATACATCAAGATCTTTGAGCCCGAGAATATAAAATCTGACAATGCTTTCATTTCTTCTTCATGATCTTGGATTTTTCAACTATTATTATTAAACTACCAGTCAGCTTTTACACTCTCTTCTTTTACCCTCATCAAGGTGTTTCTTAATTTTTCTTCCTTTTCTACCATCTGAGCAGTATAGTTCACATATCAGAGATTGTTGAGATTTCTCCCAGCAATTTTTATTTCAGCAGTGATCCAGGGGGAGACTATGTCTTACACTACTCTCCTAGTCTCCATGATGGCCATATAACAGGTTCTCAGTATAATATAGATGTAACTCATATAATATATAAACACATACCTAACACATAATTATATACACACACATATATTCACATGTTCACATATGTATATTATGAAATATAATATACACATATATTTATATCTATATATGTATATAGAAATATACATTTATATTTTATATTTTTATTTTGTATATTTATATATTTTATATGTTCATTAACTTATATATATATCTATGTAAAATGATGCTGTGAGAGACCTAAAAGGAAGTGATATAAATTCTCCATAAAAGAATTATATACAAAAGTGGGTCTGCATGGTAGTAATGGATTGAGGACCTTCCAGATTAAATCAAAACATAATCAAATACCTACTGACTTCAATGAAAGCTGAACAAAGAAATGACAGGGAAGAAATCACAGAAAATGTAGCTCAGAGGATTAAAAACCTGAAAATTCCTGAAGGCTTATAGACTGCTTAAAAGATTTGAACCTATATATCAAGAAATCTTTCTTATAGACAAGTAAAGATGCATTGCACATAAGAAACACAAAATCATTTCATGCAAAATAAATTAGAATTGACTATATCTTGACAGATAGGAAATAAATGCTTACCTATGTAGAAGTCATTTCCAAATCAACTTTCTATATAGATCCAGACCATTGATTTGTTAAAGAAAAATAAAGATCAATTCAACTTAGAAGGAAGAAATGAGAAGACAACGCATGCAATTATCCAATTCAATACTTACCTGTTTAGATGAGTTATTGACGCTGAGAAAAAATGTTAAATAGATAGAGTATTCATTAACGTGGACTATCTCCAGTGGCTAGAGAAGTCTAACATCACAATAATAATAGCCCATATTGTTACATGTACAATAAAGAGGCCAAAAGATCCAGAAAACACCTCAACTAACAAACGTGTTCTCCTTGACAGAGGGATATAATAGACAAGAGCAACATTAGGTTAAAAAGAGACTCATTTGAAAAATATCACTGGACAGAAACACAGAAGATTACTAAAAGATAAGACAGAAGACAGCAAAAAGTGATGGAGGGAAAATAAATTTAAGAAAACTTGACATGGAAAACAATTAATATAGTTCTCTTAAGCATAAAATTGGAGGAAGGACAACAGGCAAAATATGGAAAAGATCTGTCAAGATTTTTACAGCAAATTGTTTAATCGCCACTGTGGTGGAGTCACCTCATTTGTATTCAGTAGCTGATGTGCTGCATAAAGAAGCAGACTTTCAGCTTAAGAAGACAAAGCTGGACTAAAACAGATCTACACTAAGAAGGCTTGTAAAGGAAATATAGTTTTTAGACCATAAAGGAAACTATTGTGGACAGAGCTCCAGACCTAAATTGAGGAACTGAGTTCAAATTTGGCCTCAGACTTTTACTATCTATGTGACTCTGGGCAAGGCACTTAACCCCATGTGTCTCCATTTCCTCATGTGTAGGAAGAACTGGAGAAAAAAAATGGCAAACCACTCAGTATCTTTGTCAAGAAAATCCAAAAAGGGATCACAAAGTGTAAAACGTTACTGAACAATAATGGAGCATAAAGGGATATTCTCAATGTATTTGAAAGAGGGGAAAATACTGAAAAAATGGGGGAAAATCACAGATGATATTAATGAAAAAAATGATGAGTGAGACATTAGAAGCAACATATGCCTACTTTTCAATCTCTATAAAATCTTTATGAAAATAATTTACATGTATATTCCTTCTCAAGGGAACAGTCAGGCTTTCACAAAATTATGTCCATAGACTACCCTGCATATGATTTACTTAAATGTTCAAATAAAACAAGATTCCACTGTGTTTGTTTTTTACTATAAAAAAGGATTTGATTTGGTAATGCAAAATACTACTGTAATAGCTCTCCTTCAACACTCATCTTTGAATGTTAATATTGTACTTGAAAAATTCATAGAAATAACTTTGTTCTATAGCCCTCTGTTCACAAATAAAAATCAAAGAATAAAACAGAAAAGTATATTTTCATCAACTATATTTTCCATAGACATGGAAGATGTTTTATATAAAGTCCAAATAGAAGAGAGATTCTCTGTAAATAATGAAGTATTCCTGATGCCCCTATTTGGGGATAATACTGTCACTGTTCTTAAATAAAACCCCACAACATTACAATGTTAAAATGAAACATTTATTCAAGAGTTTAGCCACCTGTGAGGCAAAATGAAGAAGTGAAAAGAACACTGTTTTTGGAGTTGGTTGACCTAACTATGATTATGTGACCTACTATCATCTTCAGCAAATCACTGGATCTCTTGGCTTTAATTTCCTTATCAATAAAATAAAGGGAGGTAAGTGAAGGGAGATGGACTAGGTGACTTTTGAGGTACTTATTAATCTATGATCTGCCAGGAAAAATTAAGTTGATGCAGAATGACTATTGTAAAGATAATGACATGCAGTTGGACAATAGAACATGTTAATCACTTGTGCAAAGGCCTGAGCTAATCATTTTACAGAAGTTTCGGTTTCATTTAGGAAATCACACAATGCTCTCAAGCTTCTCTCTGAAATAAAGATCCATCTTTTAACACCAATATTTTTCCATCAATATTGTATGGCTATGAGTTATAGAATGCCACAATTTCCAAAGAATCAAATTTCACCCAAGTGGCAATAAAGATACATATGGTAGGATTAAAAAAACATGGCAGAATATTGCCAACAACAAATTATATTCATGAAACAGGATTAAAGATATTATCAAAGACTTATTTAGTTGAAATAGGGATGGATTTGTTGTGTAACAAGCACTAGGGTTAGCCAGTAGATGTCTATATGCTGCATTGATATTTTCTCATTTGTTCAGTATCTTCCCCTCTTTAAAATACATTGATATTCTCATAATGTTATAAGATCAAGAGAAAGGATTTAAGCTTTAAAATCCATGTGGAAGAGATATGAAAGAGTATCAATGAGTCATATAGAATAAAAAAGCATGGGTAGATTATGATTCAGTCTAGCAAACTGTAGCCCATTGGAGTGAGTGCCTATATCATTAGACTTATTCATCTATTGAAATGTATTTACTTCGTTGGAATTTTGTGAGGATCAAGTACTACATATAAAGTACTTTTAGAGTCTTAATGCATTTTATGTGCCAGCTATCATGATTATTGATATTAGTAATAGTATTAATTTCATTATGGATGTCAGCATCTTTGGCACTTCTGAGAAACAAACTGCAACTCAAGAATTATATAAAAGAAAATGGCCTTTAAAAATTTGATTTATTTTTGTTCATCCCAAGAATGAAAATTAATGTTACATTCTGTTCTATTCATTTCCATTTGGAATATCTTGTTCTTGACTTCTGAAGAATTTTGTCATTGTGTTGGCCCAAACATGCCCTTTTTTTCCAACTGGCTATTTCTAGAATCTAGCTATCCAGAGTGGGAAAGTATATGCCATATTTTGACTTAAAAGTATTAAGCCATAGGTGTAATCAGCTTAGAACAACCAGATTTTCTTTAGAGTATCACATAGTGGTAGAGGGATGAAGAAGGGAACATTTGCTCCCCCTCCAGACATCACTATCCCCAGCCTAATCATGGCTTAGCACTGACTCTTTGCTGTGGAATAGAAATTATTTTAGGGCCCCGGGTTACTATAACCTTGGGAATTCTCTCCATCAGACCATCTTCATTCATTTATTCAATATCTAGGCATTGTGCTAAGTGATACAAAGCCCAAGGAAGAATGAAGGAGTGCATATGGCCAGCCTGGGCACTTTCTTTAAGTTGGAAATTCTGAAAGGAACTGGTCAATTCAAGAAGAGGACCACAGGGGCAAGGTCATTTTCCAGGGTGATGGAATTATGGCTCCAGGCTGCTAGATGATGATGGAGAAAGAAGTTTGAAGAGTCAGGAGCATAGCCCAGAGAGGAATGAATCATTCTTCCATACCTTAACTCAGTAAATTCTAGTGACTCTCATTTTTCTTCAGAATCCAACATAAATTTCTCTGGCATTTAAAACCCTTAATAACATCCCTTCTTTCCATCTTTCCAGTCTATCTCTTTACTCCTACCCCATTCTTTGATCCAGTTTCTTTGGTCTTCTTGCTGCTCCTCAAACATGACACTCCATCTCATTCTTCTGTGCCTTTTCACTGGCTTTCCCCCCAGGTCTAAAGTGTTATCCTTTACTTTCTGGTTTCCCTAGCTTCCTTCAAGGTTCAACTTAAATCCTCCCCTTGTAGGATTGTCCTTATCCCACTGCTAATGCTTTCACTCTGATATTTCCTTCCATTTATATTGAATATATCTTGCAGTTTCTACTTATTTACACCTTGTCTCCCTGACTAGAATATAAACTATTTGAGGTCAAGATCTTTGAGATTTTTTCCTCTTTTTTTAATATCCCCAGAGTTTAGAGTATTTGCTAACATATAATAAGACCTAACTATTTGATTGACTCGTGGGACTGCATCCATGGTTGTACTGTCCTCTGTGTCATGCCCTCCCTTCCTCTCTCCTATCTACCCGATCTAGCTCAAACAAATTTTCCCAAGGTACAAAAATTACAATTTAGAAGGATTTTTACTATTTTCTTTTGTTTTAGACCATGTTTTGCAATGTCACATAGGTAATTGTTTCCAGTCTTGGAGTTTCTCCAGCAACTAGTAGCCATTAGTTGCACATTTTCAGGTGGCACAGTGCTAGGAGTAGAGGGTAGGTGTTGGATGATAGAATCAATTATGGAAAAGATCTGGAAAGGTTGAAATAAAGTTTAATCTAATTAAACAAAATTGAGTTCCTATGCTGGGGTTTAAAAATCAATTGGCTAAGTGTATATAGGATGGGAAAAGCATGACTAGATAAGCATTCTTGTGGGGGAGGAGAAACAACATGGAAGTTTTAGTGAATTGGAGGCTCATGATCTTTGGCTGTATTAATCAAAGGTTGGTATACAGAATAAGGGAGGTGATAAATAGTACCACTGCTCTGGGCACATATAAGAGAGAGATAAGGGAAGGCTAAAGACAATACTTAAAAGAAAAGACAATACTTAAAGGAAAACGGTTTGTAGTACACTGATGTATACAAAAAGGATGATGCAAAGGCTGGAGACTATAGTTTATTTGGAACTGTTGAAATCCCTGGGAATGGTAAGCAAAAAATTAGGGAAGACACAGACTGTACTTTTCTTAAGCATTTGGATAGTTCCACATGGAAGAGGGTAGTCAAACTCCTTCTACTTGGCTCCTTAGGGTAAAACAATGCAAACAAATTTTAGAAAAATAGACTACAATTCAGAATAAGGAGAGGGGAAAGCTACCTAATAATGTGTTTTGGTTGAAATTCATGATTTTGTCATTGTTGGGAATTTTGTCTAGAAACTTCCTACATGGATGTAGACTGAAAACTATTCTCTAACTCTAATTATAGTCTTAATGAATTCCCTAGAATACAAAGAAGCCAAGCAATTCACCTATTATCACACACCCAGGATGTGTTAGAATTAGAAATTGACTCCTAGGCCATACACCTATTCAGTATCCCACACTGCCTATTATCTAATAATTAGAAATGTCTAAAAGTGGAACAGTTTGCCTCTTAGACAGCAGTGTGCCATAATGGATAGAGCAATGGTTTTGGAGTGAGGAGAACTTGTTTCAAACTCTGTCTCATTCACTTGATATCTATATGACAATGAACAAGCCACTTAACCTTTCAGCCTCTGTTTCCTCATCTGTAAAATAAGAATAATTATACTTGGACAAGCTGCCTCATGGGATTTTTGTGAAGAAACCATTATACAAGTGTAAGTTCTTATATTGGGTTTCCATTAGTAGATAACTTCAAGCTTATGCTTCTGGGTAACCACTTTAGGAAGGTTTTGTAGAAGAGATTCTTATTCAAGTAGGAGTTGAACTAGGTGGCCTCAGGTCCCTTCCAACTCCATGATCTGATTCCATTCTCTTAACTGGCCATTATCATCAATAATAAATAATATTTAAATAGAACTTCAAAGTTTGCAAAGGACTTTACATATATCATATTACTTGAGCCTCACAACAACCCTATGAAATAGATACTATTTCTATCTACATTTCATGGATGAGGAACTGAGTTTGAGAGAGGTTAAGTGACTTTCCCAGGGTCAAACAGCTAATAAACATCTAAACAAGATTTGAAATTCATCTCTTCTTGACTCTTAAGTCCAGTGTTCTAAACAGCATGCCACCGAATTGCCTCACTATGGCCATTCGAATGGTTGGACAGAAGTATTAAGTTTACACTTGGGTTCCGTGGCTGTGGTTGGGTCTGATTGACTCATCTTCCCTTCATGTCTCCTCTGATGTGGGTTAATTTGCAATTTGTCTAGCCTTGTAAGGATCTGTGATGTGGAATTCAGTATTGGGTATTACAGTTGTTAGTTGCTTTTTATTTAAAGATAGCTCTCATTTTGGATACTCCACTTTTTATCTAGGAAGTAAAAGTAGTTTCCAAAAGCATGAAAGAAATAGTGACCATGACTTTCCTATGTTACTTTTTATTGCCTTTCCATTTGTGTGGCTAATTATCCATTTGTGAGCCAATCAATCAGTAAATATTTATTGAGGGCCCGCTCTGAAGCAAGCACTATTCTAAACACTACAATGCAAAAAAAAAGGAAAAGACGGTCCTTACCCTCAAAAAGCTTCAGTGTAATGAAGGAAATAACATGTAAATAAATAAATAAATAAATAAACATATATATGTATATATATATATATTTATTTATAAAGCAAGCCATATAATATAAGAAAGATGGGAAATAATTAATAGAACAAAGGCTCTGAATTAGGAGAGTTGGGAAAGACTTCCATTAAAATCCCAAGGTGGGATTTTAGTTGAGACTTGAATCCAAGGAGATTAGTAGTTGAAGTGAAGGAAGGAAAGCATTCCAGAAATGGAGGACAGCCAGAGAGAATGCTTAAAGTCAAAACAAAGATTGTATTTGTTCCTGGAATATCCCTGAGGTGAATATCACTATATTGAAGAATACATATTAGGGAGTGAGGTGTAAGAAGAATAGAAAGGGAGTGCTGCATTATGAATAGTGCTGAATGCTAAACAGAGAATTTTGTGTTTGCTTCTTGAAGCAATAGGGAGCCACTAGAGTTTATTGAGTGGGTGGCAAAGGGAGAGATGATCAGACCTGAATTTCAGGAAAATTACTTTAATGGCTGGATGAAGGGTCCACTACAGTGCAGAGATACTTGAGGAAGGCAGAATCACCCTCAGGTCTATTGTAATAGTTCAGACATGAAGTAATGAGGGCCTGCAGTAGAATGATGTCAGTGTCAGAGGACAAAAGGGGGCATTTTTGAGAGAAGCTATAAAGGTAAAGTTAACAGGTCTTGGCTACAGCTTGGATATGAGGGTGGGGGGTTGAGAGATGATGAGGAATCCAGGCTGACTGCTAGGTCATAAGCCTTAGGGACTGTGAAAATGTTTTTGCCCTCTATAGAAAAAAGAAAAGCTTTGAGAAGGTGAAGGTTGAAGGAGGGAAATAATGAGTTCATTTGGGACTTATTGAATTTAAGATGTCTACTGGCTTCATTAGTTTTATTTTTACAAATAGTTTTAAATTAATATAATCAAAATTATCAATGTTGAATCTAACAATGCTTTCTACCTCTTATTCATATTTTTTCTTTTGTGCATCAGTCTGATAGGTACTATGTTCCCTGTTCTTCTAATTTGTTTATGATAGCTCTCTTTATGTCTATGACATGCATACATTTGATCTTTTCTTGATGAATTGTGTAAAATATTGGTCTATACCTATTTTCTGCCAGACTGCTTTCCAGTTTTCCCAAAAAATTTTACCAAATACTGAGTTTTTATCCCCAAAACTTGGGTTTTTAATCATGATTGTGATTACAGTGTCATAAGAAATGAATAGCAGGCTAATTGAAAAAAAAAACAGAGAAATAGCTACATGAAATTATAAAGAGCAAAATGAGCAGAACCAAGAGAATACTATAAACAGCAACAGAAATATTTTTGTGTGTCCACCTCCAGAGAAAGAAATGAGAAATAAAAACAAACAAAAAAGTTTTATATATCCTTTTTTTGGTCAATTGATACCTTTTCTAGTGTGGGATAGGGAGTAGAGGAGGGAAATACCCAGGAACTTTAATGTAACAGATCAATAAATAAACAAATATGGTAGAAAAAAGATATATATTCCACATCTAGTTCAATATATCTGAAAGGCGATTGGAGATGTAAGATTGGAAATCAGCAGAGAGATCGGGGAAGTATAAGCAGATATGAGAATCATTGGCACAGTTAATTCTATAATTAAGTCCATTAGAGCTGATGATATCACCAAGTGAAGTAATTTTCAGAACAGAACAAAACAGAAGAAGGCCAAGAACAGAAAACTCTAGGAAAACTTTCATTAGAGGGCATGATCTGAAAAAATTCAGCAAAAGAGACAGAAAGGGAGCAGTTAAATAGATAGGAAGAAAATTAGGAGAGAATAATGTCCCAAAATTCTATAGGGGAAAAAAGAGTATCAAGGAGAAAATAATCAAGTGTCAAAGGCTACAGAAAAGTCTAGGAGAATAAGAACTTTAAAAAGGACATTAGATATAACAACTAAACATCATTAGTAATTTGGGAGACAGCAATTTTATTGGAATAATAAGGTCAGAAGCCAGAGTATCAGAGATTAAGAATTCAGTAAAGAGGGGGAAAGTAGAGGCATCTACTTTAGACAGCCTTTTGGAGTTTAGCTACAAAGGTCAGAAGATATATGAGACCATAATTAGCAAGGATGGAAGATTGTAGACAATAGGACATGAGTTGGTAGAGAGATAGAGTCTGAAAATAAGTGAAAGAATAAAGATAACAATGTGGGCAATCTGCTGAATGAGGTAAGATGGAATGGAATCACTCGAAAAAGCTGAGGGGTAAGGCCTTTTCATCATATGAGACAGGAGAAGGAGGAAAGAGTAGAAGGCCACATAAGTAATAGAGGAAGAAGAGGAGAAGAGAGAAGAGAGAGTTCATAGTGAATGACCCTGATTGTTTTTGGAAAATATGATGCAAGGTTCTCAGCTGAGAGTGGGAAAACATAGAGACATAAGAGGTTTGAAAAGGTTTGGAAGAGCCATTGTGGAGAGTGGGATAAATAAATGGATAATGGAAGTTCAGTAGGATTGCCTAACCTCAGTAAAAAATCAGTTGAAGTTTCTTAACATAATTAGTAGTAATCTAGTCAAAATGGATACATGATTTTCTTTACCTTTGTTCAGCACCAAAGGCGACAAATGGTGGGAGTAATCCAAGGCTGAGGCTTGCCTGGGTGTAGATGACAATAAGGAAGCTATTCACTCAAAAGGGGAAAAGAGTGTAGAGTTAAATTGGTTCACCAAAATGTCAAGACAGAGTGAGAGAGGCTGATGGTGAGAGTGGCTAGTGCAGGAGAGATGGTCAGGGAGAAAATTGAGGGATTGGGGGATTGAAGGTCAAGTGTAGGATTATAGAAAGGAACACAGAGTGAAGGTTGAAAAGCCAGTCAAACTCATTGGGGAATAAAAGGGAATGATCTGGGGATTCATAGACAATAGTAATTAGGAGTTTGATTGGTAATAAATATGAATAGCATGAACCTCAAAGAAGAAAGGGCTACTGGGTGATGAGAAAGACAAAAGAAACACCAAAAGAGCACCTGTAAGTGGCAAATGAGGAGCAAGGAGTATAATAACTCTCTCACCTTGATGAGTGAGTTGAGAAGAATAAGTAAAAGTGTAGCCCTTATTGGAAAGAGTAGCCAGGGAGGTTGTGTCATCAAAGGGATTCTAAATTTCAATAAAAGATAGTAGATAGAAGGAATAGAGAGGAAAAAATTTAAGATGAAGAGAAGTTTGTTGCCTGTGAAATAGGCATTCCAGAGGGCACAGTCGTGAAAATTAGGCTGAATCTTTGGATTATGAGGGTTAAGGGAATGGAAATAAGGAATCAGCAGTAGAGAGTGTGGAATGAGATTTGGATGCTGACCTACAGAGGGTCCTGAATCACTGGGATGTGACGGATGTGACCAGGTATGGTGCCACTCCTTTACCCACAAATGACAGTTATAGCAGGAGATGAGAATCCTGGAGTCAAAGAGAGGGTTCTTCTTTACACTGAAGGTTCTCCTCATTCCAGTTGGGGGATTGTGCTAGCAGCAGGAGGTGGAAGATGTTTTGTCCTGGTACAGATGTTTTGGAGCAGATGGAAGATATCTAGCAACCTTTCCTCAAGGGACATCCTTTGTCCAGTAGGAGATAAAAGTTCAGGGCACTAGTGCAGTCTCAGGATGCAGCCTTCTCCACTGAGGAGACTTGCCTATGCCAAGTGAAATGTATGTACCCCTAAGAGCTTACCCAAACTGCCAACATTGTCCTGAATTCTGAGGTTGTCATTAGCAATACTCACTCGTCTACATAGTTTGATGTTACCTGTGTACCTCCTGACATAGATATTATCTAGGAAATATTGACATAAATGTTATCTGGATGTTATTGTTTATATTTTCCTATACGGGTCACTCATTAAAAAAAAGTAAATAGCTTCAGTCTCAGGACCAGTCTTTGGGATCATTCTTGACCCTTGAGATTTTCTCTGAGGGCCCCGGGGCAGAGATTGGTGGATGTTTTGTCTTTCCTTCTATTCTCAATGTTTAGGACAGTGCCTGGTACATAGTAAAAGTGTTTACTATTTTTATTGACTGACAGTTGATACCCACACTGGAATACCATTGTGATGTCATCTTTTAGGTCCAGGACAATGAGTAAGATCATTGAATAATGTGGTCCTTCTTATTGCTGATAACTGAATAAATATCTGTGATATTTGGTATGTGAACAGGCAGTAAGCTAGGCACTGAGCATAGAGTCAAAAATGAAAAAGGTTCCTATCCTCAAGAAGAAAACAATGAGATGTCAGAATGGATAGAGCTCTTTACTTGGAATTAGGAAGACAGGGGTTCAAATCCAGACACTTGTGTGATCATAGACAAGTCAGCTAACTTTTCTCAACCTAAACTTACTTCTCTATAAAATGAGAATAATAAAACCCAGCTCACAAAGTTGTTGTGAAGATCAAATGAGCTAACATAATGTAAAGTTCTTTGCAAACAAACTGCAATGTAAACATTATTATATATTATAATATAAATTATATTATATATATGTATTATTTATATTTTATACTAATATATAATATAAAATATTATAATTATTGAGACTACATTTTGATGACAGCTAGATAGCACAATAGATAGAGAACATGACCTGTAGTCAAGAGGTCCTGGGTTCAAATCTAGCCTCAGACACTTCCTAACTGTGTGACCCTGGGCAAGTCACTTAACCCCAATTGCCTACCCTTTACAGCTCTTCTGCCTTGGAATCAATACTTAGAGTGTTTTTTAAAAAAGATTCCATTTATCTGGGGACACATCACATAAGTAAAGGCAAGCTCATTTATAGGATGAAAGAGTATTAACAATAGGGGAAGTAGGTGATACATTAGTTGAATATTTGAGGAAGCTAAAGATTCTGAGGTAAAGAATTAGGTCTATTTGTTTTTTCTTTACATTCTGAGTTTTTGTTTCGCACCTTGTAAATAAAAGACACTTAATAAATGTGGGTTGAATTGAGCTGACACTCCTCGGAGGTCCAGTATGTTCTCTGTATCTATATAACACTGACATTTTTATTTCTGTGGGCCATTAAAGATTATTAATAGCATCAGAGCATGGTAGTGTGCCTCCCTGCTGTTTGGGAATATTTCAAGTGTCTGCAGTGGCATAACTGTGACATTTGGATCAACAGTTTAAAACATAGTAATTTGGTCCCCAAGAATATCCAAACATTTGCACACCCATCCATCAGATCATCCCCAGATGACTTTTTTGTTAGAATAAAAATGTTCTATTAATTATTCCAAGAATTCTGGGGCACTTTAGGTCACAGATTAGTGTTTATGCTTTCTTCTCTCTGGATAGTATTACTGTGGCCTATGTTAGTGAGTTGTGTATGACAGAGGACTCAAGGGAAAACATTATCTTACTAAAGCTCCATTTTCCAAACTGGCTAACGATTAAAAACATCCTTCATCTGTATGTGTTTTTGGAAGTTCATTGGTAGGAAAAACAAACCAATAGAGACCTACTTAACTAAATAGATAAATAAATTTTCTTCCTCTTCCCTTTTTAACATGTATAGTACATGCCTAGAAGAGCTCATAAAGCAAGAATGTCACCACCTAAGCAGACAGAATGGTAAATGAAAACCAAAAACTCTTAAGTATTTTGACAATAAATGCATGTCTTAAATGTAGCTTTATATCTTATTTCAATAAAGAATTACAGAGTTGATTCATCCAGGGAGGCAGAAAGAACTTTTGCCACTAAAGAGCCTGGGGACACCAGATTAATTAAATTATAGCCTGTCTTTGTTTGGCTTTGGTTATAATTAAGTTTGATATGATTTGTAAATAAAAATGTCCCACTGGAGTTTTCTACCCACTAAAAAAAGAATAACTTAAAAAGACAAAGCCCAGAGACATGGAGATTTAAGTAACAAGTCTGGAAATTATTCTTTTCTGGATGAGCTACTAAGTCAATGTTAAATATTGCTCTGCAGCCAGATGTAGTTAGCTATAATTTTATAGTTCTCATTTTAAGAATGAGAGGAAACAGATAGCGAGTTGGCCTTGGAGCCAGAAAGGAATAACTGGATTCAAGACCTGCTTCCAATATATTCTAGGTGTATGATTATAGTAAGTCATTTACCTCTCTGGGCCCCAGGATATTCTCTGAGATTTTAAGATAAAGAAAAGTCATCTACCTGCATCAGTACAGGAAATTTCCCCACTGTGATTTTTGCTCATGGAGATTTCTGTACACCAATTAAGTCAAAGGGCATTGTCCAAAAAAAAATTCCCATCTCCTGGCAGAATGCCTCATGTATCCTAGGCAATGAATAAACATTTTTTCATTGAATTGAATTCTAATGCTATAAATCTTTCCTTGTGGATATGTTTCATCTTACCCTCCTTGAAGGTAGGCACTGTTTTATTTTCTTTGTATATTCCTCAATCCAGAGTTACCTAGTTTCTAAAAACTCTTTAATGTCTCACATTTCTAGAGCCTGTCTTGATTTCAGATGTCTCAGTACAAACGTTGGTTGGGGGAAAAGAAATGTATGGCATTTTGGAAAAGAGAAAGATAAAACAAGGAGTTGGATAAGACAATAGTGATTGACAACTGAGAACAAGCAGAACTTCTCCATTCTTATTTTACTTTGCTTTTCTCTTTCAAGTTCAGTGACTTTTGGGATGGAAAATATGGAACAAAAGTGACTAATGGTGAGTAGGTTCCCCAAGATAAAAAAGGAGATAATAAGAGAGAAACTAGCTACCCTTCATAAGTTCCAAGTCATCTAAAAGAGATGATAGTGCAATTAGACAGATTGGAAATTGGTTAAATGGCCCAGTTGCATAATTGTTCAATGTCACTTTAGAATAAGTCTACAGTGGTATTCCCCAGGCATATGTGATTCTCTGTCTTTAATATTTTTATCAATGCCTTGGGTAAAGACAAAAATGACATGCATAAATTTTTTCAGATAACAGAAGGGCGGGGAAATAGTTAAAATATTGGCTGACAGTCAAGATTCAAAAAAAAAATCTTGACAAGCTAATACACCAGACCAATTATAATAAGATGGAATAAAATAGGGATGACTGTAAAGTCTTCTAATTTGGTCCAATAATTCAGCCTCAAAAGTGCAAGAGGACTTAGGTTTGTATCTCAGCTCTTTCATTTGTTGCCTGTATGAACGAGGCAAGTCACTTCACCTCTGAGTTCCTCAATTTTTTCATGTGTACAATGAAGGGTGTTGGACCAGATAGCTTCTGAGTTCCCTTCAAGCTCTGAGTTTATGGTGTTCCTTTATATATCAAATATATATCAAATCAAAATTTTTCAAATCACCTTTAATCCTCAAAATAACCTTCTCAGGTAGGCAGGATAAATATTTGCTTTATTATCCTTATTAAGGATAATTAAGGAAGTTGGAAATAAGGAAATTGAAATTAGAAAATTTTGTCTTCAACTTAATCAGTCAGTAAGTGGTGAACTGGTATGCAAACTTGAGTCTTTTTAGTCTTTTAGTTCAATACTCTAGTAGTTGAGTGGAGTTCTTAGCATAATGTCCCAGCTCTTATCCATTACGGCATGCCCCACCCCTCCACTCTTCTCCAATGTAGTCTTAGATGTGGCAATAGGAGGAACATGAAAGGATGACTTCTTGGGGAGAGACACTAACTGAAGCTCTTTAGAATTCCTTGTGTTGGCAATCTAGCCCTCTGTTTGGCAACATTTCCTTCTGCTCTGGAAAGTGTCATTCATATACATCCTCTTCCTTGGTCAGACCACATCTGGAGAGTCATGGTCTATTCTGGGTACTACATTTTAAAAAGGTCAGAAATTTGTCTGAAAAAAAATCATTATGGATGAGGGACTTGCAGTCAAGAAAAGCTGGATTGAAATCCTACTTCTGATGATCACTAGCTGTGTGACCATGGGCAACTCAGTTAACTTTTCTATGCCTGTTTGTTGATTTGTAAAATGAGAGAGTTGTGCTCAAAAGCCTCTTAGATTCCTTCCATCTTTAAAGCTTTGATCTTGTGATGTGGGGAGTTTTCATGGGTTTTGAACACAAAATGAGTCAGCAGAATGATATGAAAGGCAAAAGAGATAATGTAATGTTGCCCTGCATTGAGAGCTTCTAGGAATAATGTGCTGATAGTTCTGCTCTACTCTGCCCTGTTTAGATCATATCTAGATTATTTTGTTCAGTATATCCTGTAAAAGAAAGAAACAAAAAGGAACATAATAAACGTCTTAAATTATTTCACTGTCTGTGAGGCTGAGGAAATGCAATGATTACTCAATCAGGCTATTTAATCAATTTCCAACCTGTCTAATTGTACTGTCTTCCATAGATGACTTGAAACTTATGAAGTGTACCCAGGTAAGAGAGACCTAAGGTCACACAAGCAGCCTGAGACAGGACTCATGGGAACCCAGGTCCTCTTGACCCCAAGCCTGACCCTTTATCCACCATACCCTTCCACATCACAGGGGCTAGGGGCTCATTGCCACCACAATCTGGAAAACACACATAAAATATTTGGGCTTTTTCATTCTTTTCACAAACTTTAACTTTTTACTTAATTTAACTTTAAAAAAGAAATTGTGTATATTTATGGTATTAAAAGATAAAATATGTTGATATTATATTAGACTATCCATATATTTTATCATTTCTGAGTTTGTAAACTTTTTTCTGTGTCATCTACTGGCCTTCACTTGTTATATGTGACTTCCACAAAACTCCCCCAAATTTCCCATTTAATTTCTTAATACTGACCTATGATGTATTGAAATTATGACAGGGAAAGTCTCAATGTGGAATTTTTTCATAAAATTCATAAAGAGTTGGTAGTTATCTGCATTAAGATGATAATTGAATCCATAAGAAAGGATGAGATCACCAAGAGAGACAGTGCAGAGAGAAGAGTAGGAGAACCTTAGGGAACACTCGTGCTTAGGGAGCATGAAATGGGTGATGATCAATCAGTAAACATGTATGTCAGGCACTGTGCCAACTTCTGTGCTGATGATGCAACAAAAGAGACCAAAAAGGTACCATCAGGCTAATAGGAGGTGATCCAAGGATAACAAATAAATAAATTTTAACTTTAAAAAAAAGGATCACAGCCATACCACTGCTGCATTTATACTGCAGAGAGATCATAAGGAAAAAACTTGTACAAAAATATTTACAGTCTCGTTCTTTGTGGCGGCAAAAAAATTGGAAAATGAGGGTATGCCTTTCAATTGGGGAATGGCTGAACAAATTGTGGTATCTGTTGGTGATGGAATACTATCGTGCTCAAAGGAATAATGAACTGTAGGAATTCCATGTGAACTGGAAAGACCTCCAGGAATTGATGCAGAGTGAAAGGAGCAGAGCCAGAAGAACATTGTACACAGAGACTGATGCACTATGGTAAAATAGAATGTAATGGACCCCTGTACTAGCAGCAATGCAATGGACAATTCTGAGGGACTTATGAGAAAGAACACTATCCACATTCGGAGAAGGAACTGTGGAAGTAGAAACAGAGAAGAAAAACAACTGCTTGATCACATGGGTCAATGGGGATATGATTGGGGATATAGACTCTTAAGCGATTACCATAGCACAAATATCAATAATATGGAAATAGGTCTTAATCAATGACACATGTAAAACCCAGTGGAATTACTCATTGGCTATGGGGAGGGGGGGGAAAGGAAAGAACATGAATCATGTAGCCATGGGAAAATAGTCTAAATCAATTAATTAAATAAAAAATTTCAATTCATAAAAAATTTTATAGGATCAGAGAAGTCAAAGGAGGAGAGAGAATCCAAAAGATAAGAGCGATCAACAGTATCAAAAGATGCAAAGAGATCAAGGATTATGAGAATGGAGAAATGGGTATTAGATTTAATAGTTAAGAAGTTAGATAAGCAGAACCAGGAGAACATCATATACAGTAAT
>NC_058133.1:153356524-153439486 GCF_016433145.1 Gracilinanus agilis | reverse complement strand
ATATATGTACTGAATACTAAATAAAGAATGTGTTTCATATCTTGAATAAGTAAAAGATAAGAGATATGATGCAGTGTTTCAGTCATTTCATGTCTGATAATCTCTGAAAGATGTTTTTATTTTTTTCTTAGAAAAAAAGACTTCTTGGAGTAGTAAATAGTTTATTTTTTTTAAAAAGATTATTTTTGCCTTTTATTTTCAGACACCCACCATTTCCCCCTTTAATGTCACTCATCTGTGCCTATTGATCCCTTCCTGCTAACAAAGGGAAACAATTAGACAAAGCCAGCCATCATAGCAATTGTGGATGTGCCCCATGCCATGTCAGTAATCCCTGATTCTCTACAGAAAGAAGAAATCTATGTTTCCTTATCACTTCTCCAGGACCCATATCATTTATCAAAATGCATTAGAGTTTGACTACTGCTTAGTGTTATTGTTTGCCATTGTGGTTATTAATGGTGTTCAGGATCTGTAATTTCTCTGCTGAAGGAAACTCATAGTAAGGAAGCTCCCTTGACTAATGCAGCTGTTCTGCAACAGTGTAGAGGTTCAGGGAAAGCATTGGGAGGTGGGATGACTTGTTCAGCATTACACAGACAGGATGTTTCAGAGACAGGACTTAAACCCAGATATTCCTGGAACCCAGGTCTCTAAAGCCCATCCATTATCTACTATCCCACAGAGCTTCTCCACTATAATTCAGCTGCTGCATAAATAGTGAAGTTTATTTTAATATATTCTCTTAGTGTTATTAGTACATAACTTTTTTCTCACCAAGTATATCTGCTCATAATAAGACATCCATGTGGGTTCCATAAACAGTCTACACGTGCTAATAAAACAGAACTTCCTAAGTAATAGCCTATTAAATGTCTGCATACCCATTGGTATATTACTTTATGTTCTTAAGAACAAATGTACTTATTTATTAAACTTTAATTTAATAAATTAATAATACATTAAAAATAAATTTAAAATTACTAAAGTAAAAGTTTAAAGTTTATAATGAAGATTAAATAAAAGTTTAAATTTAAATTAGTTTACTTATTTAATACATGTTTATTATATATATTATATTTATGTATTTATTTCAGTATATTATAGTTTTATAATATATAAATAATATATTTTAAATATTATTATTTATTAAACAAATATCTGAGCCACTAGAGAAGCTGAGAATTTCATGTGAAAGCTTTCTGGTGTTTTACATTCAGTAAAAGGCAAGGAAGCAGTTACTGGACATGCATATGTTTAAATCTATGTATTTATAAATACATATATACATAAATACATTATAAAAGTATTGTATAAATATAAGGGGGCCCTACTGTATATACAGTATATATCCCCTTATCCATGAGGGATATATTCCAAGGTATATCACAAATGGCTAAAACCATGGATATAAGCAAACACCTGTGGAGGCAAGTTATATGTGCTCTCTCTCCTTCTTCTGCCCCTTGGCATATGTATGTATGTGTGTGTGTATATATATATATGTGTGTGTGTGTGTTTATATATTTATATACACACATACCTATAGATGCACACAGCTTTACTAGCTTAAAACTTCACTAAGACTTTTTAGAACACTTAAGATATAGAGACAGAGATGAACAGAAAAAGGGACAGAGAGAGATAGCTACTAAAAATAATTACACAAAATTATTTTGAATACTTCAAAAGATCTTTATTTTCCTAGTTAAGAGCTTCTTCCTCCATTGATAAAGTGACTCGGCAGCACAGTGGAAAGCTGCACGGCCTTCATTCTATAGTCAGAGAACCTGCATTGAAATCCTACCTCTGAAGTTCACTATTTGTTTGTCTGTGAACAAGTCACCTCCCGAGGTCTCGGCTCCCTCATCAGTATAACAAGGAGGTCGGATGAGGTGGTCCCTGTTGGTCCACGATCTGATGACACAGACTGAATGAACATCCTCGGTGTCCTCAAAGACTGTACAATTCTTATCCATGTCTTTACATAACTCTTTCTCAGAATATTTATTCAATGTGCTCTTAGAGGCTTTCCTCTAGTTCTTTTAATATATCAGGGATGCCAAGGAAGCAGTACTGGGGCTGTCCTGTGGTCCCTGATTCTTTATTTTTTTAATTTAATCGTTTGTTACAATAAAATATCTCCCACCCTCCCTTCTCTCTCCATACTAGAAAAGGTATAATGTAACAAAAACAAAACTATGTCTTGCTTGTCCCTCATTCTTGATGCATATATAACTGGGCTGCCTTATTTTCTAGCCCTCAATATTATCTTTTTGCCATATTTTATTTTGGCAGTGAGTTGGTGTAGTGAATAAAGCACTGGGTGGTAATAGTAGTAGTCAGGATAGATCTGAGTTCAAATGCAACCTCAAGACATTTACTAGTAAACTTTAATTTCATTTAACTTTAAACTTTTATTTAAACTTCATTATAAACTTTAAATTAAACTATATGACCCTAGTCAAGACACAACTTCTATTTGCCTCCATTTCTTCACCTATAAAATGGGGGTAATAATAGCATCTACCTCCCAAGAGTGTTGTGAGGATTGAAAGAGATAATATTTTTAAAGCTTGTGGCAACATATTAGTTGCTGTACAAATGCTAGTTATTGGGACACTTAGGTGGCTCATTGGATAGAGAGCCAGATCTAAAGATGGGAGATTCTGGGTTCAAGTCTAAACTCAGACCTTCACTAGCTGTGTGACCATGGGCAAGTCACTTAATCCCAATTGCAAAGCCATTTATTGTTCTTCTGCCTTTGAAACAATGTTTACCAAGGATTCTAAGACAGAAGGTAAGGATTTTTTTTTAAATTAAATAAAATAAATGCTAGCTTTGTTATTGTTGTTGTTATTTACAAGTCATTATAAGGAATATATTATGTGCCATTTATACTTACCATGCATCTTCCCATTACCATTTGCTTTACTTCTGGTTTTAATCTTCTAAAGTAACATGCTCTACAGTCTGTAGCCATGTACCATCCCTGGCAGAATAATCAGACTGAAGCCAAGAGGTGCTTCTGGCAGTCAGCTCTTTGGATCTGTAAGCAAGTATTGCCAGCATTGCAGTTTCTCAGACAATACCTAGCTGAATCTCTTCTAGTCATTCTACGATAAGTGAGGGATATAAATGCAAAGGATATACCAATCTGTATTTGGAAGGAAATTTATTTTTTGCATTTATTTTTATATGTACTTTTTGTCTCCCCACATGTATTTTTTTTGCATGTATAAGGGAGACAAAAATTTTGCATGCATTTTATATGTACTTAAGAGTACATATAAAATGCATGCAAAAAATAAATATTAAATTGTTTTTACATATAATTGGGGAAATGTTTTTAAAATACATGTAGTATAAATATAAATACTGAATAAATATAAAATATAAAATTAATATAATTAATATAATTAAAAATAAAGCAAATAAATCAAAATATAAATAAATCAAAATATTAAAATATATGTAGTATAAATATAAATACAAATATATACAAGGTAGTTATATATAAGTTAGTCTGAATGGTTGGGGGTAAGAGGAAATCAGGAAAGGCTTCATAGAGGATATGATGCTTGAGCTACATCTTACAGGAAGAGAGGAGGCCACCGTGGCTGGATCATAGAATGTGGATGTGGGAGTAATATCCACTGAGCTAGAAAATTAGGTTGGGGCCCAATTGTATAGGACTTGAAAAAGCTTAAGCAGCAGAGTTTATTTTTTATCTTGGGAGCAACAGGAAGGCAGTGTTGTTGATTGAGGGCAGGAGTCACCTGGTCACATCTGTCTTTAAGGAAAATTACTCTGGCAGCAGTGAACGAGATGGACTAGAGTGGCCAGGCATGGAGACGCATGCCCATAATAGCTATTGGTAGAGAGGCTGAGGCTAATGGATTACTCGATTCTGGAAGTTCTGAAAGATAGTGTGACTAAAGTCCATCTCACTGTCACCAGTATCGTGAGCCAGAAAGATTGAGGGGGCAAAGGGGTTACCAAGCCACCTAAGGAAGGATAAACCAGCCTAGGTTTGAAATAAATTTAAGGTTTCTGTGCCAGACACCAGTGGCAGTGGAGGTGGCCCTTTAAGGGGCTGCTACTCTTCCAGCTTGAACAAAATAGGAAAACCTAGACTCCTTTTTAAAAAAAGGATTGACTAGAACAGGGAGAGATTGGACCCAGGAAGGCTAATTAGGAGGACACTGAAGCAAATCTAGGTAAGAGATAATGAAGGTGGTATAGGAACATGTGTGAGTAGAGGAAAGAGTTCGAATACAAGGGATGTTATGAAGAAAGAAACAACAATATTTGGTCGTCGATCATCAGACAGGTGGGATGAGGGAAAGTGGGGGATCCAAGACAAAGCTGAAATTACAAACCCAGGATAAGACAAGGATGCTGATGACTTTGACAGAAATATAAAAGTTTCAAAAAGAGGAGAGTTTAGAAGTATAGATAATAAGTTCAATTTGGGACATGTTGCATTTACTGCGTCTCTACGACAGCCAGTTGGAAATATCCAATAGGCAAGTTGGTGTCCAAGAGATATGTTTTGATAGACTAACTGGATGGGCTGCCTATCCAGTTTCATGTCACGGTCTAGACAGTATGTGTTTTTCATATTTGGTCGCGGCATTTTTTTTCCTTGTGGGTGGTTAGAACTATGTCTTAAATTGCTGTGGATTTCACAAGGGAGGTTTTGTGCTGCTCTGGGGCTTGATAGAGCTAGTACAATGTCATATACCAAACTACCATATTAAACAAAATACTGATGTATAAAACAATACTCTAGGGGCTCTTTATAGCTGATAGGATAAAACACAAACTCCTTAGGCTGGCATTTATGGCACTATGCAATTTGGCTCAGACCTGACTTTTTCACATTATTTTCCTCTATATATCCCATGTTCCTGCCAAGCTGGACCACTAACTTGTTCTTAATTTCATCTTGCACTGTCCCCTTCATATCCTGCTTGCCTGGAATGGCCTCTCTTCACATCTCTAGCCTCTGAAGTCTCTATCTTCTTTTTAAAGAAAGTACAGAGAAGGGCCCAACTCTTCCATGAAGTTTTCCCTGATTTTTCTCCCTTCCAACCTCCCCAATAAAGGCGAACTATCCTTCCTCATATTTTCTTAGAGTTCTTTATCTGGATTTTTATTTTTTCTTTATCTCATGCTAGCTTATATGTGTATACATATCATATCATCACTTCTTTTTACTGGCTTCTCTGGCTTCAAGTCTCATCTCAAACTTCACCTTCTACAGGAAGCCTTTCAATGTCCCTCTACCTGACCACTCCACCCTAACTCTCCTCCCCAAAGTCCTTCCTATAATATCACCTTCCACTTATGAGAAAGATAGATAGATAGACAGACAGACAGACAGATGGATAGCCATATGGATAGCCAGATGGATGGATAGCCAGATGGTTAGAGAGATGGATGGATAGATGGATAGATAGATAACAGATAAACAAACAGGTGAATGGATGGATAGATAGATTAAATTGAATAGCTAGAGAGAGATAGACAGATGGATAGATAGATAGATAGATGATGAATAAACAAATAAACAGTTAGATGGGTAGATGGATAGATAGATAGACAGATACCTTTTATGTAAGATATTCTTTGTATATTGTCTCTGCGATTAGAACGTGAACTCCTTGGGGGCAAGGACCATAATTTTGTCTTTCTTTATATCTCAAGCAATTAGCATGATGTCTAACAAATTGTAAAAACCTGTAAGTGCTTATTAACTGACTGACTTATTTCTAAATTTATAAACATCTTCAGAAAAGTGGCTTTTCATCTTTTATCCCCAGAATCCAGCACAATGCTTTGTACCCATTAATAGAAGTTTAATAAGTGTTATTTGAACTTAAATGAAGGTTAATTCATTCATACTAAGGGCAGCCAGTTAGCACCGTGGATAAAGCACAGGGCTTGGGATCAGGATGATCTTAGTTCAAGTATGACCTCAGACACTTACTTCCCTTGGCAAGTCACTTAACCCTATTTGCCTCAGTTTCCTCATCTATAAAACAAATGGGAGTAGGAAATGGCAAACCATTACAGTATCTTTGCAAAGAAAACCCTAATGTAACTATGGGAAAATACTCAAAATATAAATAAAATAAATAAATAACTGAAATTTTAAAAAAAGAAAACCCTAAATGTGGTCATTAAAGGTCAAATATGACTGAAATCACTGAACAACAACCACTCATAGGAAACTTAAACTAATTCTTATCTAGAGAAATCTATGTGGACCTTACTAGAGAAAGCACCAGGCCTAGAGTCAGGAAGACCTGAGTTCAAATCTAACCTCAGACATTTACTATGTGACCTTGAACAAATCCCTTGACTTCTTTTTTGCTTAGTTTCCTCAACTGCAAAATGGAGATAATAATAGCACTGACCTTACAGGATTATCGTGAGGATTAAATGAGATAATAGGTTAGTATAGTACTTAGTGCATAGTAGTAAATTAGTACATTAATAAATGATTCTTCCCTTCCTTCCTCTTTTTCCTTGCCCCTTATCTGATCCCTTCATTTTACAGATAAGACCCAGAGAGTTGGTGTGATGTGTCCAAAATCATAGGTAGTAAGGGATAAAGTCAGGACTTGAACTCAAAATCTGTGACTCTAGATCAATCAACAAATCTTCAAAAAGCATTATTAGATACATACTGTGTGTCAGGCACTATGCTAAGTTCTGGACTTACAAAGACGAAAGTAAAGAGTCTCTATATTGGAATAGAGGAGACAACATATAGTTACATAAGTACAAAATAGATGCAAAGCAGATGCAAATTTGGGAACAGAGAACACTAGAAACAAACGGGAACCGTTTTTCTCACTATGTCCTGCTGTCTTCTTTGACTGCATTTCAGTGCACTTTATAAGTAAAACTGACATCCATTCTCTCTATATAACTTTCTTATATCTAATCAATCAGTAGACATGTCAATAAGCATTTATGCTAAGCACAGTGCTAAACCTGGGGATAAAAGATAAAGCAAAGCAGACTCTGTCCTCACGGAGCTTATAATCTAATGGAAAAGACCACATATTAGATAAATACTAGATATATGCTAAATAAATACAGAATATAGAATCGATGGAAAGTATGTCCAGATGTACATTATGAAAATCACTTTGGAAGCTATGTGGAGAATGGATTTGAGGAGAGAAAGACTTCAGGCAGAGACCAATTAGGTGAATATTGAAATATTCCAGGCAAGGGTTGATGACGGATAAAATTAAGGTTGTAATTGTGTTAGTGGAGAGAAGAGGATACATGCAAGAGATATTTATGGAAAGAAATTACAAGATTTGGCAACTGAGTGGACAGGTGGAGTTAGTGAGAGAGAGAACACTTGGATCGTGGTTGCAAACCTGGGTGACTAGAAGGATGGTGGTGCCCTCAACAGTAATAAGGAAGTTCAGAAGAAAGGAAGGGATGAGGAGGAAATGAATTCAGTTCTGGCCACTTTAAGTGCCTGTATCCAGGCTGAAACATCCAGCAATCTATGTCTTTCCAGGTGCCTTAAAAGTTTCTCCCCATCTCCTGCAATTGTCCCTTCTTTGTTCCCAAAATACAGCCACAATTTTCCTCATGACTACTTAAAATGAACTTCATCCTTGAAGCTTTCCTTGATTAAATGTACCCAAGGTCTGGTCACAATTTATTTTAGGTTCCCTTCAATGCTTCTATCACTAACTATAAAATTATCATTAGAATTGGCATTCACAAATTATTCATATTTGTGCTCTCAGAGGCCAGAGAATGTATTTAAAAAAGGTACTCAACAATCATGGGATATAGCTTTAGCCATGCTTTCCTTAAGAAAGCCCATGAATTCTATATAGATTCAGTGTGAGTTGGCACTACAAACCATGAATCTGCAAAACTGCAAAAAATAAACTGTGACTATTGAAAGTTTCTGTATTTGTTTCTGTCTCTCTGTGGTGCCAAACCCAGCACTCTGTTCTAAGCGCTGACTCAGTAAGTATTACTACTGAAAAGCCCTCCACTCCATAATGTATATACATCTGAAGAAATGCCTTTGGTTTCCAACTGTAACAAGTCTTTACTTTTTGGGGATATAACTCCACCTCTTAGGTTGCCCAGTATTAATAAGGAATACCCCTATTTCTAAATTATTTTCCAACTGTTCTTTACCAACAGAATTCCATCTCATCCCAAACACATCACTCTATATTGATAGAAAATTGAAATTTGAGGATAGAATGGAGGATTGTGGTAAATGAAAGAAAGCTCCAAACATGGGAGGTACAAAGGTAGGGATGGGAGAAAGGAAACTAAAAAGAGGGAAGGAAGGAAGGGAGGGACGGAGGGACGGAGGGAGGAAGGAAAAGGAAGGAGAAACAGAGGAAGGAGGAAGGAGGGAGGGAGGGGGGAAAGGAAGAAGGGAAAAAAGGAAGAAAAACCACTTGGATCAGGGTGGAGAAGATTAATGAGAAACCAAGGAAAGGTGATATATTGATCTAATTGAGAATTTTGAAACTGTAAATTTTTGAATATGAGGAATCAATGATAGGGTTTATAGAGGAAGGTCAGAGAGAAAAATGTATTTGGACTGATTGGAACCTAGACTTAGATGCAGAACACTTCATCCCTTAGGGAGTAAGTCACTTTGATTTGTTCTAGGAACAAATCCTTCCTTACATTAGAGGAACACATCACTCACTAGAATTTTTAATGCCCCTTCCACCTTCATAAGTGTTAGAAATATGATTTTATTGGGTACTCTTTCCATTGATGCAAATCACTTCAGATATTTATTAGCTCTATGACAATGAGCAGCTCATTTAACTTTTTGGATACTTCATTTCCTCATCTGCATAATGGGCATAAGTAGAGAATTTTGCAGCCCTTAAAAGTACCATATAAATGTTAACTAGTATTATTATAATTAGTAAATAATTATATTATATGGTAGTAATGTAAGTAAAATATTTTTATCTTCTCATCTTCTTAAATAGGTTTTGGATAAAAACAGACCTGGAGAAAGTCACTATCCTGCTACTATTCTTTTATATTCAATATTCTACAGACTATTATTGCTCAGGTGGATAAAATAACTGAGTTTTGGGTAGTTGAATAAGATTTCTGGGATGTAAGCTCTGTAAGCATGCAGAAGACATCCTTGGTACACCTAGGAGCAGGCAGGACAAGATGGATTATATGTACCTCCTCTTGTTCCCATGTGATTTTTTTTTAAATCTCCCCTGCCAGCCCTCTCTATCTGGACAATTTTTAGATGTATAGAGTTTGGAGAGAAAGAGTATTTGTCATGGTGACATTTGTCGACAACTTTGTCCTTAAGTTTTTATGTATCATTGTTGCTGATTGTAGAAAACAGTTATAATTCTTGTTGTTGCGGTGCTTCATCCCCTGAGTTTCTCGTTCATGCTTTTCCATAAATCCTCACCAGGGATTCTCCCAAATGGACTGAAATGCTTCCTCTTGCTCTTTTGAGATACTTTGTCGTCGGGGAGGAGGCTGGTGAGAGGGAGGAATGAGGAAACCCTCTCTCAGTCTTGATGCGTGACAAGATACACCACTTCAGGCCATATATTTTCTAACTGACTTCTTTTTTTATTGTTAATATTAAGTCGCTTCGCATTTGAAAGTCAGTAATTAAGAGCCCCTTCTTTATACCGTCCGCGCCTCTTTTTACCTCACCTTGGGTTCCTTGTCATTTTGATTTTTCTGACATTTCCAGCCTTAAGCCTCACTGTAAAGATGTTGATGTTAAAGTAATTTTGCCTTTTGCAGTAGCAAAGGGCTCGGGATCATTGAAAGTACTGCATAATTTTCCCATGCAAGCCAGCGCGATCTCTCTCGCCCTCCCACTCATTCCTGTAGCCCCTTCTAACTAGTGAGCTGATTTTTAACCTCCTCATCAGAATTGGACGGGGTTCTCCCAGCTTCCCCTGACCAACCCCTCAAACTAAACTTTGATTTCCTGCCAGCTCGGTTCTACCTTCCCCCACTCCAGTGAATTTCCCTTTCGCAGCAGCACTCACCACCTTTCCCTGAGAATGATTAAGCCAGTTGCCACTCGCTCTCTCCTTCAGTGCCATTCTCGGGAGGAAAAGGCTCTTTCGGAAACTCTGCCAGCTTTCTTCTCCCAATCCCAAGAAAAAGAGTAATATCTCCCCCCCCCACCTTTAAAAAAATGACTAGAGCTCCCCCCTCCTAATGCATAAGGCTAATTAGTATGCAGCCATGCACGCCAGAAGAATTTGCCCTGCAGTAGAGATTGTGGGGAAGAGATCCCAACCATAGAAATGTACTCCCGGTGTGCTACTTTGGTGAGCTGCAGCCAAGCGGTATGCTATTTTCCACCTTGTAGTCATCCCAGGCGTAGTAATTAGAATCAGAAGCTCCGCTGCTTCTGCAGAGCGCAATCCTTAAATATAGATGTCAAGGCTTTCTGTTGTTGTTGTTGTTGTTTTTTCCTTCTTGTTTGGCAGAGTACAGAAAGAGTACAGGGTTGCCTAACTATTGCTGACAAATCACAGTTAGCAGGGATGAAGAAAGAACTCTCCAATCTGAATGGAGCATCAGGTAGGGAGGTTTATCATTGCTCTCTGTAAAAAATATTGTATCAGCTTGTTTATACTTCTGTCACAGCCAAGGGCATTTGTGATTGTACACAACGGGCAGGGGGAAACATTTTCCCCCTAAGAAGCTGTGAGAAAATATTGTGATTTAGATATGTAGAGATATATATATTTCATCTTCTTTTTCCAGAAATTAACTGCAGAAGTAACAATGGCTGAACCAGGTTTCTGAAAGAAATAATGATGATGGTGATGATGATAAATCCTGCTCAGTCATGTTAATGGCAAACGGGACAGGGACACAGCTATTGATCAAGTTTCTGTCATAAAGAACAGTGTCCGAAAATGTACTAGTTGGTTCTGCCTTTGATTGGGGGTTGCTCTAATTGGTTGCTGGGAGAAACACTCGTCAGATTTTGCAGTGCTGGTTATCCAGAGCTTTAGTTTAGGCATTAAAAAAAAATCCCGAGAATTATTTTCTGAAAATCAAACTACATCTGAAATAGTCTCTTCCTCCTGCAGATTAGAGACACTACTGTTATGTATATTTCATGCCGTGTCTGCCTAAAGCAGGGGGACTTAGCAACTGAGTGTTTTCACTCCACTGCAAATACTAACTATTCGTGCCAATGGCATGCCCAGTAGGACCAGGATCGTGACTTGGGAAGGAAAATCAAAAGGAATAAACTAAATCTCCCTGATGCTAGAAAGTCTGAGTCTCTTTGTGATTCATTAGAAAAATTGTGTTTGTAGAGGCAGGAAGCAGAATTGGCTTTTGGGTCACACAAAGAAGTATTAAATTAGGGGCAAGTAAACCAGTTTAAGTAAGATGTAAACTCTAAGGAAGTCCTTCTCAAAGACGTTTCCTGTCCCTCCTCTTTTCAAAGTTGACTTCCTCTTCATTCTATGGATTTCAGATAGAGATGCTCTTGTATTCCATGGTAAGTAAAAACGGAAAATTATAAGACCACCTTAGAAACAGATTTCTGCTTGGTCTCCTTTCTCCATTTATGCAAAGTAGGAAGGAGGGACCCCAGACATCTAGGGATTTCAGAGTTATTATTCCCTAAATCAATTCAAATGATTTAAGTACAATAGAGAGGAAATAGTGTTTTCATTATGGTAGATGCTATGGCACAATGGATGGAGAACTGGCCTTCGGGTTAGGAAGAAATGGATACAAGTCCCACTTTTGACAGATATTGCCTATGTGACCCTGGGAAAGTCATTTAACCACTTTGTGCTCTAAGGAACTCTTTAAGCCTATAAATTGCAGAGCATGTCTCCATCTGCATTGCTGAAAAGAGTTTCCATATCAGAAGTTCCTTATGCTACTAAAATCAAAGTTCTATTTTTTAAGTATAAAACATCCTAAACTCAGAGAGGAAAGGCAAATCCATTAAGGAAACTGAATTTAGAAAAGATACCTGAAAGTTTTTTTGTTTTGTTATTTTAAGGATACCTGGTCCATCATTTTTATTGGGGCCAGCAAATCTATTTCTTGGGTCTCTGAACTGACTTCCTACTAATTGCAAGGTTTTTCTCAGCCAAAACTATGGTGAAATGAGATACAGGATAATAAATCTGTACTCTCAATTTCAGCACCTACCAAGGTGGACCTGAACACTGAGACAGATATTCTTTCTTAGCAAAAACAATTGGAAAGCAATGTGGTCTAGAAAAACAGAGCCTATCCCCTAGCCAAGAGAAAGGACCAGGTGAGGGTGCCAGATCTACCACAGCCGTTCTTGGTATTCTTGGATAGGTCAGCTTATTACTTGGAGTTCCTCAGCTTTCCAGCTAGGAAAAGAGACCTGTGATATTTGTTTCTGTCCCCATCCACAAGAGAGCAGGAAGAGTGCCTGAGATGCATAGGTGGGAAGGCAGCTTCTCCATTTAATGGGGCCTCTCTCTGATAGAGATCTGATCCTTTGGGGATGCTTTGAACAAAATTTATCTTGATATCACCAAAGGAACAAAGGAAAAAAGGACCCTTTTCTGATTCTTTAGCTTGAAGCAGAAAACAAAAACGAACCAAAATTAAACAGAATTTAGGCCATCTTTTAAGTCCTAAATGAGAACTTTTAAGTAGACATAAACAAGAATCACCAAAGATAAATAGACATGGATGGGTTGCAACCCTGTATCACTGTAGAGAATACCAACATAGAGGAGAGCACAGATAAATTTCAGGTAGCTGAGTATTTCAGTGGAGATCATTTTGGACAAACTAGGGAGAAAAATTGCTGACTTCCTCAAGGCATGAAGCACCTTAACTTTAGATAGCACTATAGGAGGCATGAAGCATATTATCATTAGAGATATACTAGAGATACAGGCCAAATTTCATTAAAACTGAAACCATATACATTCTTTTTTTATTATTGAAACCCTTACCTTCTGTCTTAGAATCAATACTAAGTATGGGTTCCAGGAATTAAATGACTTGCCCAGGGTCACATAACTAGGATGTGTCTGAGGCTTCATTTGAACCCAGGACCTCCTGTCTCTAGACCTTCCTCTCTATCCATGAGCCACCTCGCTATCTTATATATATTCTTTAGAGGTTTTCATAGATTAATAGTCTTTCAGAGGAGGAAGAGATCCCAGATATTCAGATGTTTGTGTATTTTCTCTGCCATTAGTCTGAGAGCTCCTTGAAAATAAGCACTGGGTATGTTTTTTATTTCATTTGGTTTTTTATTTTTCTTTGTATCTTCAGCACTTAGCATAATGCCAGATACAAAGTACTTTATAATAGAAGCCCATTTATTACCTGACCAACTGGGACACAAATCTTCTGGTTCCCAGCCCAGCATCCTTTCCATTCTATTTACTTAAGAACAGTGGGTATTAGGACCCAAAGGTGTCAGCTCCCTAGTTTCAGAGAGTTGGTTCATTTCCTCTATGGTCTTAGGCAGTATTCCTTAAACAAGCAAGATAAAACAAGGAAATTTCTTGTTTTCTCATACATAATGTAAGCTCCTTGTTTGAAGAGACTATTTTATTTCTGCCTTTTTTTATTCATAATGTCTGGCTTTGTGTCTTGTACTTTGAAGCACTTTTGAAGAGTATTGAAAGCAGATTGGCCCAGATCTGTGATTTCATTGGGAATGGGAAGAAGTATTTATATAGCATCTACTATGTGCAAAGGCACCTTATACTAAGTGTTTTTATAGATGTTATCTCATTTGATCCTCACAACAACCCTGGGAGGTGGGTAATTTTATTATCCTTATTTTGCATGTGAGGAAACTGAGGCAAACACTGGTTTAGTGACTTGTCCAGGGTCACAATAGTGTCTGAGGCAGGATCTCAATTCAAGTCTTCCTGACTCCTGACCAGTGTTTTAGCCACCACCACCATTTCTATCAATGCAACCCAGGTCTTCCTAAACCAAAGATTGTTTCACTGTTCATTATACCAAACAGTCCCTCTCTTATACATAAGTAAGCACTTAATGTTTGTCGATTTGAAATGAATTTGTTTCAATAGATATTGTCACAATAAACAATCCATATAGAAACATTTTACTTTTTTATGAAGCAAAATTTATGATTGAATTTTATCATAGATGTAGCATCTCAGCTAAGCCAATAATTATGTTGTTGCAGAGCTCTCTCCTTTCTTCAGACTTCTATTGCATGTACATTATCAAACAAGGCATGAATTGACTGTTTTTTCTAATTGTTCCACAAACTCAAATTGATGATAAGCCTCTTACGGGCAGGGACATTACCTTACTTTTTTTCTATATCCCTTATAATGCCTATTGTAGTCCTAGGAAAATAGGTATTTAATAAATGACTTACTTACTAGCAGCAGATTTGTTCTTCCACATTTCCCTGGGCTTCTACTTTCCTACTGTAGCCAAATTATCTACTTGCCTCCATTGGTAATCATGGGGCTTCTCACACCCTAATATCAATCCTATGACAATTAAGAAAGTATAAAAGCCCCAAAAAGTCTTGGCTAAAAGATCTTGCTTTACTCTTATTTCTACTGACCCTTGTTACTCCAAACCTCTTGCTTACAATCAGGGTCTGGGTTCCTTTAGATTTTGAGATCCTTGAGGGCAAGAACTGTCTTTTGCTGCTTTTTGGTATCCTCAGCACTTGGCACAGTGTGTGAGCCAGAGTAGGAACTCAATATATGTTTATTAACTGATTGGCTAACTGTTACCCAAGTCATGTTGGTGACCCCACCCAGAGCATGCCTTTGCCAGTCTCTTAACCAAATTTCCTAATCTCTGCTGCTTAACTCTTACTGAGACTTTCACTGACCTCATAATTTAGCCTTTGCTTACCATCACCCACCATATTAGTCTGTTCCCCCTCTGCTTACCTACTGTCAACTATCTGCCAAGCTCCTTCAGTCTAGACAAGCTCCCATTCCAGCCCCCATCAGCCTCCGCTCTTCCAGTGTTACCTTCATCTCAGCATGACACCTACTACTTGCACCTTTTACTCCCTCCTTCAGGCTGCAGGGCTTGTGCATGTTCAGATCTGCAAACTAACAATGCACCCTGGCAAAGCAACAGTAATAGGTGACAAGGGAAGGAAAACTCTGCCTCCCACAAAAACTGACATGTCTTTATCTGATGGGTGGGCATTAGGAATATAAGCTGACAGCATTTCCCAGTGCACTGGGCTAGGAGAGAGAGGAAAACTAAAGGCTTTCTCTGTTCAAATGGCTAAGAAGGAGGGGAAGAAATTTTCCGGGATGTTCTGTGTGGCTCAGTTTTCTTGCCAAGTGGAATACCACTGCAGCAAAAGGCATAACCATGAGAGGAAGAGAAGAATTTTTGTGACATGTCCCCCAAAAATTCCATGAGAGAAGCAGGAAACAAGGAGGAATAAGGAGAAAGAGAGTGGCATATATTGTTGGTATATTCAGCACTCATAGAAAATAAGTCATGAAAGGATCAATGCAAAGTCCCCCAAAACATCCTAGATGCACAATGGATTGGCTGTTCATTTTGTTCTTGTGATATATAACTAAAAGAGACAGTCCTGAATAGAGAGCTGGCCACAAAGGCAGGAAGATGTTCATTCATTCCCTGCTTCTGGATGTGTGGCCTTAGGTAAGACAATTATCTTCTCAAAGCTCTTGACAACTATAGATCTAAGTTAGAGACCAAGTGCATTAGTAGAGGAGATTACTCCCCAGAGAGTTCCCTATTTCACCAAAATTGAAAGACCAATTCCTAGCCTTACCTGGTTACTGAGGGGTTTTTATATCAACACATCTCACCTGAAGAAAGGCCTTTAATTCCCAGCCTCACACAACCAATGGTATTTCCAAAAAGAAGGAAAGTCGGTTTCAACTTTGACAAAGCAATTCGCCAGGGCTAATTTCCCCTCTGTTCTCTAGGACCTGAGAAGAATTTTGGCCATTGTTTAAAACTTGGACTCGCAACTCACACTATCTACCTCCAATTTTCTACCTTTCTCTTCATGGTTTGGATCTTGGGCTTCCTAATTCATGATTCAAACCAGCTCAAATGTTAATGAAACACTGGCTATTTGCAGGGTACTGCTAAAAGTATTGAGAATACAAAGATAGAAAAATAACTCGATCCCTGTCCGAAGGAGCTTACAATCTACAAATAATCTAGAGTGTTTTTAATAAATGCTTCTGCTTGGTTAATTGATTGGATTAAGGAAGAGATATGGATATAATCAATAAAATGCAAGTTAAAGCATGTTATTCAAAGTAGTGAACAAAATCCCCAACCTCTCTTAATGCCAGTGTCTTCCTTCTGTTAATTGTCCCCTTTTTATACTGTATATATCTTGCTTTTTATATGTTTGCATGTTGTCTCCTCCATTGGATTGTGAGGTCTTTGAAGATGGGGATGCTTTTTTGCCACTTTATATTTTTTATTTATATTTATATTTCCACTCCAAACACTTGCATTTAGCACAGTGCTTAGCACTGAGTAGAACCTTAATAAATGTTGATTGATTGATTAATTGATTGATATCAAACACTTCATTACATGCATGAGTTGGGTGCAAGGGATACAAAATCAGGTACCACTCAGACCCTGATTCCAAAGAACTTACCCATATAAAGTAAATAAAGACGTGTACTCATGATTACGATCCAAAAAAGAAGGGATAAGAGCAAAGGAGAGGTCTAGACAAAGTACTCTGAGAAATATGGTTACCATATGCAGCAGAGAACTGGTATTAGAGATTTTGCATGGAAGTATCAATTCTATTTTGAAAGCCCAAGGAAGGTTTTACAGAGATTTGCATGTGAACTGGACCTTGAAGGAAGAGATGGATTTAAACAGGCTGAGCTATAGGCAGGGTACACTCTAGGCCTGGGGCATTAGGTGTTCAAATGGAAACAAAAAAGGACAGAGTAAAACTGAAGAAACCATAAGGTGTTTCAGTATAATTATATTGTGGCAAATATGAAGGGGGACAGAGGAAAATAAGACAACAAATGCCATTTGGAGATTGTGTTAAGCCTTGAATGTCAAGCTAAAGGGTTTGTATTTTATTTTGGTAAGTGATGAGGAGTTACCACTGAAGGTTTGTGATCAAAAAAGTGATTTGCACAACAGGAATATTATTTTGGCACTAGTATAAAGAATGAACTATAGAGGGAAAGCCTACATATATATATATATATACATATATGTATATATATATATATATGCAGGAAGATTTAAGTAAAACATTCAGTAGTGTTTCCTAGTCAACTCCTACCCTCCTCAGTAGTTTCCAGTAGTTTAAACTCTTACTTTGTCCCTTTAGGTTATCTCTCTATGCCATTCTTTGACTTTTGGGGACAGTATCATCATCATCAATCATCATCATCGTCAATCATCACCATCATCATAGCTATCATTTATATAGCCCTCCATATGTTATCTCATTTGATCTTCTCAACAACCCTGGGAGGTAGGTGCTGTTCTTATTATCTCCATTTTACTGATGAGGAATCTGAGATTGAGAAAAATGAAATTACCAGGACCATTCAACTGCCAAGTGTTTGAGGTAGGATTCAAACCCAGATAGTCCAGATTCCAACTCCAACCTTCTATCCACTGTGCCCCCTCACTGTCCCTATCAGAATTCCTTCCTATACTTCAAAAAATGGCCCCAGATAGACTCAACTAAGCTCAGCATTAATTGACACCAGCATTCCCCTGGGTCTTAGCTGCCCTCCAATGGGTCCTTGCAACATTATGCCAAAAGTAGACCCTTTCCATTCTGGGTATAGTTTTCCAAAACTGCTCCAGGGCAAAATATAATTCCTTTGAGTTTGTACGAATTGAGCCATATAGGAAGAATGTTCTAAGGACAACTTTTGCTATTTGGATCTTTGGGAAACAAAAATTAATCTGTAAGTGATTTGGCTCAACTTCACAGTGGAATTAATACATCATCATCATCACTGACTGTGTAATACTTCAGAATTTTCAGAATGCCTTGTATTATTATCTCATTTGCCATTCTACCTAGTAAGACTAGTAAGAGAAACTGAAAGTCTCTGAGATGAAATAGATACCTCTTGGGCATCCCCCAAACAGAAGGCACCCTTAAGTTGGCTCAAGTAATTTCCTACTGTCACAATCTGGAGTCTACAAGCAGATTTCAGAAGAAAATGTATTTCTGCTCCAAAGAAAGAATCCCAGAAATTCACAATAGTCTTTCCCTCCTTTTCTTTCCAAGCAATATCATTTTCCCTCTATTTTTATTGCATATGCAAGATCCATTAAAGTACCTGACTATTTTTGCTCCACTGTGAGTAAATATGAGACTACAAATGATATATTTTGATACTTTGAAAGTATATAAAATATGGCATATACAAACTATAGAAAATATAATTTATAGGGACATAATCTCTCATTTCTCAACTAATTTAGAGCACTAATAGTTTCCCTTCTAGGAAAGTATTCCCCTTTTGAAATCAGCAGGCTATTTCAAAGAGATGCTAGCCCTGACTTTTAGCGTCCTGTCCTTTTCTGCTATTTACCCTACCTCCATCCTCAGACTTGAGTTTTCTCTTTCTCTCAATTCCTAAGTTTCATATAAAAACATTTATTAGGCATTTACTATGTGCCAAGCACTGTGGTAAGCACTAAGGAAACAAAAAGAAAATGTGAAATGGTCTTTGCTCTCAAGAAGGTCATACTCTAATTAGGGAAATAACCCATAAAGGAAAATTTGGTGTTAGAGTTAGTTGATGAAAAGATCTAGAAATTCTAATGGTATAGCAAGGGTATGAATGACAAGGTCAAAGTGTCTTTAGGTTTCAAATATACCCCATTGCCTTCAAGTTAAGTATTTTTTCAAACAGTTGGGTTCTTTAAACCCAGATGGAACAGGGATCCCTTGGACTTAGCCCAAGGCTGCTTTAAGGGTTTTTTTCCTTGAGTGCTATAATACCTACCTCAACTCCCTTTAGCTGAACCTGCATTCTCAATCCAGTCTTCCTGATTTCCCCCCAGATCTCTTTTTTCATCTTCTCTCTCCATTTGTGAGTTTACATTTCATCTAAAAACTTTGTTTCTTATCACTTATGTGTCTCAGAGTCCAAAAATCTGCTTAGTCAAAAACTTAGTGCTTTTGACTTCTCATCAAGAATCACAATACTCTTCTCTCTGGGATCTACATCTCCAGCCTTCACATCTATGTAAATGGTTTTGGTCTGCCTTAGTTTGTGGTCCAGTCTTTGATTTCATGGCACACAGAAAGAAAGGTCCTCTATCAATGCAGATTGCCAACTCTTCTGGTATTTCAAAGCTTAGAGAGTCAGTTGCCTGGGAATAATGCAAGATTAGGTGGCTTGCTCAAGGTCCAAAGCTAATGTTTGTCAAAAGGATAGAGGATTAGAGCCAAAGTCTTCCTTTCTTCTTGACTCCTAAGATAATTCTCTACCCACTACATCATTACCAGGAATGCTTTTCTTCTCAAACCAAAAATTACCCTACTAAGTTTCACGTCAGGCCTTCAATCTCTATCTATCCAGCTACTCTAGACATATCTTCATTTATAAGATTGTTGCCACATAGACTCTTTGTAGGAAAGAAATGAAAAGGTTGGAGTAGAATTCAGGTGCCATTTGTGACACCTGCTAGCTTTGTGACTCTGGAAAACTCTTTTAACCTCTAATTGCAAATTAAACTCTAGACAACTCTCTCAGACTACAAATGGCAGAGAATGTACCTACATTGGTAGAGAGTATTTCTTCATTAGATGTTTCATGAAATCACAAGTCCAGACTCCATCCATCTCCTACACATGTAAATGTCTCTCTTAGCTAGCCAGCCAACTTCTAGAAGACAAGGATTGTTTTTAATTTTGCCATTGTAATCTTAGCACCTAACACAATGTCTGATATATTAGCACTTAATAAATATTTGTTGATTGATTAGTGAAATAATTAAATGGGGGGAAAACTTCAATTTAAGTTTCAAATTCTTATTATCAGGAGGAAAATATTTTCATAGATATAATCCTAGCACCTAACACAATGTCTGATACATTAGCACTTAATAGATATTTGCTGATTGATTGGTGAAATAACTAAATGGGGAGAAAACGTCAATTTAAGTTTCAAATTCTTATTACTAGGAGGAAAATATATTCATAGGTATATTTTGCTGAAGCTACTTTTCAAATTAGTTTGTCATTCTCTAAGGACCCACAGGCTAAGAAGCTTTGGAGTCTGCTAGACACCAAGGGTAAGCCACCTAGAATTGAAATTTTTTACACACATAATCAATAGAGTAGAAAATTTACACTTGGATAATCACTCTAGAGCTAATGGTTACAGCATGAAAGAGTAGGTATTTTGTCAACTACTCTGTGAGCAGATGCCAGGAGAAAAGGAGGAAGAAGTCATGTGTCACCACAATTCTATAGACAGAAGACATCTTTGAGATAATCTCTAAGATGACAGGTCTTTGGGGAACAGTCAAAACAAGTGATAACTTATTACGACAGCAGCTTCGGCATACTATAGTCAATCCTCAACTTTTCTGGGGATAACAGAAACCTGTGGGGAAGTTAAAAATGTGAATGTTGATACAATGAACCTGTGAGAAATAGGGGATTCGCATCCCACAAATACCAAAAAAATATAATCATTCCCTGGATATTGCTGAAAATCCACTTTTCTACAAGCAGTTCTTTATAACAAATCATTAATTCTTATAACATGTCCTTTTCCTCACACAGCACCATGAAATAACCCATAAAATACAATACACAAAATAAAATTGGTAACATGCAAAACATCTTTTTTTCATTTTTAATTCCCTACAATTCTGTGACTTTATGTGCTAACATCTCAATTAAAAAAAAACTTTTTTCACACAACATTCACTTTTTATGACACATGAAATATATAGCAAATGTATATACTTTCCTTCTTTTTGCAACTATATAGATTTGTTAACACCAAACTTGTGTCCAATAGAAACAGCGGACATTTCAGCATGAAGTTTATCTAACACCTTTCTTTTTTTTTTTTTTTTTGTTAAACCCTTACCTTCAGTCTTAGAAACCATACTAAGTATTGGTGACAGAAAAGCACAAGTAAGGGCTAGGCAATTAGGATTAAATGAATTGCACAGGGTCATACAGGCAGAAAGTGTCTGAAGCCACATTTGAACCCAGGACCTCTCATCTTCAGGCCTGACTCACTATCCACTGAGCCACTTAGCTGCCCCACTGACCCTTATATTTTCTCACTAAATTGGATTTAGAGCCCAAAAGACTTGCTAAGCATTGGAAGCATAATTGCAACCCAATACTTGAGTTTTAAAGGCAAACAATGAAAATATGCAATGAATGCCTGGGGAGCTCTTTACAACCCATAGAATAAACAAGACCATTGAAACATCCAGTAGAATACCAGCCTCTTAGGATACCAGCTGCTCCACAAGCTTGTGCACAAAGAGTCTCATTTTTGTCTCTTCTACACTGAACCTTAAATCTGCTGATTGCCAACATGAAAGTGAAAATGAGGCTACTAATAAAATCATGTAAATGCTTGTAGTTGGGGAAAGTTAAACTCATGAATGTTGAAGATTGCCTCTTTCAATGAGGCAACAGCTAGGTGGTACAGTAGATAGAGCACTAGAAGTTCAAATCCCACCTCAGGTCCTTACTGACCTTGGACAAGTCACTTTACCTCTATTTACCTCAATTTCTTTATCTGTAAATTGGGGAAAATATAATAATACTAACCTCTCGGGGTGATTGTGAAGAAAAAATGAGATACATAGTAGGTGCTATATAAATGCAGTGTGTGTGTATGTGTCCTCAGATTTTTTGTTTGTTTGTTTGTTTATGTCTAACACTTCATGTTCCCTGGCAAAGATACTGAAGTACTTTGTCATTCCTTCTCTGTGTCATTTTACAGATGAGGAAACTGAGGCAAACTAGGTTAAGTTATTTGTCCAGGGTCCCACAGCTAGAAAGTATCTAAGGCCAGATTTGAATTCAGAAAGATGAGTCTTCCTGATTCCACGCCTGGCACTCTATTTACTTTATCACCTACCTGTCTTGTATAAATGCTAGTAATTATGATGATTATTATTAAGAAAACTATTTACAATGCAAGAAATAAGCAATTAAAAAACTCTGGTCAGACTCAGTCTGGGCTATTTATCTATTTTGTAAACAGCTGAGGTACTTCCTAGTTTCCTGCCCCTACAGAAAGAGGCTGAGTGGGAATCAGTCACATATATTTTTCTTCATTTGCAGCCAGGAAAAAATATCTGCTCTGGGATGTCTAGGCAATTGAGAAGTACAAATAAAAATTAAGTTTAGCTAAAATTAGAAAATTTTATGGCACCAAGCAATAGACTGCAGGGTGACTAGAAATTGATATTATGAAGCAAAATGGTGCCCAGTTGCATCCTCCTTTCTTTATATCCCATGCTTATAATTTCAGCTTTCTCTATTTTTCTATTGTTATTTTTAAGTCAGCATAGTATAATGGATATGATAAAATTAAGGTTAGGAAGACAAAGTTTCAAATCCCACCTCCAACGCTTAATAGCCATCTTTTCATAGACAGTTTGCCTTTGTCAGCTTCAGTTTCCTCATTTGTGAATTGGGGATTATACTTTAGATAAGGTCTCTTATGATGTTCAAGAGATGATATATGTAAAGGCCTTTGAAAATCAAAAAAAGAATTCTATAAATAGTTACCGGGATAATTACTAATCTCCCAACAAGCACTTATTATGCACTACATACTGGAAATACAAAGACAAATGCAAAATGAGTCCCTGTTCCCATAAAGCTTACACTCTAATGAGAAAAGAAACATGTACATGAGTTAATGGGAAATGGGTTGCAAATGAATATACAGTTGGGAATGGAAAGAATTAGAAGCTGGCCAGTGAGAAGAATTTTAAAGTAAATAAGGAATTGTAAGAGGCAAAAATGAGGAAGGATCTCCCCTTTGAGACATGTAGGAAAATACAAAGATAAAACATGGAATGTCATTTTTGAAAATATTTGAATACTTCTGATCATTAGAGCCAAGTTGTGAAGGACTTTAAAAATCCATATGGAGGAGCTTATATTCTATCCTAGAAGCTTTCAGAGTCGTTGGAATTTATTGGGTAGAGAACTGAAATGATGAAGCCTGTCCTTTACTAAAATCCTCTTGGCATTAGCATCTAGGCTAGGTTGAAGAGGGAAGAGACTTGAATCAGAAAGACTACTAGGAAATTTTTGCAAGAGTCCAGGCAAGAGATGGCAAGGGCATGAATTCAGGTTGTTCTTATGAGTAAAGAGAAAAGGAAAGATATAACTCAATAGTAAGTCAATAAGTGTATTTTAAGTGCTTACTCTGTTCCAGCTACTGTGCTGAGTGCATATGAGACATGTTGTGGGATAAACAGATTTGATATCTGTTTAGAAATGTGAGGTGAGAAATAATGAGAAATCAAGAATAATACCAAAGTGAGGATCTTGGTTACATGCGTGATTGTTGGTACTCTCTACAGAAAGAGGGAATTCAAAAAGGAATAAGTACAAAGAGAAATATGAGAAGTTTTGTTTGGAATATGTTAAGTTTAAGATACCCATAGGTATTTGAAATAATCAGTTTATCAAATTGTTTAACTATTTGGTCAAGATTGGGAAGGAAGGAAAATAAGGTTAGAATAGGGGTGATGATCTGGGAGAATACGGAAACATCGTGGTATTGAAAATCCCTCTGAGAACCAAGAATAGGTTTGGGAAAGCTGAGGCATAGGGAGAAATGGAATAATAAGATTTCATGATCTTATAAAGGTGTTTTAGAGCATTAATCATTGAAATGGAACACTCAAAAGTAATGGTAAAATCAAATCCATGTCCGTCCCTGTATTTTGCTGAGCTGGGATGAAGGATAGGGTCATGAGATTTGAAGAGCTTAGAAATTGAGAGGACAGAATATTTGAGGAGACGTGTATGTGGAAGTCTTCTAGAATGTGGTTCAGATGTTAGGATGGAAAGGAAGTTCAGAAGCCAGTTATTGAACTTGAAAAAAGAGGGATAACAACAACAACAGCTAACATTTATATAGTACTTACTGTATGCCAGACTGTGCTAGAATGATTTGGGGTTTACCAGATAACTTCTAGTAGGAATTTGTTTGGAAAATGACAAATTTGAATGAAATAAACCTCATAGAAGCAGAATACATCAGATTTATTACTTTTCAAGGTATCTTCATGTTTATTTTCTCACTCTTCAAAATCCATGCTCTTACCCCATGAGAACAAATATATTATTCATAGATGAAGAAACTGAGGCAGAGAAGTCAGGCAATCTGTAATGGTTTATAACAGAGATATAAATAGAACTCAATTCTCTTTTTCTTTCTACATTCTCTCTACATTTCTCTCTACGTTCTCTCAACACTGAACACACTAGAATATTATTTTCCCAAGGCCAGATTTCCATTTCTGAAGGTAGAAATTTCATTTACCCTACTCACACTTGTAAAGAAACCAACCACAGTACCTATAAACCAAGTCTGAACAACAGTAACAAAAAGGGACTGTTATCATCTCTATACTAGTCCAATGAATTCAGTTAAGGATTTAGGACTTAGTTAATTTCTTTCCAGATTCCTCCAAATTCCATCCATCTTGCTTATAGAATTCTTGTGACTCTCCCGCAGTCATTTATCCAGTGGGCTGTGATGATAGATGTGCCACGCCATGCTCTAGTATCTGGGTGCAATCACCTCTCCATTAACCTCTGGAGCCCTTCAACCTGTCTTCCTGTGATTAATATAAGGGGTGGGGGGTGGAATAGGGTTCAAACTCAAACCTTCCCATTTAATTTGTTGTGACTGTCGCAGCCCTAATGCAGCAGCAGCCCTTCTCTGAGTAGGTGTTCTGAGCTGGACTGGATGACTTGCCAGAGAAGTCAATGTTATTTACAGCAGAGACTGTTAATGGCTGTTGGCAAAGTGGACACAAATACCATTGAACTGTCCGCTGACTGACTGCCAGGAATCATGGTTGGGGGAGGAGAGGGAGTGGGAGGAGTGAGAAGAAGCAGGCACGTACAGCCTCCTTTTAACAGCCACAGTCTCCGGGCTGAGAGTTCAGCTGCACACCAGCCTGTCCATAGTTCTGAAGGCTCCAGGTCTCGTGGGCTAATTTTTTCTGTTCCCAAGAAAATAGGCTACCTTGACAGGCTCACCTCAGAAGGGATTTGGCGTTGATTAGCTTAGCCCCTCCTGAACTGGGGCGGCCACCCAGACAGGGCATCAATACTTCCTCCCCTGCTCTTTCTGCTTACCAACCCAGCTGGCCAGTGGGAAGCAGGCAAATGTGCCATAACACAGTGGAAAGAGGACTGGACCGAGAATGAAAAGATTTGGCTCTAGACACATCTCTTACCTACTGGGTTTTCTGGGCAAATCACTTACCCTCTCAAGACCTCTTTCTTCATCTGTACAATGAGGGGCAATCGTCTAATAATAATAGCAGCAGACAACACAGAGCTGTTGGAGAGAACATGTCAAAATGTGGCTAGAGAGCTGGCCTTAAACTCTGGGAGAGCTGTGGTCAGGCTCTCTACATTGATAAAATCAGGAGTCTAGAGGGGAAAACTACACACAGATTTTAAATATACATATATATTGGATTATGAATATATATCCACATATCTATGCATGTGAAGATATATTAATATGTAGAAATGTGCATGTATATGTTTTATTTATATAGACACATATCTATGTATATAGAAAGATGCCTCTATACATATATGTGCATATTTATGGGCATATCTATCTATACATATGTGGACATGCACGCACGTTGCAGGTGGGTGACATAATGCATAGAGAGCTGGGTCTGGAGTCAGGAAGATCTGAGTTCAAATGGGACTTCAGACACTTAATAAGTTGTATGACCCAGGGCAAGTTTTGTAACCTCTGTCTGCCTCCATTTCCTCAATTGTAAAAGAAAGATAATAAGAATACTCCTCCGGTCCGGGCAGCTGGGTAGCTCAGTGGATTGAGAGTCAGGCCTAGAGACGGGAGGTCCTAGGTTCAGATCCGGCCTCAGACACTTCCCAGCTGTGTGACCCTGGGCAAGTCACTTGACCCCCATTGCCCACCCTTACCACTCTTTCACCTATGAGCTAATACATAGAAGTTAAGGGTTTAAAAAAAAAAAAAAGAATACTCCTCCCAACGTGATTGTTGCAAGGATCAAATGAAATAATATTTGTAAAGAGCACCTACTCAGCACAGTACCTTGCACACAGTAGGTGCTTAATTTAATGCTTGTTCTCTTCCCCATCATCACGCTAAGGTTCACAGAGTACTTTAACTATATATAGTCCACTGAAACAAGTCGTGCAAACATTATCATCATCCCTATTTTACTGATGAGAAACTAAGAGAACACAGCTGACCATTGCTCCCTATAGACTCTTTCCATCCTAACTTTATGTAGTGCTGTAGTAGGCTGGAAGGGGGTATTACCCTGTTGTCTAACATTGTCCATAGACCACTCCACATCCCCTCTGGGCAACTTTGACCTTAGGGAGGTAGATGCTTGGATACTTGCTCTAATAACCAACCTTGTCTCTGAATCACTGCAATGATGTTCACCCTGAAGAAGTTAAGGAGATAAAAACTCTGGTGAGAACAGAGACTTTGAAGCTGGCATTTCTCCATACTTCTTCCAATATATGACTTATATAGAATCATAATCCAGCTGTATACTAGTCTACTCTAGATATTTTTTAAGGCATCTTCCTCTCCTAATATCTGCTTACACCCCTGTTTCTTTCCCTTCCAGTTGTTGTTCTGTTGCCTAACTTTTGTCTGACTCATCCATGACCCCATTTGGGGTTTTCTTTTTTTTTAAATTAAGTTTATTTATTTAATTAATTTAGAATTTTTTCCCCATGGTGACATGATTCATGTTCTTTCCCTCCCCTTCCCATAGCCAACAAGCAATTTCACTGGGTTTTACATTTGTCATTTGTTCAAGACCTATTTCCATATTATTAATATTTGTACTAGCATGATCATTTAGAGCAGGGGTCAGCAACGTATGGCTCTCAAGCCATATCTGGCTCTTTTGAGGGCCAGATATGGCTCTTTAGAGTCAATTTTTTTCAGGCAGTGTTACAGGAGTGAGCACTGTGAGCACTGTACGGCTCTCACGAAATTACATTTTTAAAAATGTGGCGTTTATGGCTCTCACAGCCAAAAAGGTTGCTGACCCCTGATATAGAGTCTACATCCCCAATCATATACTCATTGAACCATGTGACCAAGCAATTGTTTTTCTTCTATGTTTCTACTCCATTTGGGGTTTTCTTGGCAGAGACATTGGAGTGGTTTGCCATTTCCTTCTTCAGCTCATTTTACAGATGAGGAAACTGAGGTTATCACAGGTTAAGTAACTTGGCTTCTGGTTTGGTGTTTAAAAAACAACTTTGGGTTATGCCTCTTTATGAGGTTTCTTGACAGTTTGCAACCTAAACAACCTCACCAAACACTAGCCTTTAGAAATCTATTGTACTCTTTAAGGAAGGGTCTCATAATGTCACTCAGAATTGCCCAGTTTTCTCTACATATATGAATAACTTTTTACTCACTTCTACTCAGAAAATAGGCCAGCCAACACTTTTTGAACTATTCAAACACTGACAACACCTACCAGAGATTTTAATGCTTCCTCTCCTCGCTTTTCAGAATTTCCTGAATCCTAGTCATTTCACAAGCCCTGGTCACCCACCTTGGAACTCTGCTTAAACTGGTATAGAAATACAACCCTAACTAAAACAGAGCCTACTTAGGCTCTGCAAATAGTAGACCAGGATACTAGATCACCTGAATGGGCACAGCTGTGTGTTCAGAAAACATCCAGGGAAACATTTACCTGCTTCAACAAAGCCATTTGCAGCAAGTGTTTGTGCAGAGATTATACTAAGTAGAAATTTTCCATCACCTCTGTCATATCAAATTATTTTCATGTGGCTTCCTCTGGAGGAGAGTTCCACTCTTGGTTTCTGGGCAAATTAAAATGGTCCTTGTTGACCAAGAGTACAATGAGAGACTTCAATGCAATTTGTAAATTCATTTTTTGGCTGTCTTAACGGAGGCTTCTCCAGGACTTATAAGAATATCCTTAAAAAAAGAGCTGTCCAAAAAGAGAATGGGCTGAGAGAATCAGTTTCCCATCACTTTGGCTGTTCAAAGACTTAATAGCCGTTTGTTGAAGATTCCTCAAGGGGATTCCTAAAGGGGATATATGAGGTGGGAGATGGAGCTAATTGACTTCTTCAATACCTTCCAATCCCGAGATTTCATAACTTTCAATTCTTATAATTCTGAAGAGGAAACAGAAGGGAATGAGAAGTCTTTCCTAAGCCCTCAATTCTAGTGTCTTCCTTCTGTTGATTATCTCCCATTTATTCTGTATATATCTTGTTTACACATAGTTCTTTATATGTTGTCTTCCTCATTAGCCCTAGAGCTCCTTGAGAGCAAGGATTGTCATTTGCCTTCCTTTGTATCCTCAACACTTAGCAAAGCGCCTGGTACATAATAGATGCTTAATAAATGTTTATTGACTTAATGGCTTATAAGTGACTTCTTGACATAGGAATTTCAGAGGAAAATTACACTTGGCCTCTTCTATTTAAATTAGCACGTATCGGTTTAATTAAACCTTGGCTCCTATACAGAACAACACTAGATCCTCTCTTCCTTTTCATAATTTTAGGTCCTCCTAAGACGGCTACCTAATAGGAGGATGTCTACCAAACAGCTTTGAGTTCCCCCAGCAAAAGTCCCTATAACCAGATTTAAAGATGCTGTTCAAGGCAAGTGAAAGGGAGAGGACCTCATCCACTGTGACCTTCAACAGGCAAGGCTGGTGGGCAACTGTCCAAGTACTATCCAAACTCTTCAGGGGATTAATTTTGTGGCTTCATAGCCAAAGGACATTAAATGAGAGATAAAAGTACCTTGGTGTAGTAATATAAGACAGGTCAAAGAAGAGGTCTATTCGATTCCATTCCCTTGCTCTGCGGGACATCAAGCCTGCCAGGTGACTTCATAGGAGATGATGTAAGAGGACAGTGCAGTATGTCAGGTTGGCTGCTAGCCCAAGCAAAGCACAATTGAAATAAGTTTTGATTCTGGCCATGCATTTTCTTTTATCCTAGATGCATATAGGGCATGTGTCATGTCCTCATTAATATACTATAAGTTCTATGACAGCAGACCATATCTCAGGCATTTTTTTAATATTCCCTATCCCCAAATACTTTGCACTGCACACAGAACCCCACTACTCCATTATACAAGCATATTTGTGATTGTATCACATCCCTCTAGGGACGCACATAACTCATAAATTATAACCCATCCTTACTATCACCCATGACTTCCCATCTTGTTGAACCCTTGTCAATGTCTTCCTGGAAATCCTCCATAGGAAGTCCATGAGTGCTAAAAGAAGAGTGGTCCTTCTCATTCTCTTGACATTGTAAGTACCATATAAGGATTTATTATAGTCCTTTAGGGAATATCCTCACATTGTAAAAGGATTCAGCAGCTGAAATACAACCTCAGATATTTACGAGCTATGTGATCCTGGGCAAGTCACTTAGCCTCTTTTTGCCTCCATTTCCTCAACTGTAAAATGGGGATAATAACAGAATCTTCCTCCCAGGGTTATTAGGAAGATTAAATGAGATAATATATGTAAAGTAGTGCCTTTCCCAGAATAAATGCTAGCTATTTTTATTATTTTAAATAAATTTAACAGATTTTAAGAGCACTGGCTGTTTGCAGGTATCTCTCCACCATGACCACCACCTCACACAGTATACTTAGGAGCTTAAAATTATTAGTTGATTTTTTTTTAAATTTCAATCCTTCTGAAACAAGGAATTCTCTTTATAAGGCCATTCAATCCTTATCTGGATTTTATGTATTGGCACAAATGTGACCATCCATTCTGTAGTATAAGAATGAAAAAATAGATAAGGCCAGGCTTGATCTCACAAGGTAACTGTTCCTTTGTGGAAAAATAGCACAGTCCAGGATCTGGTCCAGAGCTTTGCAGTTTCTGAAAATCTATGTTATCATTTACTCAGAGTCTGGTGAACTTGTTCACATTAAACAAACCCATGAGACTGATTTATAAATCAGAAAACCAGTGTGTTCATTTTACATGGGAAATAGACACCTCTCCATATTGATCAGGCCTTCATTTCCCTGGTTAATGATACTGCCTTTGTGATATCAAGATACTTTGGAAAATAAAACAAATTATAAAACTACATCATGAGCATGAGATCAAAGTCTGAGAAAATGGCTAGTTTCTCATCATAGGATTTAAGAGTTTGAAGGAACATTACTGACTACAAAAATATTTTACAAAATGAAATTTTACAAATGAATCAGTACTCTTCAATGTTTTATAGGAGATGGTAGATATATATATATATATATACATATATATATATAAAGCCTATTTGGGGCCAACAAATGATTTAGACCTTGTGGAATATAGAAAAAAATGTTTGGAACTTTGACTTCTTTTGAAATTCGATAATGATTCTGGAGAGTTAATAATGATTATGATAATAACATTTGTGTAGAATGTGAAGATTTGCAAAATGCATTGCAATTATCTCATTTTATCCTTAAAATAACTAGAAGAATTAGGTTCTATTATTGTTATTTTACAAATGAGCAAACTGAGGCAGGTAGGTTAAAGGACTGGCTCAAGGCCATATAAGCTAGCAAGTGTCTGAGACTACATTTGCACACAGGTCTTCCTGATTCCAAGTCTGGCATTATTCATAGCATCCCCAATTTCTTAGTATGGCATAGTAGATAATGACTTGATCCCTCAATCAGGATGAGCTGGTCCTTAGACCTATTACTAACACATACTGGCTGTGCAACCCTGAGCAAGTCACTTAATATCTTAGTAATTCTCCTCCAGGAAACTCAATAAGCTATAAGCAGCAGCATAGGTGATTATCTTCATTGGTGGAAGAAGTTCCTTCAACTGAAATTCCCTACACCTCAATGAAATCAGATTAATTTTATCCCCATCTCTTGCAAGCTCCAGCCCCCTAAAATAAGTTAACAAAATAGTTTTATCTCTAAATATCTACTATTATTCAAAGGTCTCTCTATAGAGAAATAAAATTTTCTCAGAGACAGAATTAGGTCATTTTGGAGAGGTCATCATGATTTCAGTTGATAACAATTTTTTCCATTGAATGTCCTTTGCCCTGATCTATTTTTTCAAATCCCTATTTAATCAAGGGCACCCTAACAATATGCCTTCAGGAAAAAAATCTTCATTTTGTCAGATTAGATAATTTTCATTCATTTTTCACTCCTCTTCAGAATAAACACAACAATTTTCATCACTTTTCAAAATTCGAGTATTAGCAACATGCTGACTCTGAACAAGAAAAAGAATTACCCTTTGTGAATGCAGAGACTGGAAGCTTAGTTTTATGCTTCTGGTGGAGAATGAAGACTAGACCAATTAGAATTCACAAGCATACTTCCCAACCTTTTCATGTCATATTGCATCTTGAGGATCAACAAGACAAAGAAGGGCACGTATGGGTGAAGTTTCTACAGGAAAGCAACAAGTATGGTGAGGGAATTGGAACCTGTTTCATATAGGAATTATTTGCCAGAACTGGAGATGGTTGGTATGGAGAAGAGACAGGAGGAACATGAATGTCTTAAAATATTTGAGAAAACATCATGCAGAAGATGGAATAGACTTGTGCATACCCCCAAGGGACAAAACTAGGAACAAAAGATGTAGAGCTAGAATTGGGCTCAATATAAGTACAACATCTATTTCAAAAGCCTCTTCTGAAGAAAAAAAACTATAGTTAGTATTACTGCAGCCTTAAGAGACAGCTAGAATGTCATAGAAATGACACTTTTCATTATCAATTTGGAGAGAATGTTAAGAATGATAACTTAAGAGAAGCCAAAAAGACTATCTTCTCATGGTTGGAAAGAAGCTGCAAAAAGCAAAAGGAACTATGATGGAGAGGTCATTTTTAAAAGAACTGTGTAAATTTTATCTTGTAAAGAGGATAAAGAGAATTCTTGAAAAGGGATTTTACTTGATATGTTAAATGAACTAAATAGGAGACTTTTCAGAAATAAGGAATAGTTAAGTCAATCAATCTAGAGTTACAGTGTTGGTTAGAGGGGCATCTGGCTATTATCTCTTTCCTAGCTAAAAAACTATAAATCATTTATAACTTTGTATTGTTACTAATAAGTTATATAGTCTATAATTTTAATCTTGCTAATCCTCAATGATTAGGAGTTCTAATACAGAAATAGTAGCAACTGTTTATGGGATGAGAAAAATTAATGTCATATTGTATTATTTATTAACAACATTTCCAAGTGAATTCATCCATTTTCTCAGACTCCAACCTCTGAAGGTCAGGCAAGGTGTAACTAAGGTAATTACTCCCAGTCCCCCAAGGCATCTATTTGAACTGAGACCTTTGCTTTTTATTTGTCCTATAAACAAAAGCCAGCAGGAACAAGACTTTCCCTAGCACACAATCTTTTTGTCCCTTCTATTCCCCTTATCAAGATTTGGGGTGGTCTGCTCTACAAGAGGGAAAATTAGCCAGTGAAAATCTGATTAAGATAGCTTATGGTTTTTCTAGTCAAAGATTGCTAGAGAAAGCTAAGTTTTATAAACCAACCAGCATTCTACTTCTTAAGTGCCATAGAGGGGCTGGTCAGCCATTTTTCTTAGGGATCCATCTCCCTGAGCAATAGTCCTTGCCTTCCCAAAGATGAAGTAAAGGAGGAGAAACAGACATCTCCAAGCCCACCTCCTCATTATATCTACCAATTAAGACTGCCCTGGAAGTTCAAATAATGCACTGACAGGCCAAACAGAAGGAAGAAGTATCTACATATAAAAGATGCTATCAGCCCTCACTCTAGGTTTTTGATGCAAATGGAGGCACACTATTGACCTGTATTTTACTTATTGGTTAAAATTTCAGGTGCTTCACTTAACCTCAGTTGCCTACCTCTTGCAGCTCTTCTGCCTTGGAACCTATAATTAGTATCAAATCAAAGACAGAAGGTTAAAAAAAAAAAGAAAAAATGAAATAAAAAGAAAAAAGATGTCAGGTGCTACAAGGAAAGAAATTTCTCTCATTTATTAAAAAATATCTAATAATGTCTTTCATCACTGACTGGGAATGATGGGATCACTGAATATTTCCCCATGAAAAAAGTAAATTTTCATTTTTTAAAAATCTAATAAGCCAGAATCAGAGCTATGAACAAATTCATTAATTAATAAGAAAGAAGTTTCAATTTTATTAATCAGTGAGAAAATAGCTAACATATCCCTCAGATTACCTTGGAGTTTAGAAAATGAACATGAATACAGTAATGAATAATTTTCAGGCTGTGAGATGATTGGCAAGTTGAATATTGGAGACTGATAACTTTGCTATAACAGGGAAATGCTCTTAACAGTTTGAGCTGTTCAAAAGTAAATTTGCTTTCCTTGATCTTTACTGATTCTCTTTTCATGGATAATATTTAAGTTGAGACTAGATGATCCTAAAAAAAAAGCAGTCCAAAGGGGTGATGGTAGTAAGAAAGACAGAGATAAGGCAATGAAAAAAATGTAATTCATGCCAAGGACCCAAGGAATATTTGTAGAGGCATGGAGACACCAAGAGGTATAAGAAGCCAGATTCATATAGACTGACCAACTAGAATCAAGAATCCAGGCCCTGAAGGACTAGATGTTCTGAGTACAGTTTAAACAGGGATGGACAAGTGGTGTCAACAGGAAATGCACTAGAAACAAGGTAATGCGCTAAGGGCCTATGTCTTGGATTTATGTTTCCATTTAACATAGACAAAGGCTAGAAGCCAAGGGAAGCAGACTATTATGGGAGTGGTGCTTTTTAAGGGAAACAAAAATACCAGGTAGTTCCTGTACCATAGATGAACAATTGCTCTTTTTCCTTCACCCACATGTGTATTCATTTTTGATGACCCCAAAACTCTTTAATAATTATCAATATACTAGATTTTGTCTACTGAGAGCTAAAAAGTTCTGCCTGGTTTGTACTGTCCATATGCGTTTTCCTTGCAAACACTGATCCAGCCTAGATAGCAAATGATTTCAAGTCTGGTCACCATTTACTTGTATACTTTCAAGGGACCACACTGATTAATTTGTTTCAATTCCTTAGAAACCATTTCTCTATAACAAGCAACACAGCACTTTTTTCACATCCCATGGAGTAGGTTGGAAAAAATTCAAAGGCAAAGCATAAAGTTTTTTTTCAAAGATATTAGTGATTTGGTGCCATATGTTATCATTCTGCATGACAAAATTGTGCTGACCACAAGCAGCACCCAAAGAACTAATGCCTACATTTCTCTTGGAGTGACAGCCTTGTCCTTACCAAGCAAGGGCAGAGAACTTGATACTGGTTGCTGGGATCTTGAGAGCATTAAAATACTTTAAAATTGTTTTTTTTTAGGACCAATAAATAAAATAATATGTCATTACTAATACTCATTAATGACTTTTCTACTTAGAAATAAATAGGTTCTATTCTTTTCATTTTCATGTAAAAACCAAAGAAAGGTAGATTTTTGATCCCTAAAGCGGAGAACAAATAGAACCTATATTGTACTTTATTTGAAAAGTTCTATAAAAAAATCAGAGTTTCTTTGTGTTTTGTTTCGTTCTTGTTTTTTTAGTAAGGAGTTTGTTTGAAATAGATTTAGGAGTTTAAAGTCATTAATATTTTGAGACTGCAGTGAAGGTAGATATGCTTCCACAATAGATGGATAACAAATAAGAGAAAGCCTCATGTTTTCCAGAGGATGTGATCAGAAAAAGTTCTGTTATCAAATGCCTTCCTCTTCACCCATCACTGTTTAAAATTCCAACCTTATAGATTCTTTGGGGTCTTAAAAGCCCAATGGTAGCATTGCATGATAGAGAAAATACCATATTAGTAATAAGAAAATTAGAAGTTCAGTCCCAGTAGAAGCACAGAAGAAAAACAACTGCTTGATCACATGGGTTGATGGGGCTATGATTGGGGATATTGACTCTAAATGATCACCCTAGTGTAGTGCAAATATCAATAATATGGAAATAGGTCTTGATCAATGACACATGTAAAACCCAGTGAATTGCATGTCAGCTATGGGAGGGGTGGTAGAGGGGCGGGAAAAAACATGAATCTTGTAACCATGGAAAAATATCCTAAATTAATTAATTAAATAAAATTTTCCCAAAAAAAGAATTTCAATCCCACTTCAAATATTTAGCAGTTGAGTTGGGATGAATATCTTACAACTCATCTGAAAAATTGGGATAATAAAATTTATACTACCTCCTTCAGGGATTTCTTCTAAAGAATTTTTTTGGCAAATCTTAAAACTATTGCTTTAACATAGAAATGTATGTTGTTATTATTTAAAGGCAGGGATGTATTTCAGTGAACTTTCCATTCTCCTCCTGCCTTCCAGGGCCACTTTTGGAAGGTGGAAACTTTCAAGAAATGGAAACACTTTTAGGAGGTGGAAAAAAAACCTTCATTTATATCAGCTGGGCTCCACATTGGGGAATATGATAACTATATGAAGGCAAAACTACAGGAATGAAATGTAGACTAGGCCCCTGAAGTTGGTGGCAGGAAAGGTGTCAAGAGAAGGAAAAGGGTGATGAAACTGGGAGAATGTGGATTATGAGATACTCAGGAATTTACTTTATCATTTTGTTTTGTTTTGTAGACCAGATCTATGATTTCAGTGGTATAAGAAGTTGAAACAAAGAAACTCCCTCTAGCAATACAGATCATTCGCTATAACTTATAGTCCAAGCAAATTGCCTGGGGCACTGAGAAATTTAGTGATTTTCCAGAGGTTAGAGACAGGATATGTCAGAGGTGGAATTTGAATCCAGATCTCCATAATTCTGAGGCTGACTCTGTATTCACTACATGCTGTCTTTTCCCCAGGAGCAGTATTACCCAATTTAATCACCCATCATATTCAAATCAACATCAAACAATGAAAACTTCCCTCCCTTGCCAATAGTCAAAATACTGTCCTGCAGATTCTAGAAGGAATTGCTAAAATCATACTCCAGAAGTATTCTGGTCAGTGGTAGCATCATTGCAATATATAGAAAGGCTCTCAAAGTGACAAATTGGAAGGGCAGCCCTCATACTACTCACAGTGAACATTATGCATAGTCAGTCAAATCGTTTTGTGATTGTACAGTGCACACAGAGATTCATTCTAAGTATTCTTTATTCACTTATGATAAAGTTGGATTATTTTTAGCCACATGAAATCTCATGAGATCCTTGCCATGGGTATTCAAGTTACTACCAATCCATTCAACTTTCCTTAGCCCTCTTGTAGTAAGATTGGTGCAGTGATACCTTAAAGTCAGTTGCAATAAGATGGGTTTTTTTTTAATATCAAGTTCATTTCATCGTTCAATCCTCGCAATTTCAAACCAATACTAGGACCTATCTCAATAGCTTCAGTGATTGAAGAAAAATGCTATTGAGGAATCTTCTAATTGAAATAAGAATTCTCATTCTTTGAACCAATAACAATGGTGCCACTATTTGGTTTCCTGATAGTGTTTCTAGCACTGGGGGCCAAGTTATTGGTTTTTAAATCAGTTTGGAATGGGAAGGCCTCAATTATAAATTATTATCATTATTATTGTTACACCCAGGCAGAACAAAACTATCCACACAACAGTCACATAAACTCAAGCAATCAGGCTGAATATAAGAATCAAATGAGAGAATATTTGTAAAGTGCTTTGTAAATCTTAAAGCATATATAGAGGGAGGGTTGGACTAGATAGCCTCTGACTTCCCTCCTTTTCATGGAGGTCCTTTGAATGAGAGCATAGCATTACTGAGGCAGTGTCAGTAAAGTGGCCTGATCAGTCCATTTTAACTAGAAAAAGATCATACTTAAATCCCTGATAGATTCCCTAAATCTATCAATATAATGACATGTGAGTTTTTACATTTGCTAAGAATCACATTATCACTAGGTTGAAGCATATTTCCCCCCAAAATAATATTTGCTCCCCACAACATCAGTTCATTAGATTTTTTGGTACAGATTTCGTTAAAGATTGTATTTTCTTTAAGAATAACACTAATTCAATTTGATAAACAGCTATTAAACATCTCCAGTGTGCCAGGAACTGTGTTAAGGTCTAAGGATAAAAAAGGAGGCAAAAGACAATTCCTACCCTCCTAGAGAACTCCTTTCATCTCTTGAGGAAAACAGCTTGTGAATGAATATACACAAAACAAGCTATATGCGAGATGAATTGGAAATAATTAACAGAGGATAAGTGCCAGAATGAAGAGAGATTGGGGAAAGTTTCCCATGCAGAAGTCATTTAGCAGTCATTCGGTAAAGCTGATTGGAACTTTCCCTTTGATTTTAGACATAGAATTAATGGCATTTCCTTAAAGTGAAATAATAAGGATATACCCTAAGAAACCAGGATGTATGTGGCTTCTTACCTTTGTTTCTGATCTGTTCATCATGATCCTGTGACCTTGGTCATCTCAACTTAATCTGAGTATAGAAGTACAGAGTAATCAGTTCATCAGTCACACCAATCTCACTCTTTCCTAGAATCTTTAGAGAGTCAATTTTCTTAAAAGACTTTGAGCTAGATAGTTTATTACCAGGGCTAATATTAACTTGAGATATAACCAGAGTAAATCACATGTCTATTATCTATTTTATTTCTCCCTCCTTAAAATGGGGCAGATGATTTCTGCTAGATGCTGTAAAGGTGAAGGTATATCTTTTTTTTTTCATGGAAGCCCTTTGAATGAAAGCATAGCATTACTGAGGCAACATCAGTAAGGTGGCCTGATCAGTCAATTTTACCTAGAAAAAGATCATGTTTAAATTAGGGTTAGGTATTCTGTAATCCAGGAAACATTGAAATATGATTTGAAATTGAAAGGGACTATAAAGATCACCTGTTCTAAACTTTCAGTTTTATAGAAATGTTATGGTTTTCCAACAGAGGCCTGGAGAGTTTAAATGATTTTTCTAAGGACACTCAGATAAAAAGCCAGGACTGGAACCTGTTCTTTCCATTCCAAAATGGTACCTTCTTATTTGTGGTATAAGCTGTGCTATTTTTTCCTTAAAAGTGTGAAGAGAAAATTAAAGTCTCTTTGTTTATTTTTAATGTAATCAATCAACAACCTTTAATCAATCAAAAATTTGAAGTACCCCTACTTAACACTTAGTAAGTCACTAAGTAAGAGAGTTCACAAGTCACTTTCTAGAAAAAAAAAGTTCACACCCACAAAGGCCAAAACCACTGACCACCCTTGGGCAGTGCTAGGAAAATTGAGAGGCTGCAATTGGTTCCCTTGAAGTGGGAGAGAGACAGGAAGTGATGTGGAAAAGGGGCTATAAAAGGCAAGACCAAGGAGAAAAAGGCATTCCTTCCTTGGCTCTTTGGCAAGGCCTCTCTTTCTCTTGGTTGGTGCTTTGGTGGGACATTCTCTTCAGTGGGAGTTCTGATAAAGACTCTTGGTGATCTTGGCCTCATGAGCACTAAAGGTTCTCTGCGGTTTTTCAGGGTCTCCTGGCTCTTTGGATTTCGGCTTCCTGATTAGGACCTTGGATTCTGGTGAGATTCGCTTTTGGATTCACATTTCCAGTCTAGTACTTGCACTAGGGTATTTGTAACTAGGCAATTTTTTCTACCTCTTTCCTATATTTCCCACTTTAATATCTTTACCTTGCTGTACATAAAGCTACTAAAGCTACTAACATCTTCATGACATAAGATTTAATTTTATAAATGGTAACCAAAACAATAATTTTTTTTAATTCTTACATTTGTCAAACCCATTTTAATTATTACAAAAGGAACTGAAACTGTTCTTGAGTTTTAATTGACTTAGGGAACTAAGTCTAAGAGTGTTAATCTGGCTCTCTGGAAAATACTACAAAAGACCATGAAGAGGTAGGAGTTGCTCTCACTCAGGTTTGACCAGCACACCAAAATACAGAAGCAGGAAAGTTATGTTCAGCTGAATCAATGCTGTATCATTGCTGGATATCCTTTCCATCCTCTATTTGTTAACTGTTAGATGTTGTATTATTGTATTACTTTGTTCTAATTCTCTCTCTGATGCACCAGACCAGCCTTAGTCAAGCCTAGATTGTAGTATTTCCTTTTTGCAAAATGAATCATTTATGGTTTGTTTGTTTTAATTTACTAAGTATCCAATTTTTATAAATCCAAGTATGCCTGTGGTTTTTAAGATACATGTTTATAAAACTAAATAATAATCGTTATCACTAATACCTGGTACTTGGGCTGTCCCTGGCAATTTTGTTTTTCTTTTGGGGAAGGTGGGAAGAATAGGAGAAATGTGGACTTCTGATTTCAATGGAGTTTAGCAGGAGTAAACTCAGATGACTAACTGACCTGTAATTTATAGACTTAAAGAGCTCCCTAGGACAGAGTTGTTCAACTCAAAACTTCCCTGCAAATAGCCAGCAACTCTATAGAGAACAGCCCAAAACAGACTGAAATGTATTGGAATATATTAGAAAATAAAAATGCAATAAAAATAAATAATGTTAATTTATGGTTTTCTGAGGCACTATATGGCCTGTACAGATCAGTTTCATATATATTATTGAATCTTATCTTCATAATCCACTTGTCTTCCTTACAACTCAAGCAGTACTTCTGGGTTAAGGAGAATACCCTCATTTAATAGTATTTATGCTCCTGCTTTGGCTGGTATAAAGAAGGAATAAACCTCCTAGAATGTACAGTTGAAAAGAGATCATATATATGCCTGACCAGTCCCCAGGTGGTGTAATCTGAGGGACAACATTAATTTCTTTATGGCTTAATTAATTTAGGTTTAACCTACCAAAAGGGGACACTATTATGATTGGTGACTTCCATAGTTTACTGAACTCTTCTGAGCAAAATGTCTAAAAAAGAAATTTCATATTATAGCACATCCAATAAAATAAAGCTAAATGACGTAGTACAATATTATTCCACATAACAATAAAAAAGCTCAGGGATGTTAGAGATTAATGATTTTTAATAAACAAAAACAACCAAAAAAATTAACAGAAAGATTTCTTTCATTTTATTTTCAGCATTAAAATCTAAAATGTTAAGGACTTGTGGCTACCTTGATCTTTTATGGGTTTACATGAATAGATAAAAAGCAAACAACTCATTTTTATAAAAAAAAAAAAAACACCAGCTTGCCTGTATCTCTGAATACTTGGTATGTCATTGCTGTGCTTTATTTTCTATTTCTTAAGCAATACCTCTACCACTCATCTCTCTATTATTATGGTCACAGTGACCCATATAAACATTCTAGATTCACATTCCTCCCTTGGAGTAAGAGGGTAGGGCAGAGTTGTAGCAAATAACTCTACTGCCATCTAATTTCAGCCAAAGCATCCTGGGCAGGCTTCTCATACTCTGCCTATAGAATTCCTAACCATTGATGAAAAATCCAAAACACATTCTAACTGGGCCAATCCAAAAAAGAGATGGCAGAGTAGGGTATGAAACTTCCTTGCTCTCCTAATACTCCCATAAGCAATCAAAAATAATTCTACAGAATCAATGTTAAAAGTGGCAAAAACAGATAAGAGGTGAAACTGAGTAGCCGAGGACAACTGGGGAAGAAGGCCTCTGACTTCCCTAGCCTTAGTCTCATAAGACTGCACAAATGCTGAAGCAAACAGCAGCAGAATCAACAAGCAGCAAGCCCTGGGGGCCGGACCAGCAATCCCACCATGTCTTCCGGACCTGGGAACTTGCATCTCAGTGACAGATACCAGGCTAGTCAATAGGCGGAAAACCCAGGGAGCTCCTGGGCTGGCTGTAGCCTCAGCACCAGAGATTCCAATGCAAATACAAGGTTACTATAATCTTTCACTCTTGTTTGTTTATGTCCTTTTCCACTGATCTACCTATTTCCTAGACAGTAGCAGATAGTTTTAATAATTCCATTTGTATAATTTAATTTGTAATTATAATTTCATCACTCATAGTCATACTCCATTACTGGAAGAATATCAGTGTTTAAAAAAATAATCATTTTTTCTGAAAGAAAATTAGTGTCATTAAAAACCCTGATCAATTTTTTAAAGTCATTCTAGTTAATTTCCTACTATCAATTCTAGACCCAGCTCATTTTCCATTTGCTATATTTGTTTTAGCTAAACATACTGATTGGGTATTTCTATTGTTTTTTCATTCAATTACACATTGTCTTCTGATCATTAGGCATACTTGCTCTACTAGTTTGCCTCTAAGGGATAGATGAGCAGAATTCTTTTGAATGATTGTGGATCCAATGTAGAATGTTCTATAACATCCTCATCATCAATAGGAAAATCTGTCTAAAGTAAATCCCTCTTCCATTTGGATGTAGTATCAGATATGCTTTATGATAGTAGCAGAGATGTCCAGTGATCATAGATGTATCCTTGTTTTATACCTATTCAATGTTAATAATCAGATTTTCAAACAAAACCTATTGTTCTAGTTACATCTTTCAGAGAATCCTATGATTTTGACACATAGGTAGAGAGATTGTTAGAGGAGAGTGCTTTTGGTGGCCTTTTAGACTATTAAATTGGATTATATTTTAGTCAATAAACAGTAGAGTATATTCTTAATACTTTTCAGTCAATTATTTGTCTCTAAATATGTGATCAGCTCTCAAATATCTTTTGCCAAAATCTGCCTATTTCCTTGTCATACCTTCAAAAAGAATGCTATAGATTATTCTCATAAAAATTTTGTAATAATGGAACTATGTGTAGCTATCATAGTGATGGGGAACCTTTTAGAGACAGAGAGCCAGGCCCTCCCTCCACCCTACCCCCCCAGACTGAGTGCTGAGTGCCATGCCCCCTCCCCCTCTCCACTGAGTGCCAACCACACTCAGCCCTTCCCCTTAGACAACACAGTGGAGGGAGAAAGTGGTCCATTGGCTTGCTGGGTGGAGGGGCAGATGAATTGAAAAAAATATCTTCAGCACAGGTGAAGAGGGAGAGGAGAGTGGCCCAAGTGCTCCAATCCCTTCTAGTTCTGCTACCTGTGAGCCACCCACATTAACCCATTTGCACTCCCATTGGGCTGCTGGGCAGAGGGATGGGTGATGTGCAAAAATGTCATCAGGCAGAGTAGAGAGATGGAAGGGAACAGCTTCACCGGAGTCTCTCTGCCTTTCTAGCAATGAACTGAGGGGGAGGGGTGGCTGTGTGTCCACAGAGAGTGCTCTGAGTGTCATCTTTGGCACCCGTGCCGTAGGTTCGCCATCAGTGATCTATAGTTACTATTATTTCCTTATATTGCCTTTAGTAAAAATAAAAGTGAAGAGTGAATTAGAAACCAAAATCCCACCATATTTTGTCTACAAGAAACACATGAGACAGGCAGAGATATATAGATATAGATATAGACATATATATATATATATNCAATCCCTTCTAGTTCTGCTACCTGTGAGCCACCCACATTAACCCATTTGCACTCCCATTGGGCTGCTGGGCAGAGGGATGGGTGATGTGCAAAAATGTCATCAGGCAGAGTAGAGAGATGGAAGGGAACAGCTTCACCGGAGTCTCTCTGCCTTTCTAGCAATGAACTGAGGGGGAGGGGTGGCTGTGTGTCCACAGAGAGTGCTCTGAGTGTCATCTTTGGCACCCGTGCCGTAGGTTCGCCATCAGTGATCTATAGTTACTATTATTTCCTTATATTGCCTTTAGTAAAAATAAAAGTGAAGAGTGAATTAGAAACCAAAATCCCACCATATTTTGTCTACAAGAAACACATGAGACAGGCAGAGATATATAGATATAGATATAGACATATATATATGTATATATATATATATAGAGAGAGAGAGAGAGAGAGAGAGAGAGAGAGAGAGAGAGAGAGAGAGAGAGTAAAAATGAAAGGCTGGAGCAAAATCTATTGGGCTTCAACTGAGAAAAAGAAGGTGAACAAATTAAAAATCCCCAGATGAAAACTAAATATCAAAGGAGAAATTAATAAAATCAAAAGTAAAAGAATTATTGAATTAATAAATAAGACTAGAAGCTGGTATTCCCTCCATTTCCCACTTCCCAGCTTTTTAAAATAGATCTGATTGGAGCTGCCTCAATTACACAACATGTCTTTTCATTTTTATTCTAAGTTATTTACTACTTTTTATCTTTACACACAAAAGTTGTTAGTCTGATTTCACAGATAATTCGAGGTGACTCTGATGTTGATAACTAATCATTTCCTGCAAGAATATAGTTACTTATTTTCTGTGATGTTATGTGATACTCACCCTGGATGGTTCTCCTGATCTCTTCTTGGAAAAAAAAAAGTCTTCATAATATATAGGTATAACTCTTACTGATAATTTATATGTTTTGAATTTCTCATTTTTTACACATAAACTATGTTTTCAAATTTTTTTCACATCCTCCCCCATGCATACTTTTGCATTAAGCTTGTTAAAGTATATGTTGATTGAATTTGGTGAGTCCTATAGAGTTCTTTGTGAAATTTCTCCACTTTCTCATTCTCTACAACAGATTTTGGCACATAAGTTGTAATTATCTTCATGGTGGTCTTTTTCAACAAGTACTTAATCTTGAGCACCATAGCACTAGACAACAAACTGTCCTGTGAAATGTTTCTTGATGTTTTTGAACACATGATAAAAACCATCTTTGCCAAATCCTTTGTGTGCTTTTCCACAGAGAACCTGTGAGTCATATGTTCATTTAGCTGCAACTTCCTTATACCTTCAGATTTCATTTATAGCCAAAATGTCAAGAAGTATATGATTCAATTTCACCAGTAGCATGCCCACTCATTGGACACTGGACAATGATTTCATATTGATAGTTCCAATTGCTAAATTAATGTTTATGGCATGTCTAAAACCAGTTTGATTCTTAGATTCTTCTTCCCTCTTTTTTGTCACTTTCCTACTAATTGCAAAGGGACCCCAGAGAACTTGAGACCATTCAATGTTTTTCATTGTTCCTTTGTTGACATGGCTAAAAAAATATAACACCCAATGTCAACCCACTGATAGTTCATTCCTTTTTAGGTTGTACTCCTAACTTTTTCCATATTGCTCCACAAACCGTAAACTCATTCTTGCCTTATAATTCATACACTGGAAGTACCATTCTTCTATGTGGCTCTCTCACTGTTTAGATAACTCTTCCTAGAACCTCCATTTAAGGAGACATGAGTCGTACCTCATTCCTCTCCAGGCTCTATTTTTGGACTGTCTCCAGATGATCTATTCAATACCTACCTTTCTTTTCAGTTTCTTTTTATGTATTGTCTTCCTCCATTAGAATGCAAGCCTCTCAAGGGGTGGGACTGTTTTTCTACTTGTACTTGTATTCCCATTGCTTAGCATAGTGCCTGGCAGCAAAGTAAGCATGTAAAAGATGTTTATTTGTTGTCATTTTTAAGGGTATCAAACTCAGAAACAGAAGCCACTAAACCATTCCTGGGGATCTCTGGGTGGCCATATTGACTTATAAAATACATATTAACATTTTGTATGTACTATTATATTTTTATTTATATTGTCAAATATTTCTTAATTTCATTTTATATGATTCAGGCCACTCCAGAGTGTTGTGGCCTCAGGTGTCTGATATCTCTATTTCTAAGAAAAAGGCCAAGTTTTTCTCCTCATCTCAATTCTTATAGCTCAAAGATGGCATATTTCAAGGTTACACATCATGTAATTAGCTAAGGCTACATTCAATTGAGGAACACTTTTCCTTCCTTTCCACCCTGGCATTGGATTAGTCTTCTTCAAAGTCCTTTTCTTGTCACTAGAGTTTGATCAATTTTTATTCCTTAGCCACCATAACAACTGAAGTGGGATATAATAATTAAATGGCATTTGGGGAGGAATATAGAATTAGCTGTGGTCAAATTAGAACACAGGTCTTTTTTTTTTAATTTTTTTTTAATCATTACCTTCTGCCTTAGAATCAATACTATGTGTTAGTTCCAAGGCAGAAGTGTGGTAAGGGGTAGGCAATGGAGGCCAAGTGACTTGCCCAGGGTCACACATCAAGGAAGTATCTGGAGTCAGATTTTAACTTAGGACCTACCATCTCTAGACCTGGCTCTCAATTCATCTGCCCCAACTGAATATAGGTATTTTCTATTTCAAGTCCAGCACTATGCCACCGAGCTTGAATAAAAATAGACCAAACACAGATTTCTTGGGCACTATACTAGAAACTTTCCCCCAAGTCAATATTAATCCATTAATTACATTATGATTTCTTATCATTTAGCCAGTTCCAATTCTACCTAGTAGCACTCTTCTCAGCTTCTATGTCTCTGTCTTATTCATGAGAAATATTGAAATCTTTTTTACTAGGTATATTTCAAAAGGAATCATATGCAAGGAGACATCATATGCACTTCATCAGAATTAGAACAAATAGATAATACAACAAGATAGGGTCACTAGGTGGCACAATGTATAGAGTACCTAGCTTGGAGTCAGGAAGTCTCATCTTCCTGAGTTCTAATCTGGCCTCAGACATTTACTATCTGTGTCACCCAGGCAAAGTCACTTACCACTGATTACCTCAGTTTCCTCATTTGTAAAATGACCCAGAGAAGGTAACCACTCCAATATCTCTGCCAAGAAAACTCTAAATAGGATCACACAACTGAAAAATGACTAATTTGAACAAAAAGATATATTTCCATTGAATCAAAATAAGCCTTCCCATTAATTATAACTGCCTAAAAATGGAAAATGCTGTTTCTTGTAGAAGCAGGTGCTATCACTGGAGGTGTGAAAGCAGCTTAAGTAACAATCTCTTGGGGATATTGAAAAAGGTATTTCTATATTGAGTAAGAGTTACACTACCTGGCCCCATCTATTCTATTATTCTATAATTTGGTGTTTCTATTATCTTCTTTAGCCTTGTTCATAGCCCTATGTGGTACCTGATCCAAAGCTGGTACTGTTCATGCCAGCAAAGTCATCTCCTTTGTATCCTATATGTTCATAGTGGTACTAAAATCTGCTTTTCTGCTGGAGTCTTAACTTCTTTCCACTTAAAGCCTTTGACAAAGTAAAATGTGCTTTGTAATTTTCCCTCCCAGGGCATAGGTGTAGACATTTTAAGAGCATAGAAACAAGAATCTAATTTATTGACAGTGTTATTCTAAATATTTTCACTGCTTAGATGATGATTAGTCACCACAATATTTGAGTGGCTATTGAATTTCAGAAGTACTGAAATACTGCGTGGGTTTTTTAAAATGTATTTGCCAGATTATTACTATATTGAGGTGAGATTGCTCTATTTAGAACCCAGCATTGGTCTTTTCAACTCCATTGTGGCATTTTGTGTAACACATAGAGTCCATGCTGATTCTGATTACCATAGCCAGAGAAGAGCAACCTTTTCATAAAATGATCTATTTTTCACCCAGGCTGGGTGCTGTGTGGACAGTTCCACAGAGGGCACCACTTGACAGGAGGTTATCAGAGATGGAGAGGAAGATTAAGAGACACAGTAGGGATGTCCATAGCAAGCTGTTCTACAGGGGCCATTGACCACTGCTAATGCTTTCCTATATAACTGTTCAATGCATACTTCACAGAGCTGGTAAGTTGGCCAACTAATTAGTTGCTTGTGGTCAGAATTCTTTTGTTGTGACTTGCTTTAGGCCATTTTTCCAGTCAGTAATACATTCTTTAAAAGAGATATTCCCAATGATATTGGCCCAATACTTTTGTAAACCAGTTCTAAAATTGGTTGACAAAGCCCAATGATTTTGAAAAACATACCAGCATTTTAGTTGTGTGTGTATAGGTAATCCTTTTTAAAAGAAGAATATTTTTTGTTTTATTGATATCTTTGTTTTTATACTACATTACACTACCCCCTTAATCATCCCCACCCAGTCCTGGATTGAACCCGCAAAGAAAGAAAAAGACTTAAGCAAAACTAACTGGTGCAATGCTTAGATTGGACAGCAAATACCATGTTCCACATCTGCAATCTCCCACCTCTGAACTGAGAGAAAGTGTGTTTCATCATGAACTCTCTGGAATTTACATTGATCATAAAAATTAGGCAGAGCTTAACTGTCTTTTAGAGATACTTTTATTTACAGTATTGTCATCATTGCATATTAGAGAAGGAAATGGCAAGCCACTCCAGTAGCTTTGCCAACAAAACCCCAAATAGGGTTACAAAGAGTCAGCCTTGACTGAAATGACTGAACAACAACAATCATTGCATGTATTTTTTTTTAGCTCCTCTCTTGGTCAAAAAAAAAGTAAAAAAATAAGGATTTGGTGTTTTTCTGGATACTTAGTATGGCAAAATAACCTTAATTTTTCTCTTCTACTCTTAAAATAATGCAAGCTGTGTGGCTTTTATCCTATTCTGCATGCCATTGTGGATTGGACCTGACTCAGTACCACCCCCTAGTAGTTTAGATCTTATACTGGAACTTAGGTTTACCTTAGCCATTATCCAGAAAGAGCATTCAACAATGGTATTCAGTGAAGACATCATATTGATTCAACAGATCACAGCTTTTCAACATTAGTGAGTTTTTCTAATCAGCTGACAAGGAAGTCTTGTCAACAACTTGAGCCTATCCCCTTAGTCAACCGAATTTCAAAGACAATTTCAAAACCACTTTAAGAAAATAACTAATCTTCCCTTCTTTGATAGAGCTTTAGGAAGAGTTAGCCCAGCCTACATATCACGGGCCTTAGGAAATAACGTACTTATCACATGCCTTTCTGCATTTTCAAGAAAAAAGAAGATTATGTCCAAGTTAAGCAAAGAATTATCCCCTCAAACCAATATGAGGGGATGGAATATAACACAGTGGCAGCAACACTTTTACAAGATAATCTCTGGTCACATTCACCACTATCTACTTCCCAATTCCATACCACTCCTGTCCTGCAATCCAGCCAAGTGCTTGGTCAGACAATCTTCAACCACAAAAATATGCAAATGTTTAGTACCACATCCACACCTAGAAAGGGAGAATTCTATTCTTACTATGAATTCTTAAAAGAAACCTTGTAGCAGCCTTAATACAGCCTGACCTGTACCTTCATGGTATAAAACCAAGTCTCAGTGCCTAATAAATTCATAAAATTGGACCATTAGCATAATCTAAGAGAGAAATGGCACTTCAGTCAGCCGTGTAGTATTGTTTTAAGTATAGGCTGAAATCAAACAGTTAAGATATCCCACAAGCAAACCAATCTGACAAAAACCTCTTCCTTCCTTTTAGCATGTTATATACAGCTTCTCTGTCTGGTCTAGGAGTCAGATCTGCCCTCCAGTGGCACCTATAAGCTCTTTTCTCCTAGACTAATCATAGCACCAATCTTTTCTATTAACTCAGATACCTACTGGAGATCTTTCTCTGCTGGAATCCAGGTTTTGTCTTGACACTGTGACATGGACGCGCATGTCAGTCCTTCAAATTAGTCAGTAAAACTAACATTTATTAAACATTTACTTTGTGCAAAGAATTATACTAAGTGCCAGAGAAATAAAGAAAGGCCAAAACAATTAATGCCTTTCAGGAGTTCACAGACTAAAGGCAAAGGCATTCTTAACAAAGGGCACTATATAAACCCAAGAGGAAATAGAGAGTCAAGTAAATTCAAGAAACATTTACTAAATACCAACAATGTGAAAGGCACCCCGCAAGTTCTCAGGTGTACAAAGACAAAAGTAAAGAAGAACTTGCATTCATGGAAATTATATTTTACTAGAAAATAGAAAATATTTTAATTAAAACTAGATCTCCATTTTTTCCATTTCTATCACAAATAATATGAGAGCAAAGGAACGTGTGTTTTGCTTTTTTTTCTTTTCAAATAGTTTTCCTTATAGATTTTTCATGTGCCCTAGAAGATTAGAGATAGGATTTGATGACTACCAGGTATCAAGCCAGTTCTTGGGCCTTAAATGAAGGTTTGACTGCCCTAAGAGGGAACAGAGAATTGGCAGGACTTCAACTGGCCTCATCAATCAATCAGGCAATCTGGCATTGTGGAAAGAGTCTACGTTCAAATCCCATATTACTACATGTGTGACTTTGGATGAGTCATTTAATTCCACTGGGCTCCAGGTTCCTTGTATATAAAATGAGGGGATTTGATGAGATGACCTCTGAGATCCCCTTCATTTGTCTGGTGATAAATCAGTCAACAGCATTCAATTCATCAACTACTTTGTGCCTAGTACAATTTTAGGAATTGGAGATTAAAAAGTTAAAAAAAATTATAAAAGATATTGAATCAGATCCCTGGTCTAATGCTCTCCAGTATCCAGGCAAGCAGGAAAGCTTATAATCTGGCCCCACCATGGTATAAAGGTCGTCAAGAAAGGACTTGAATTGGGAGTAATGGTGAAGAGATGTGATAGAACAAAAAGAGGAACATTATCTTGATACAAGTGCTCACATGTCTCCCTTATGGAGCCCAACCCCTCAATACAGGAAGATGCATGAGAGCCAAAGAAAAGAATCTCTGACCACTTCTCCAACACCTGCAGATCTCTCTTTCCTTTAGGGTAGATGACTCATCTTTTTGCCTCGGCACATCCTGACCTCCACATGTTCCAATTTTCCTAGTTCCTCTCATTATATGAATTTTACTTCTTACCTCATTTCATTCCCTATTTTTTAACCCCCAGCCCCAGTCACATAGCTCATTAATGTCTGAGGCCAGATTTGAACTCAGCAAGATGAGTTCTTGACTTGGAGCCACCTAGCTGCCCAATTGCTACTTGTAGGAAACACATTATGGAAAAATAATTTCTGCCCTATCTTTTAGTCTATTGGGGATTCTATGTTTTCCACCAGTATGGCTACTGCCTTCACAGACCCAGATCATAACCCCTCTTCATTCTACTAGATAGTCTTGGATAGTCTCTATGGCAGGGAATCTCATCAACTTTTGACCAATTAATGAGCCTGTTAATGAGCCTCTCTGGTCTTGGATCTTTTGGTCCTCAGGTTATAGGCAAAGACCTGTTTGAGTTTGAAGTTTCCCTGGCAGATTCTTTTAGAATCTAGGGTGACCCCTATGGCATGGTGGAGCATCAGAGTAAAACTTTGGTTAAAAGGGGATAGAAGAGTACAAATATTTATTAAGCTCCTAATCTGAGCCAGGAACTATGCCGTGTACTTTACAAATGTTATCTAATTTAACTTCACAACAATCATGTGAGGAAGGTACTATTATTATCCCTGTGTTACAGTTGGGGTAACTGAGGCAAATAGTGGTTAAGTATCTTATCCAGGGTCACAGAGTTAGTATATATCTGAATCCAGATTTGAATTCAGGTCTTCCTGTCTCCAAGCTGAGTAGAAGATACTTGAGGGAAGAAAAACATTTTTTCTTCCCTTATTAAAAAAAATTATGAGTGTAAGGAGACCTCTAACCTCACTTCTTTGCAGAAGTAGAAGACTATAGTTGTGGAATACTAGAGGTAATGTCAGTTATTTTTATAAGTTGGTTAATCTTTCTGAAATTTTGCTGAAATATTTTGTTTTGGGGTTCTTTTTCCCTATCTTATTCTTTGTTATAAAGCACTGGCTTCTGGGAAGAGAAAAAGAGAGGACTAGACTGGGAAATAATGTGATATAAAAATAAAGGATATTAATAAAAATTTACCTCAAATTTTTAAAAAGTCTATCAGGAGTAGTAGAAAGAATTTTATAGTGTTTTAAAATTTGTAAAGTGTCTCTACATGTATTATTTCACTGAAAACTTAAATTTATAAGGTAGGCAATATAGGTATTATTCCCAATTTGAGGATGGGGAAACTGATACCGAGAGAAGTCTTAGACTCACCTACAGCATTGAAGAAAATAAATATCAGAGCCAGAACTCAAAACCAAGGTCTTCTGACTCCAAATGACTCCAATTGACACCCCTCTTTGCCATTCATGAACATTCCACACACTTTTGAGGGGTTGTCCATCAGTGGGGGAATGGCTGAACAAGTAAGTGGTGATGTCATATAGTGATGGAATACTCTTATACTATAAAAAATGGCAAGTAGGATGATTTCAGAAAAATCTGGGGAAAATTACATGAACTGATGCAAAGTGAAGTGAGCAGAACCAGAACAACCTTTTACACTGTGACAGCAATATTTCTTGATGAAAAATTGTGAATGAACTAGCTATTTTCAATACTGTAGTGATCCAAAACAATCGCAGAAACTCATGTTGAAAAATGCCTTTTGCCCTCTGTGAAAGAATTAGGGTCTGAATGCAGACTGGTATATTGCATTTTATTTCTTCTTTTTCTTCTCATTTGAGATCTTCTCCACAAAACAACTAATAAAAAATGGTTTACATGATTACACATGTAAAATCTATATCAGATTGCTTACCTCTCAGGGAAGGGGAGGGCAGGAAGGGAATGAGGGATGGAGAGTTAGAAGAAAAGAGAGAATTTGGAGCTCCAAACTTTAAAAAAAAAGAATGTTAAAAATTGCTTTTACATAATAGAGGAAAAATTAATTTTTTAAAGTACACACATTTTTATAACCTCCTCCAAATTTTCTTCATACTACATAATACATATTGTGGTTATTTCATCTACAGTATTTACATAGACATTTTATTCTTGACAAAGAAGATATCCAATCTTTATACTGAAACTTTTAAAAAGAGAAATGTAAGATCAGGTAAGTTATGCACATGAAATATTATAACCCAAGTATGGATTTGACCTGAACATTATTATCTTCTTTTCCTTCTTGGCTATTTCTCCTTTATGACTCCTTCTAAATGAAGCTTCAAGATTTTATCAATCCTCTTTTTTTTTTTTTAAATCCTTAACTTCTGTCTTAGAATCTATACTAAATGAAGTTTCCAAGGTAAGAAGATCAGCAAAGGCCAGGCAATTGGCTAGAAAACATTCGAGGCCAGATATTAACCCTAAGCCTCCAAGCCTGGCTCTCTGTCCACTGAGCCGCCTAGCTGCTCCCTCATCAATCCTTCTATAGATCACTCCATTGACTCCTAGGCTACTAGAGTGAATAGAATGCTGGGCCTGAAGTGAGGGGCATCTGAATTCCAATTCAGCCCAAAACACTTATTAGGTGTGTGATCCTGAGCAAATCTCAATCTTTACTTGTCTCAGCTTCTTTAGTTTTAGCATATGGATAGTATCAGCACCTATTTCACACAGGGTTTCTGTGAGGATCAAATGAGAGAATATTTTTAAAGCACGTAGTACAATGTTCAGGCTATGTAAATGCTTATTCCCTTTCCTTCTTCCCTCCCTCCTTTTCTAGGCTCCTCAACCATACAATGATTCACACTCCTTCACACTGGCTTCTTCTCCCCATGTAATTTTGCCTGGACCTCATTACTGCTTCCAGTGGGCTGCTTCCAAATGTTCTTTATTCATCCTCATGTTTTCCCCAAAGAGCATTAGACTGGAATAACAACTAAAAAAGAGAGAAATCCATCCCTTGGACACTTTACTGTAGGGGAAGAAGAGAAGAACAGACACCCAGAAGTGAAGACAAGGAAAGTTTCTTGCCACCGATTTAACAAGTCTTCTTTGGGCTATTCAAGTAGAAAAAATGCTGGAGATAGAGTCCGATATTTTGTGTTCAAATCACAGTCCTTTCACTTTCCACCTATGTGACCTTAGAAAAGTCACAACCCCACTGGGTCTCAGTTTTCTCATTTGTAAAATGAGGGAGTTGAACAAAATGACTTCTAAAAAGCTATAAATCTATGATCCTACGACCCTCAGGATAGTGAATTAGACTGATTCCAATATTCCCACCCACTTAGTCCTTCATATAGTGCCATGTGCATAGGAGCACTGAACAAGTGTTTTTCCGCCTGCTAATTCAGTCTCATATCATTGCCTTTTGCAGTGAGAACCAAAGGACCTTTATTGACATTGAGTCAATAGCATTTGCTCGAGGAAAAATACATTTGAAAAGAAATGTTTCAGGTTGTAAGGTGGGGATGTTTACAGCAATAATCCATCTGTCCTGTTGAAAGATGATATAGGAAAACAAGAGCAGCTGTGTGGTTTTTTTAAATTCTTGGTTCTTGACAAAGATAATATAGATTTCCTCATTTGATAAGCTATAGAAAAATGAATATAATTACCATCTAACTTCTAGAACCATCTCCTGGCATTAACTCCTCCTCACCTGTGTCTACTGTAAATACACACACAAGAAAGATATATTTGCAGATGAAAAGTTAAGTGACATCCCCAGGGGCACAATGTGAGATTTTTGCCAGATGGTTAAACTGATGAATCCCAATTTGAGCTGCCTGAATGCTTTCTGAGAAGGAAGAAGTCAATTTTCCCATGTCTGCCACAAGCTGTGTGTCTGAGTGTTTCTTGACACTAGTCATTTACATATCCAGGCTGATTCCTCCAATTTTTCCAAAAAGGAAAAATTAAACACAAAAGACATTTGGCAATTATTACATTAATTATTAGTATTCACTTATTCTTTTTGAAGAATACACTCATTTCCAGAAAACTGATTACATGAAGTCTTACCTAGAAGATAGTGAGGACAAATATCAAGGCAGACAATGGTTGCTCATTAATTTACTACTATGGAGCCTGTCTCTATAGAATGTAAGCTCCTTGTGGACATCAACTATCTTCATTTGGGATTTTATGTCCTTCTCTGGCACATAATAGGCACTTAGTAAATACCACATTTAATTGAATTTCTAGAAGTAGAATTTAAACCCTTAAACTCTTTTCCTTTATTCAGCTTGTTCTTGGCTCTTTATAAGCACACTGCAGATTGTACCTGCTGCTGCCAAATACTTAAACTGCTGCTATACCAGTTATCTCCATGACTGTTTCTTTTCATGACTTCCCCTTCTCAGACACCTCCATTAGATTCCTAACACCCTCACCCTGCACCATAGGCACACGATCTTATAGGAACTGAAAATCAGGGCACTTCTTTCTGACCCATCTTTGAAACCTGAAGTCTCATAGCAAATACAATCTTTTACTTTTGATGTGCCTCTTGCACTGTTAAAAATCCCATGGAAGTTTTCTACTACTTAAAATGCGTATATTAATGGATATATCAACAAATATTTCTTGAGAAGATACTAAGTATGAGGTAATCTATTAGGTGTTATAATTTCTGGAAAGTGTAGCAGATGAATATGTTGCCCGGTTGCTAATTCTTTTTCAACTGTCTCCAAACAATTACAAGTTCTGTTTATTTGACTCTCTATGGATTACTTTTTAATAGGTTATTAGTGATCCATATAATGCTTCTGAATCTGTAAGTGAAGTGAAAGGTTTTGTAAATACTAGATATGAAATTAATACAGTTTTTTAAGGTATAGTCATCTTCATGTTTCAGTAGTTAAACAAAGAGAATCAGAATCTTCCTACTGATGAATATCCTATGACAGCCCATATTAAGTTCCCATTGACAACTGGGATTCTAATTAGTTGGCTTGACATCCAAATGGATTTACAGTGATTTAAGGTGCTTCTAGTGACAGATGCTAACTTTGACCTCTGTCCTCAGTAAGCCAATCTAACCCTAGTTCATTCCAACTCATACAGATCCAGTCTATCCTTTCATCCAAGAAAAGAATTAATGAAAATCCTTCTACTTGTTTTACACAAAGTTAGGGAGCAGCCTAATTCTATCTAATCACATTCATGTTCAAGTCATCCAAGTTCAAACCCAACAAGAATTCCTAGTTGAGTTAAAGAAGAGATAAAAGTAAGAAGAAAAATCTAGGAAAGAAATGAAAGTGATGTTAAAAAATTATGAAAAGAGAATTAGCAGCCTGGTAAAAGAGATACAAAAAATACTGAAGAAAATAAACTTTAAAGTACAAATTAAATGGTAAATGAGGCACAACATTTATCTATAGAAAAGAGGCCCTTAAAAAACAGATTTGGTCAAACAGAAAAGGAGATACAAAAATTCACTGTAGGAAATAACTCCTTTTTTAAAAAATTGGCCAAATGTAAAAAGCTGTAGAAAACCTCACTGAAGAAAGTAATATCTTAAAAATTAGAAGTGGGCAAGTGGAAACTAATGACTTCCTGAGACACCAGGAAATAATAAAACAATATCAAAAGAATGAAAAAGTAGGAAAAATGTGAAATATATCTTTTGGGAAACAACTGATACAGGAAATAGATTGAGGATTATTGGACTTCCTGAAAGCTAGCATCACAAAAAAATGATAGAACTTAGACAACAGATTTTAACAAATTATAAAAGAAAACTTCCCCCATATGCTAGGACTAGAAGGAAAAGTAGAAACTGAAAGAATCCACTGATCACATCCTGGAAGAGATCCCAAAATGAGAACTCCAAAATGCATAAAATATATGTATAGTATTGTATAATATCAACATATTTTACCTTTTAATGCCATAAATTGAAATAATTTCTTTTTTAAAGTTAAAATAAGTAAAAAGTTAAAATTTAAGTTTATGAAAAGAACACAAAAGGCAGCAGATGAACACAATGACTAGAAATGTAAAGAGATCTTTAAAAGTTTAATAACTCATAAATGCATATAAGATAATATAAACACCCCAAAAAAGAAAAGGAAAAAATTCAGCCTTCTTCTCTTATTAAGTAAGGCCCAAAACCTTTTAAATCGATTTCCCAGATCACTAGAGTACCATATCCCTAAACCTACCCTATGATGTGGTAGAGATATTTGTATTAATTAAATATGTTAACATTAATTAAATTGTAGTCTGAGATTAAAAGGGACCAGTATATCAGATAATAAACCAAAAATAAACCAAGATGAGTGACTAGGCAAAAAATCCATCTGGGAAATGGGAAATTTCTACACAGAAGTATTGCGGATGGTTGGATTTAGAATATAGAGGAAATAAATCAAAGTCAGGCCAGTATCAAAATTTCTTCATAAAGATAAAATCAAAAGGGCTAAGATAATGTGTAGGGGCAACCAGAAGCCTTCCATTGGAGCTAAACTCTGGAAAAGCCTAAATTTCATCCAGAAAAGCTGTGGAGAGAGTAGCCCCAGTAGAGAGAGTAGACCCCAATAAAATCAAAGCCATATTCTAGCTAGAGTCAGGCACGTAGCTCTGTGATTTCACCTGAGGTTTCATATCCCCTCCCTACTGTACTTTGTAGAAACTGGATGTTCTTACAAACACCTACTGAGCAAGCATTCTCTAGGAATCTGGGTTAGATGGTTACACATTGACATATTGATTTATCAGCCTATAGAAAACTCTGTCTAGATTTGATAAGGTAAATCAAATCCATTGTACCAATCTTATAAATCATTGACATCCATTGTGTATATGAAAAGCTCACCTAATCCCTTAGTTTATGGAACTATCTCTATATAACACTAGCTGTGATCAATAAACTTTGCCATGATTCATCATCAGTGTGTTATGGTCCCTGATGATTCCAGAAACCTATTTATCTTTCCCATCCCATCTCCAGAATCCACAATTACCTCCAGCAGACCTAGCAATAATGAAGAAAACAATTTGTAGTAGCAGAGTTTCAGAACAGGTGATCAGTATTGAATCAAGCCTTAAGAAATGGGGAAGTTTAGAGGAGCTGAATATTTGTTGTTGTTCAGTGGTTTTAGTCACATCTGACTCTTCCTGACCCTATTTGGGGTTTTCTTGGTAAAGATACTGGAGTAGTTTGCCATTTTCTTCTTCAGTTCACTTTACAGATGAGAAAACTGAGACAAATAGGATTAAATGACTTGTACAGGAAGTGCCTGAGACCAAATTTGAACTCAAGAAAAAGAGTCTTTCTGACTCTAAGCCCTGTTTTGCACCACTTAGCTGGCAAAGTTGAAAATATGCCTCATTTAATCAGTCACCTCCAATTCTGGTCTTTTATAGTAGCTGTTTGTAAACCCCACAACCACCTTGCAATATGCTACTGGTCTTGAGCCAGGAATTCCAGTGTCCCTTTCTGGCTCTGCTATGCTAATTTGGACATTTTTTTACATGAGATAGTCAAAAGTAATAATATACATCATCTCAATCTAACAGTTTGTAAAACAATGCATGAGAAACTGGAATGAGATTGAAAAATGTTCATGTATCAAATTTTAAGTATTTTCTGTCCACAGTTCTATAGTCAGGACCAAAGAATACACAATATCGTAGTGATGCTCTAATGCAGTGATTCCCAAAGTGGGTGCTACTGCCCCCTGGTGGGTGCTGCAGCAATCCAGGGAGGTGGTGATGGCCACAGGTGCATTTGTCTTTCCTATTAATTGCTATTAAAATTTTTAAAAACATTAATTTCCAGGGGGCTAAGTAATATTTTTTCTGGAAAGGGGGCGGTAGGCCAAAAAAGTTTGGGAACCACTGCGGAGTGGGTAGAAATAGACTGTCCAAATAAATCAACAACAAATGACAGTCTAGATGCATTGTTCTCTTCCTTCATCAGCCCACATCCAGAATACTTCATATAGTCCTAGACAAGCCACATTTTAAGACAGGCTTTGCCAAGCTTGGAGCTCAGCCAGAACAGGACAACAACAACAATGGAGAGAAACTATCGTATATTTGTAAGATTAAAGGAATAAGGGTTTTTTAGCATGAGGGTGAGAAGAGTGAGAAAAGCTATGATACTAATATCCAAATATTTAAAAGGCTGTCATGTAGAGGAGAAATTAACTTTTATTCATTTGGCTTCAGAGAGTATGAATTGGTAGCTAGAGGAAGGTTTCAACACAGTAAAATAGAAGAAAAAAACTTTCTAATAATTTGAACCATCCAAAAATTCAATAGTTTGCTTCTAGAACTACTAAGTTCCTCCCTGTGGATCTCTTTAAATAAAGATACTGAGTGACATTGTCAGCGATGTTATAGAAGGAATTCTTGATCAGATAAGCCTTGACCTCAGATGTCCTTTTAAACTCTTGAGATACTTATGTTCCTGTAACCAGAGTAGGTTTCGGATTTGGCACATTCCATATGGATTTTTCCTTCTCTAAATAAGCTCTTTTCTAACTGTAAGGGAACTATATTTTATAACAATGCCTCTGTAGTATTCACATTAAGCATTACATATGTATAAGTATATAATAAATATATATTTAAACCCTTACCTTCAGTCTCAGAGTCAATATTATGTATTGGTTCTAAAGCAGAAGAATGGCAAGAGCTAGGTAATGGGGAGGTTAAGTGACTTGCCCAGGGTCATACAGATAAGACATGTCCAAGGCCGAATTTCATCAAAGGACCTCCCATCTCTGGGCCTGGCTCTCTATGCACTGAGCTATTTAGCTGCCCCTACCTGATTATATTTGTAAATGACTTCAAAATCTTATTTGTTGGTTATATGCCCTTGTGGTGCAATAAGGTGAAAAGTCATGGTTGCAAAGAGATATATGTGAGCTCAACTTTTAAAAAAAATCCCTTATAATGAGAACCATCAAAAAATTAAATGGGACTACCTCAGGAAAGGTTGAGTCTTTTAAAATCCTTTTTAAACTTATGATTTAAAAACCATTATATCTCTATCTGAAGTTTTAGGACAAACTCACAACAAAATTAGTATTCAGAGGCATGACTAGCCAATTAGTCCACCTCTTAAAATGAAAGAAATGTATTCCACAGAGTCCCTAATGACAAAGATGAAAGGAACTTTAGGAAGTTGCTTAGTTATTTTGGATACAAGTTGGACAAGACCAGGGGAGTTTTCATTGGGAGCATTTACACCTCAGAAATGGACAATCACAACAAATTAAGCTTTGATTTATTGTGGTTGGCATCTAAACTTAAGACAGGTTAAAAATGCAGATTAAATTTAAAAGTGTATATGTATACTTTTTTTTTTTTCTGTAGGACCAAGGTTGTTAAAGATTTCCCAACATACTCCCATACTTCTCTCTAAATATTACTTAAGTTCAGCAGAAGTGCAATAGAAGCTCAGAGAATGAAGTCATCACCAAACTGGACATCTGGTGACTCTAGTCTACTACTACGAATAATAATAATAATGATATGCTTTAAGGTTTTTAGAGTGCTTTATTTCTATTACCACATTTGAGTCTCTAATGCATCTACAATCTATATGGATCCCTGTGGGCTTAAAATTTTTGACTTAGAAAACTACAAATTATCATTATCTATAACATTTCCTAATTGAATGTTAATCTAGTTGGAGGCTACAAGTTTGATACCTCTGACCTAGAGTACCTTGGCTGTAGGTCTGCCCGTGGTTATCCCTAGGCAAACACATTCTCTCCACTTCCTCAACCAGTTACTCCAATACCAAATCAACCCTGACACCCAACTCCCACAGATCTACCTGAGTGCAAGTGACATTTACTTTGGCAGTTGTATCTGCAACTCACCCCCATTCACTGGTTGCTAGGCACAAGAATGGCTCAGGATGCAAAAAAGTTAGCAGCCTGGACATGTTTGGCATCCCCTACCACACAGACAGGAATGTTGAAGGCCGCATCTCCAGCCTCAGCTTCTGCGTTCTTGGCAAAACTTCACTCTGAACAGATGTGTTTCTGTGCTCTAATAGGATGCAGTTTCTAGCAGCTGTCCGGGCACTATGGCTTGGGGTCTGTGGAGGTCCCATGATAGTGAGGGAGACACATCTCCTGGAGTCTAATTAGCTGATGTCGAATTAGATATCTGCTTCTAGACCTTCTGAATCCACCTTGACACCCTCATAATCTACTCACTCATTTGTTCCAGACATAGTCAGAGACAAGCTAAAAAAGAGAAACATCTGGACAAAACAGAAGTTTCAAATAGCAGTATAATGAAAGAAGAAGCTAGTCATATAAAACTTGGGAAAGACTACTGAAAGAGTTATTTTGTTATCTTATGCAGTTATTTGTACTTGGCAGTGTGTGAGGAATCTATGAATTATTCTTTCCAGATGTAGAAGGTGAGCTGTCCAGTGCCTGAAAACCAATTTCTTTGAGATCATTATGTTCATTTTAGAACATTTTCTCTTATTGAAAATACAAAAGCTGTACCATGGTAAAAGCTGCAGGATGATGAAGCCCTTTTTATTGGTTTAAAGTCCATTTGTTGGTTCCTGGAACTGATTTTAAGAGATTCGTGGTCTTTTCATATGCTGCTAACCACCAAAACAATGTGTTGGGTTTGGGACTGCTTTGTTTTTATTTTTTTTATTTATTTTTTATTTTTTATACCTGTGAACTGTAGGACTAAGCTGATATTGAGCAAGTAAATAAAGTGAAGTTGTGAAGCCTTTGAATATTCAAAACTGGGTTCCTTTTTTAGTGTTTTGACTTTAGTTAAATGGATTCAGGAAAGGTCTCTTCATTCTTGCTCTGATTGTGCTTTAAATTAAAATAGGATCTTGCCAGGAATTTGAGCAGAAGATATTTGTGAAAGTTTAGGTTCTCACAGAATCTCCAGTGAGTCAGTGACAATACTCATAAGGGTTTAAAATTTCATAGACAAGAAAATTAAAGTTGAAATGGGTCTTACAAATCATCCATTGTAACCCTCTCCTCTAACTCAGCTCAGCTCCTAATTCACCAGACTGCTTTGCTATCTCTACCCAAAAAGAGATGTCTCTACTCCTGAGGTTTTATTCTGTGATTGGTTAGTTCCACTTTCAAATTTCCATTTAAGAAGATACCAGTGCAATCCATTCTCACTTCTAACTAACCTGGCTCATTCCTTAATCATATGATTGAGTTCCTTTTTTAATTACCTTCCTTATTAAAATTTGAGCTCTTTAAGGAAAGAGACTATCTTTTTGCTTATGTTTATATTTTCAGAGTTTAGAATAGTGCCTAGTATATAGTAAACACTTAATAGGTGCTTTATCTAATTTAATCTTTATTTTACAGATGGAGGAACAGAAGCCTAAAAAGGAGAAATAGTTTACTAAGAGCTCAGATTTGCAAAGGAATTCAATTAATTTGCAATTCATGGGAGCTACATTTTTTCTTCCCAAGACTTCTATTAAGACTCACCCACCACTTGTCCCTGACAAGATCTTATCACTATTTGTGTATGAGCCTCTTGAACTCATGTTCTTTTCTAGATCTTTGTCACAATGTTCTATCATAACTGAAGCTCAGGTAGCAATGAAGGTGGGAAAGTTCAGAGACTTGATTTTAGTCAGCTCCAGAGGGTGGGGCAGAGACTGCAATTCTAAACACAAGAGAAAAGCCAGATGATTTTGCATATTCTAAGTATGCAGCAGTCAAAAATACTAATCTTTGGCTGGGAGATCAGTTCAAAGGCAAAGGCAAAGTGAGAGATGAATTACTTAAGCCAAGTGAGTACCAAGCACAATCAAAGAGCTACTTTGAGGATATCTAAGGGTACAAAGACGAGATAGATGATGGGGAAATGTACAAATGATATGCAAGTGGTAGAGGAACAAAGGAGGTAAGCACTTAAACATCTGTAAAATTTAGCAGTGAATGTTAGAAACCCAGTCTCTGGGGTTCATGAATGGGAAATCCAGACACTGGAGATAGGGGACAAGGATGGCAAGGGTTTTTGTACAAGGAATAAACCAGCATTTAGCCCAGTGCCAGACACATAAGTCCTTAATTAATGCTCTATTTGTCTAATCTATTCTCTATCTATTTATCCATCTTTCTTTCCACATTGGTTTACCATAGAACAGAAACTTTTACTCATTGTTGAATTCTGCAGTTACTGCAGTAAGGTTTCATATCTAAACTCCTTTTCTCATTATCTTCTTCCTCACGTTATCATAGAGTACTTCATTTGGATCCTCTCTTTGCCATTTTCATATACTACTTTCTAAATAAATTGTAAGCTCCTGAAGGGCAGGAATTGTATTGGTTAGTCTTGTTTTTTCATCCTTGTATTCTTCCACTTAATATGATGCCTTGGGAATAGGAGTTTCATAGTAGATAGTTACTAAATTGAATTGCATAAGGCCAGAATTGTTCCTCAAGTTTGAAAAACTCTTTAGGTAGCTAATGGGTGGAGATAAATTCAGCATGTTGGACAATGTTGAACACAGAAACAAGAACTCTGACATTCTTACAGATGTTACAGATTCCTGATAGATATATACTGATTTGAGGTTGTCTATTTCTGTTTTCTGTCTATTTTTCTGTTGTCTTTCTTTATCTCTCTGTGTATCTCTGTCTCTTTCACACTCTCGCTCTTTTACTTTTTTCTTGCTCTTATTCTCATTCTCACTTTCATTAACCAGCAATATTCATAATGATGTCCTTTCTTAATTATTATCAGCTAAAGACATCCACAGACCTAGTGGTGTAACCACTTCTTCTTCCTCATCTACGATTCTGCTTTCATTCTCCTTCCATTTGTTTATATGTATATATATGTATAGATATATAGATATAATTAGACACACTAACTTAAGGTATCAAAATTGATTACAATAAAAGAATTGATCCTGGTGCTCTTAACCCGATGTCAGTGAACCTTTTTAAAATTTTGAGGTCTAAAGACTCTCCATAGTTCCTTTCACTCAATTGACCCTGAAAATGGCAGGCAATTTGATAGAGGTTTTATATGTACAGTTATATAAAACATATTTCTATATTAGTCATGTTGTGAAATAAAATTAAGATGAGAAAAAAGAAAAAACATGAAAAAATAAAGTAAGAAATATATGCTTCAATCTGCATTCAGACTCCATCAATTCTTTCTCAGAAACTGGATTGGATTTTTCATCATAAGTCCTTTGAAATTGTCTTGAATCAGTGTGGCTAAGAATAGCTAAGTCATTCCTAGTAGATCATCATTATAATATTGTTGTTACTATGTACAATGTTTTCTTGGTTCTGCTCACTTAATTTTTGCATCAGTTCATATAAGCATTACCAGGTTTTTCTGAAAGTATCCTACTCATTATTTCTTATAGGTCAATAGATTCCATTACAACCATATGCCATAACTTGTTCAGTCATTCCCCCAAGTATCCTTTCAATTTCTAATTATTTGACACCAGTAAAAGAGCTGACATAAATACTTTTGTACAAGTATGTCCTTTACCTTTTTAAAATCTCTTTGGAATATAGACCTAGGAGTACTATTGCTGGATCAAAGGGTATGCACAATTTTATAGTCCTTTGGGCATAGTTCCAAATTGTTCTCCAGAATGGTTGGATCAGTTTGCAATTCCTTTTAAGACCTTATTTTCTTGTTTTAGTTCATGTATTTCCTTTTTCCAATTGTCTTCAGTCTCTCTTGATTGTTTTTTAAGTTCCTGAAGTTCTTGAGTTAATTGAATTTTGAGATCTTCCAAAGCTTGTGTCCAGAGAAAGATGGAGTGTTTTCACTGAGCTATCCAGCAGTAGGGTCCCCCTGCTCTGTCCTGTTGTTAGATTTGGTTTTCTTTCTTCTCAAAAACAGTTTGTTTTTTATCTCTGTGTGGAAAGGGTGCAGAGGTCTGAAGATTTGCTCTGTCTAAGCCGCCATCTTCCCAGAATTCTCTCCATAAATCCCAGAATTCTCTCCAAAAATCTGCAATTCCAACAACAATACATTAGTGTATTAATTTTTCCACATCCCTACAACATTTGTGATTTTCTTTTCTGTCATATTGACTAATCTAACAGGTATGAGGTGGTACCTCAGAGTTTTGATTTGTTTGTCTCTAATCAGTAGGGATTTAAGGTATTTTTAATATGAATATATATGGCTTTGATTTCTTCATCTGATAACTGCTTCCTCATATCCTTTCACTATGTATCATTTGGGGAATGAGTTGTATTTTATAAATTTGACTCAATTCTCTTTCTATTTAAGAAATGAGGACTTTATCAGAGAAACTTGCTATAAAAATGTTTTTACCTAATTTTCTGTTTTCCTTCTATCTTAGCTGTATTGGTATTACTTGTTCAAAATCCTTTTTTTAATTAATGTAATATAAATTATCCATCTTACATCCTGTAATGCTATTTCTTATTTGATCATAAATTCTTTCCTTATCCATAGATCTGATAGGTAAACTATTCTATGACCTCCTAATTTGCTTATGATATTACCCTTTATGTCTAATCTAATCTTGGGATACAGTGTGAAATATTTATCTATAGCTAGTTTCTGCCAAACTCCTTTCTAGTTTTCCTAGCAATTTTTGTCAGTAAGTTCTTGTCCCCAAAGCTGGGATCTTTGCATTCATCATGCACTAGATACTATGATCATTATTGGGTATCCAATATTTTTGGTTTCTTAGTACCATATTGTTTTGATGATTACCACTTGTTAATACAGTTTGAAATCTGGTATGGGTGGGATACTTTCCATCACATTTTTTCCATTAATTCTCAATATTCTTGACCTTTTGTTCTTCTAGTTCATTTTTATTATTCTTTCTAGCTGTATAAAATTATTTTTAGTGGTTTGATTGGTGTGGCAATGAATAAGTAAATTAGTTCAGGTAGAATTGTCATTTTTATTATGTTGTTTTGGCCTACCCACAAGTAATTAATATTGTTCCAGTTGTTCAGATATGTCTTAATTTTTGTGAAGTGTTTTGTAATTGTGTACATATGATTCCTGGGTTTCTCTTGGCAAGTGGACCTCCAAGTGTTTTATATTGTCTATAGTTGTTCTAAATGAAATGTATCTTCCTATCTCTTGCTATTGGATTTTGTTGGTAATGTATAGAAATGTTTATTATTTATGTGGATTTATCTAATATCCTACAACTTTGTTAATGTTATTATTTCAACTAGTTTTTAGTTAATTCTCTAAGTATACCATCATATGTTCTGCAAAATGATGGTTTTGGTTCTTTATTACTGATTCTAATTCCTTCAATTTCTTTTTCTTCTCTTATTGCCATAGCTAACATTTCTAGTAAAATATTAAATAATAGTGGTGATGATGGATATCTTTGCTTCACCCCTAACCTTATTTAAAAAGTTTCTAGCTTAGCTCCATTATAGATAACATTTGTTGATGGCTTTAGATAAATACTGCTCATCATTTTAAGGATTTTCCACTTATTCCTATTCCTTCTAGTGTTTTTCATGGAAATTTCATAGAAATCAAAAGTTTCTAATGCATCTACTTAGATAAATCATATGACTTTTACTTTTTTATTGATATGACCAATTATGCGAATAGATTTCCTAATATTGATCCAGCCCTGCCTTTCTAGTATAAATCCTACCTGGTTATAATGTATGATCTTTGTGACATATTGCTATAGTCTCCTTACTAGGATTTTTTTTTAAACTTTTGCACCAATAGTCATTATGGAAATTAGTCTGTAGTTTTCTTTCTGTGTTTTTATTTATCTTGATTTAGGTAACAGTACCATATTTGTGTTAGAAAAGAAATTTGGTAAGGCTTCTTCTCAACTATTTCCAAATAGTTTATATACTATTGGGATTAATTATTCTTTAAATGTTTGGTAGAATTCACTTCTGAATTCATCTGGCCCTGGGTAGTTTTTCTTAGTGAGTTTATAAATGGTTTATTCAATTTCTTTTTCTAAGATAAGATTATTAAAGTATTATATTTCTTCTATTAATCTGTGCAGTTTAAAAATTTTGTAAATGTGCATCCATTTCACTTAGATTATCAGATTAAGCTCCTGATAATTACTTCAACTTCCTTTTCATTGGTGATGAATTTACCCTTTTCATTTTTTATAAAGTAAGTTGGTTTTCTTCTTTTCTTCAATCAAATTATCCAATGGTTTATCTGTTTTATTGTTTTTCCAACAAAAACAACTTAGTTTTAATCAGTTCCATTGTTTTCTTACTTCCGATTTCATTAGTTTCTCCTCTGATATTCAGAATTTCCAATTTTATGTTTAATAGGAGATATAAAATTTGCTCTATTCTAGGTATTTTAACTGCATGCCCAATTTATTTATATATTATTTCTTGATTTTATGGATTTTCCCTTAAAAACAGTTTGGGCTGCATCCCATAAATTTTGGCATGTGGTCTCATTATTGTCATTCTCTTGAATGAAATTATTGATTATTTCTATTATTTGAACTTTGACCTACTCATTCATTAGGGTTACTTTTCATCATTCAAATAATTCATTTATGTTTTCACAATCTTTTCTCGAAAGTAATTTTTTATTTCATTATAATATGACATGCATTTAATATTCCTCCTTTTCTACATTTGGTTGTAAGGTATTTATGCCCTACTGCATGGTCCATTTTTTTATTTAGGTGCCCTATACAGTAGGAAAAAAAGTAAATTCCTTTCTATTTCCATTCAATGTTCTCCATAATCTTCAATTTTTTTGTTTCCCTTCTAATTTTGGTTGCATTGGTTTTATTTGTACAAAATATTTTTAATTTAATGAAATAAAAATGATCTATTTCATTTTTCATAATATTTGTTATATCTTGTTTGGTAAAAATTCTTCCCTTATCCATAAATCTGACAGATAGGCTTTTCCAAGTTCTTCTAATTCATTTAAGGTGTGATCCTTTATTTACAGATCAAGTATCCTTTTTGACTTTATCCAAGTGTATTATGTGAAATATTCGTCCAGTATATCTCTGACATACTGCCTTCTAGTTTTCCCAGCAGTTTTTGAAAAATAGTGAGTTCTTTCCCTAAAAGCTTGAATCTTTACATTTATTGAGCTCTAAGTTACTATGGATATTAACTGCCATGTGTTGATTACCTAATCTATTCCATTTATCCACCACTCTTTTTCTTAGCCAGATGGTTTCAATGAACCATTTTCTAGCATGCTTTGATATTTGGTATGGTCAGACCTCCTTCCTTCATATTTTTTCATTAATTCTCTTTATATTTTTAGCCTTTTTTATCTAGATGAACTTTGCTGTCATTTTTTCTAGTTCTATTAAATAATTTCTGGTTACTCTGATTGATATGGCACTGAGTAGGTAAATTAATAGAGGTAGGATTGTCATTTTCATTATTTTGACTCAGCCTATCCATGAGCAATTATTGTTTTTTCTGATTTGTTTAGGTCTGATATTTTATTTGTGTGAAGAGTGTTTTGCAACTGTGTTCATATAGTTGCTGAATTTATTTTGGTAGGTATATCCCAAGGTATTTTATATTGTCTACAGTTATTTCAAATATAATTTTCTTTTCTATCTATTGCTATTGAATTTCGTTGGTGGTAAATAGAAGAATTTATTCTGATGATTTATGTGGGTGTATTTTGTATCCTATGACTTTGCTGAAGATGTTAATTATTTCTATTAGTTTTTTGGTTGATTCTCAAGGCATACATACAAGATACACAAGGTATATCATATGCAGAGTGACAACTTTGTTTCTTCATTGCTTATTCTAATTCCTTCCATTTCTTCATTGGCTCTTATTGCCAAATGGAGCATTTGTAGTACAATATTAAATAATGGTGGTGATGATGGGCATCCTTGCCTTACCCTTGATCTTATGGGAAAGAGTTTTAATTCATCCCCATTTTAGATAATACTTGTTGATGGTTTTAGAAAAATCTCATTTATCATTTTGAGGAAGGTCCCATTTATTCTAATGTTTTTTTATAGGAATGGGTGTTATATTTTGTCAAATGCTTTTTCTGCATCTATTGAAATAATCATGTGATTTCTATTAGTTTTGTTCTTGATATAGTCAGTTATGTGAATATTTTTCTAATATTGAACCATCCCTGCATTCCTAGCATAAAACCTATCTGAATGTGATGTAGGATTCTTATGAAATGTTGCAATCTCCTTTCTAGTATTTTATTTAAAATTTTCACATCAGTGTTCATTAGGGAGACTGGCCTATAGTTTTCCTTCTCTGTTTTAGCTCTTTCTTCTTTAGGTATCAATAACATATTTGTGTTATAAAAAAAAGAGTTTAGAAAGATTCCCCCTAACTCTATTTTTCTAAATAAATTGTGCAGTATTGAAGTTAATTGTTCTTTGAATTTTGCTAGAATTCACTTGTGAATTTATCTGGACCTGGGACCTTTTTCTCAGGGAATTATTTGATGATTTCTTCATTTTTTTCTTTGATGGAGTTAAGTATTCTATTTCCTCTTTTGCTGATATGGATAGTTTATATTCTTGAAAGTATTCACCTGCTTCACTTAGATTGCCAGATTTATTGGCATGTAGTTAGACAAAATAACTTCCAATAATTGTTTTGATGTCTTCTTCATCGGTTTTGATTTTGCCTTTTTCATTTTTTGATATTGGTAATTTGGTTTTCTTCTTTCTTTTCTTAATCAAGTTAACCAATGACTTATTTTTTTCATAAAACCAATTCCTTGTCTCATTTATTAGTGCAAAAACTTTCTTATTTCCAATTTTATTAATATTTTCCTTACTTGTCAAGATTTCCAATCTGATGTTTAATTGGGGATTTTTAATTTACTATTCTAGTTTTTTAGTTGCATGCCAAATTCATTGATCTTTTCTTACTCTATTTTATTGATATAAGCATTTATAGATATCAATTTCCCCCTAAGTACCACTTTAGCTGTATCACATAAATTCTGATATATTGTCACCTCATTTTCATTTGTTTCTATGATTTGTATGTGCTTTTATGCAATCATTCTTCAAAATAAGATGAAGATGTTTCCAATTAATATTTGGTCTTTCTGCTGCCTTTTGTTGAGTATGATTTTTATTGTATTATAATCTGAAAAGTATACATTTATTATTTCTGCTTGTCTACATTTGGATGTGAGGTTTTTATGCCCTATTGTATGGTTGATTTTTGAGAAGATGCCAGGGACTGCTGATAAAAATGGTAAATTCATTTCTATTTCCATTCAGTTTTCTCCAGAGGTCTATCATATCCAACTTTTCTAAAGTTTTATTTACCTCCTTAACTTCTAAGTTGTCTTGGGATGGAAAATTGTATTACCCTGATTTTTTGTTGGTTCTGCTGCTCCATAATGCATTTTGAAATGTTATAATAAAGTTTTTAGAGGGAAAAGGGAGTCCTTCCCTTTACTCTGCCATTTTGACTCTGCCCCAGTCTATGGACTTTTAAAAAATATTTTGATAATTGTGTTAGTTTCTTTTGAAAACTCTGTGTATTTGAGAAGAGGTCTATAGCTTTTATCAGAATGCCCAAACAATCTATGACACACACATGATGATTAAGAACCCCTTTTCAAGGGGACAGCTGGGTGGCTCAGTGGATTGAGAGCCAGGCCTAGAAATGGGATGTCCTAAGTTCAAAATTGGCCTCAGACACTTCCTGGTTGTGTGACCATGGGTAAGTCACTTAACCCCCATTACCTAACCCTTACCACTCTTCTGTCTTAGAACCAATACATAGTTTTGATTCTAAGATGGAAGGTAAGGGTTTAAAAAAAAAAAGGAACCCTTTTTTGTGCAACATACTTAACAATGATCATCCAGACTTTGCTCAAAGTGATGTGGAGACAACTACCTCCTTAAGCAGCACATTCTCTTTTGGGGTAATTTTAGTGCTTAGGAACCTTTTTTGCATATGTAACCTATAGTTTGCCCTCTGCCACCTATCTAATCTTAGTTGTCCTCTTGGGCCAAAAAATACATTTAATTCCTCCTCCCAATTATAATCCTTCACATACTTGAGAACAGTTATCATGTGTTTCCTGAGCTATCTCTTCTTCAGGTTAAACATCCCTGACTCCTTCAGCCAGGCCTCATGTAGTATATTCTTTATTTTTCTCTTCTTTTTTTCTTATTATTATTCCAAATATTTACAAACCCAAACAAAACAAGTATTTCCATATATAAAGAAAAAGAAGATATACAAATGAAATTCCAGGTCTCCTTTATGTTTAACTTACTTTTCTTCATATCTACCTAATAGATCCATTCACTAGGGTCCCAACCCTTCCCCACCCTCCACACATCATATAGAATATTGTCATGGAGGCCAAAATGTTCATATAAATTAAGTTTTTCATGTTTTATCTTTCTGTTTACTTTTTGGAGGTAACAATCTCAATTATTCTTCTAGGATTAGTTCTCTGGCTGTGTATAATATTTTCCTAGGTCTACTCATTTCACTCTTCATTATCTTGTATAGTTCTTTCTAGGTTTTTAAAAAATCTCTTCATCATTTCTTATGGCATAGTAATATTTCATCAAAATCATTTACCATAAACTGTTTAGCCATTCCCTAATTAATGAATATTCTCTCAGTTTCCAATTCTTTGCCACCACAAAGAGAGCTGCTATGAATATTTTGGATTATATGGGTTTTTTTCCTCTTACCCTAATCTCCTTGGGAAACAGACCCAGCAATATCAAAGGGTATACTCAGTTTTATAACTCTCTAAGTGTATCCAAATTGTTCTCCAAAATGGTTGGATCAGTTCACAGCTCCACCAAAAATGCATTAATGTCCCATTTTTCCACATCCCCTCCAACAGCTTTTACTTTGCTCTTTAGTCATTTTAGCCAGTCTAGTGGATCTAAGGTCATATCTCAGAATTTTTTTTGGTTTGCATTTCTCTAATAAGTTGTGATTGGAAGCATTTCTTCATATTCCTAAATATGGCTTTGATTTCTTCATTTGAAAATTATCTCTCCATATCTTTTGCCCATTTATCCATTGAGGGGATGGCTCTTATCCTTATGAATTTGACAAAATTCACTATATAGTCTAGATATGAGACTTCTATATGAGGGCCTAACAATAAAAATTTCCCAGTTTTCTGTTTTCCATCTAATCTTGGCAACATTTATTTTATTAGTACAAAAACTTTTCAGTTTAACATATTCAAAATTATCCATTTAACATTTCACAATGCTCTCCATCTCTTATTGACTCATAAATTCCTCTCCTATTCATAAATCTGATAGGTGTGTTCCCTGATCTTCTAAGTTACTATTGGTATCTTCTTTTATGTCTAGATCATGTATCCATTTTGATCTTATTTTAGTAAAGGGTTTAAGATATTGGTCTATACCTAGTTTCTGCCAAACTAGTTTCCAGGTATCACATTGTTTTTTCCAAGCAATGATTTGTTATCCCAAACTCATATGGTACATTCCTAAACACTATGACTTTCTCCTCTCCAGCTTGTCCCATTATCCATGATATAAGAAGTACAATTTACAGTGGGATTATCCTCATCATCTTAGGTCTTGGTACTTTGCCTCTCTTAATGCAGAATAAGATGGCATTATCATATCAGTAGGCTTCCACTAATGACTGACATTGAACTTATAGTCCTAAAGATTTGACCCCTAGGGTTTCTTCATTTCACTTTTATCTATTCCTACAATGCATTGTGTGCTTTCTGTTATTTATTTTCTTTAGTTGATCTCATTTTTTGTTGCAGAATATAATGCTAAGAAGGCAAACCCTCCCATTCATCATAATCTAATTTTGTATGTCATGGAGTATTAATTAAATATCTATGTCTATTCTCTAACCACAACTAAACCATGAAGGCAGAAATTAAAAGGAATTCATGATGAGTAATAAAGTATTATCAGAATTGATGCCAACATAAAATTTCTAAGCTTTTTGGCTTTAGGTCACCTTATAAAAGTTGCAGGATAATTTATAGAAAACATGAAAAATTGATTTGGTGACCATGAACTTAGTCACCTCAATCCTCTTTTGACATGAATTATATTAATAGTTTCTTTGAAGACTATGAGCCTAATGACTATATATGTGATGGCACCAAGTGATCCTTAGCCTATTCCCCTATAAAAAAGATCATAAAGTGAAAACCTATCACAGTGACCCATCCTTTTTACAGCAAGATATTAGCATTAACACTTTCGGGTAAGGTCTGCCCTTGTGAATGAATGAAAAGTATTTTTAGGTGCTTTCTTGGCCTATTCCAAACATTGTACTAACAGCTAGAGATACAATTTTTTAAAAAGATGGTCCTGGCCCTAAAAGGGCTCACATTCTTAGAGGGTAAGAAAACACATTTGGAGTGTAGTAGCCAAGGAAGATAGCTTTGATCCTGGGAGTCACAGGGATGGCAATTGATGCATAGGGGAATCATTTAACACACAAAATCCCGAAATAATGATATTTCTGATTTGATTAATGTGTCAGAAGCTAGAGATGGTCAAAGTCTGGTATTAAGGGTACTGACTCAGATGGAGAGAGGCAAGGTAGCTATGGCAGACAGATAAAACGTTCAAGGTAGATGGCTGGATAGCTAGATAAGATGAACAGGTGAAGTGTGGTCCAGTTCTAGGACAAATAGTAGATAAATGTCCTTATCAATCTAGTTTACACTAGTCACCAATCAGCTGGGTTAGGGCTCTAGGACAAGAGCACCAGAAATAAATGAACTGATTGCTCCAGAGACTTATGGACATGAATAATGGTAGCAAAAAGGTTAGGTCTGGAGGTACAGCAAAACTGCAATAGCATGTCTCATTGAGATGGGAAGATGAGAGTTTATTCTGAAGTACTTCTCTGTGTTTGTTTGTTTGTTTGTTTGTTTGTTTGTTTGTTTGTTTGTTTGTTTGTTTGTTTTAATGGGACCTGGGAAGGCTGGATAGAACATCAGATTTGCTGACAAAAGAGCTGAATTTTTAGCTCTGTTCTACTCACTACCTGTGTGCCAGTTGGGCAAATCTGTTCATGTGCCCAGCCCTCATTTTTCTAAACAGTAAAATGAGAGGAGTTGGGCTATATGATCTCTAATCTCTTTCTTCCCTTAATCCTGAAAATTAGGTATATTAAGAAGGGTAACTGACTTCTATATTTTCTCAGCTTGGTTCTTTATAGTAAGACTTACCTATTTACTTTGATATATACTTTGAATATCTAATATACCATGATAAAAAATTAAATACCCATTGTTCTCATTGATCTATCTAGCTAGATTTTTCTGATTTTGTTTTTAAGGTAGGCAACCACCTTTAAGAAATTTAATGTAAAGACGTAACATAAGACTAGCCAGGGCCCAAATTGTAGAATAGAGAGAAAACTCCTGGAATGTAAATTCTGTTACACAAAGACAATTTTTATTTCCATTTGAGGTGTCCTTTGGAAAAACCATAAAGGGTAAGCATGCAAAAGGTGAGAGGTCTAACCAGTAGGCATTTCCTGAGAGAAATTTAAAACCATCTGTCTTGACTCCAGAGTAGGAGACTTCTCTAAGATTAGAAAAGAATATTGAGGTAACAGCTATATCCTTAATTTTTAAGTAGTTAGGAAGAATATTGGGAAATGATACTTGTCAACAATTAAAGCTAAGTATTCGGGCAGCCTCATAGATGAGTCAGAAATGTAGAAAACCTCTGTTTGATAACAGCAATGTTTAGTGATATAGGTTCTGGGGTGGTGTTACTTTTAGCTTTGATATATCATGTGTATTTTATTATTAGTCAATAGAAACAGGGGCTTAAAATTAAAAATCATATCACCAACATTTATTTTCTTCACTTTTAGAAGTGCCAGACTCCAAGTAATAGAGGCATATACAAGTGGAAAGTCCAGCATCTTGAAATGCAGAATACAATATCAGAACAAGAAAGTGGATTTGAGATTAATTCACATAAAAGTAATTGTCAAAACCATGAGAGTACATGGTTTCTCTAGGGAAAATAACAGAAAAAAGAGAAGGAGTCTAAAGAGTAAGACTTAAGGAACTCCAACATTTAAGTTGAAGAAGGAACATTTGCTATCAAAAGAGATGGAGAAGTTGAAAATTAGGATGGACTGCCATCCTAAAAGTTAGAAGAGAGGATCTTAAGAAAGAGGGGGAAATCAGCAGTTTCAAATGACCTGGAGAAGTAAAAATATAAATAAAGAAAGACTGAGAAAAAACTATTGAATTTGGAAATTAGGAAGTCATCGTTGACATTTAATGGAATAGTCTCAGTTGAACAGAAGGAGCAGAATTAGACTTTAAGGAGGAAATAAGTGCTCACTGAGGAAGCAGGTGGGAAAAGGGAAGCTCTCAAAGAAAGGAAATAACATGCAGTATCTTAAGGGGAAATTTCTATTAGGGCAAGATGATCATAAATGAAGAACTGGGAGACGTCTTCTATTTAACATAGATGTCATCTAGTACAACTCAAACATTTTACAGATGAGGAAACTGAGACCTCAGGAGCAGTCACATAGATAATAAGCATCTGAGGCAGCATTTCAAATTTTAGGGAAGAGAGTATAAGATAATGTATGCAAAGCACATTGCAAATCTTAAAGCATTATGTATATGTCAGTAATTTTGATTATTATTAATACATTAATTTTATTTTAGGGAATGTTATTAATGTAGTTCATAATTCATATGTCTACTTCTCTCAGTTATTTAGGCCTGAGGCATTCTTAAATCTGAATTCTACTCCTTCTTCTCAACTGAAACTGAAATCTTTAAAAAGTAAAAGGGACCAAATAAATTATGTAGTTTGCACATCCCCCACCCCAATTTATAATGAGAAAACTGAGGCTCAGTGAGATCAAATGACTTTCAGAGGAAGAGTCAAGACTCAGGTGTCCTGTTCCTTTCCTGTCAGAAATCCCAATCTCTCTTAGAGGTAATCAAACTTCAGAGATATCTTTCCATGCTGTTTGGGAGCCACATTTATACATTTAGATGACACATATTTTATAGAGAACTGAATTGAATTGAAAGAAAACCAAGACTTTTGGTTTCATAGTTTAAGCACTGAGTTCTATTTTTACAAATGTTGAGTTCTGGTTGCCTATGGGAAATATAGATAGAGATGTCCACTCAGAGGAGATATTAAAGTTGAATATATAGATTTTGGAGTTACCTATATAGAGAAGATAATTGAATCCTTGGGAGTTTAGTAAGAGAGATGGGTGTAAAGAAAAAGAAGAAAAGAGGATCCAGGACAGGACCTTAGGAAACACCCATAATTAAGGGATAATGATCTAACAAAGCCTGAGTAGTCAGATGGGTAGTATGAGAACCAAGGGAGAACCAAGAGAGCCAAGGGAGTAAGGAACATTCAAGAATTAGTTACAGTCAACTTTTCTTTTTTATTGTTATTAATTTATTTTTTTCTTATTTATGCTGCATCTCACCCCTTTCTTAACCTCCCTGCCCCATAGAAAGCATCACTTAGGGGGTGAGGGTGGGAATGCATATATAAATTATGTCTTTTTGAATCTATTCATCAGTTCTTTCTCTGGAAGTTGACATTCACAAGTTATTCTTCAAATATTAATTCTGTAGTTGTGACTAATGTTTTTTTGGTTCTACTAATTCCACAGTTCATTATTTCATGTAGGTCTTTCCAAAACCTTTAAAAAATTAACCTTCTCATTATTTCTTATGGTGCAATAGTAACACATCACAATCATAGACCATGTTCATCCATTCCCTAATTGAAAATAACCCCTTGATTTCTAGTGCTTTGACACTACAAATAAAGCTGCTATAAATATTTTTTATCATATAGGTTCTTTTCCTTTTCCCTGATCTTGAAAACAGACCCAACAGTGGGATTTCTGAGTCTAAGGGTACTTACAATTTTATAACACTCTGGGCTCAGTTCTGTTTTCCTTTCCAAGTTGGATTAGTTTGCAGTTCCACCAATGTATTATGTTCCCTCAGCTTTTCTTTTTTAATTTTATTATTATTATTTAATTTTATTTATTTAACTTAGAATATTTTTCCATAGTTACAATTCGTGTTCTTTCTCTTGCCTCCTCCCAAATCCCTCCCATAGCCAGCATGCAATTCCACTGGGTTTTTCATGTGTCATTGATCAAGACCCATTTCCATATTATTGATATTTGCATAGGGTGATCATTTAGAGTCAGTATCCCCAATCATATCCCAATTAACCCATGTGATCAAGCAGTTATTTTTTCTTCTGTTTCTACTCCCACAGTTCTTTCTCTGGGTGTGGATAGTGTTCTTTCTCATAAGTCCCTCAGTATTTTCTTGAATCATTGCATTGCTGCTAGTAGAGAAGTCCTTTACATTTGATTATGCCACAGTATATCCGTCTCTATGTACAATGTTCTCCTGGTTCTGCTCCTTTCATTCTGCATCAATTCCTGGAGGTCTTTCCAGTTCACATGGAATTCCTCCAGTTTATTATTCCTTTGAGCACAATAGTATTCCATCACCAAAAGATACCACAATTTGTTCAGCCATTCCCCAATCAAAAGACATCCCCTCATTTTCTAATTTTTTGCCACGATAAAGAGCGTGGCTACAAATATTTTTGTACAAGTCTTTTTCCTTATGATCTCTTTGGGATATAAACCCAGCGGTGGTATGGCTGGATCAAAGGGCAGAACAGTCTTTTAAAACCCTTTGGGAATAGTTCCAAATTGCCATCCAGAATGGTTGGATCAATTCATAACTCCACCAGCAATGCATGAATGTCCCAATTTTGCCACATCCCCTCCACCATTTGTCACTTTCCTTTGCTGTCATGTTATCCAATCTGCTAGGTGTGAGGTGGTACCTCAGAGTTGTTTTGATTTGCATTTCTCTAATTATGAGATTTAGAACACTTTTTCATGTGCCTATTGATAGTTTTGATTTCTTTATCTGAAAATTGCCTGCTCATGTCACTTGCCCATTTATCATTTGGAGAATGGCTTGCTTTTTTGTACAATTGATTTAGCTCCTTATAAATTTGAGTAATTAGACCTTTGTCAGAGGTTTTTGTTATAAAGATTTTTCCCCCAATTTGATACTTCCCTTCTAATTTTGATTGCATTGGTTTTGTTTGTACAAAAACCCTCAGCTTTTCTTTGTGATCATTACATATTGCCTTTTATATCTTCATATTCACAAAGTCACTGAATATCAGAGCTGAAGGAGAGTTTGGAAATCTTCTAGTCTAACTCCCATTTTATAGACCAATTAACTATTCGCTCAGGAAGCATTTATTTGTATCCCCAGTGCTTAGCATGAAAAAGCTCATCTTCCTAATGAATAGCAGAGATAGGATTAGAACCTAGAACTTGGACCTTTTCACCTAAAATACAGTTATCTTTCTTCAGTAGCCCAATGGCACTCCCATATTTTTTAACTTGAAAAATTCCACAAAACAAATTGCCTAAGGTGAAGATCAAACCCAGTCTTTGTGCATACAAGAAAATCATGACAGTATTGTCAAATTAGTGGCTCCATGTTTTATATTCATTTAATGGTAAACCTGGGAAAAGAAGCTTATAAGACATGTGACCCAGTAGGTGAAAGGGAGCATAGGACTAGAAATAAGTATCTTCTTTCCTTCTCTATCACTATTCTTCCCTAACTTATCATTTAGCTTCCTGTATCCCAGCTTCTGAATCTTTATCAACAAAATAGTGATGTTCCCCCTTCCCTTTCCTATCTAAAAGCATTGAAATTATATTTTTTCATGTCTGTTTGTTTTTCACTCCAAGGTATCAGATATGGCCTCTATTTGATGATACAGTCTACTGCTTCTCTTCATTGGTTTGGGTATTCAACCTATTGTTTGAAGAAAGCTTATTTTCATAATTATATATAATATAAACAAGCTGTGGCAAATTAGTGTGATGAAATGCTACTGTGCCATAAGAAATGATGAGCAGGTTAGTTTTTTTTAAAAAAAAAAACATGGAAAAGGTAGGAGGTAGATAGGTGCCTCAGTGGATAGAGAGCCAAGGCTAGAGGATCTGGGTTTAAGTCACTTAACACCAATTGCCTAGCCCTTACTGTCCTTCTACCTTGGATTTAGTGTCACCTCTAAAAAGATAAGTTTATTTACTTGTTTGTTTTTAATGGAAGGACTTACAGGAAATTAGGAAGAGGGAAATAATCAGAACCAACAGGACAGCATATACAGCAACAGAAATATTGTTTGAAGAATAACTTATGTATGTCCGCCTCCAGGGAAGGAGGGAGATACCTGGGAACTTTTTATGTAACAAACAAAAATTTAAAAATAATTACATTGTTATTATTTGTAATCCCTAAGCTTCTCTGAAATATTTTCTCTTAGTAATTCTTTGTAGGTAGTAGATTGTTGTTAGTTTAGAAGCATGAAATTAAACCCAATGGTTACCATCTGGGGGTATAATTGTAGTTTAATGTATCACAGTGGGATCATCAATCTTGCTTGATGCTATATCCCCACAAAGCTGCCTTTTGTTTTCTATTCGTGTTGACTATTTTAAAAGTGTGATACTGTCTGTGATACTTAAGAAACTGTATTAAACAGGCAGAATTTTTAAGCACTGTGTCAAGTTTTCCTTGAAAGTAGCATGTTCTCGAGAGACTGGCTTAAAATTTTCCACCCTACCTAAGTGCTGCTGCAAGCAAGCCTGGTTTCTCTGCCTGGTACAGTTTCCCAGCTGCCTACCCTTGTGTGATAGTAGTTGAAACTGTGTCACAGAGTGCTCAAAAGCATTCCTACAATCCATCTTCCCTATAGCTGCATGGTTTCAGCTTACCATCTCTTCGAGTACCCTGCTGTCTTCTCATCTCCATTCACGTTCAGTCCAACAGTGTTCATGCAGGCGTGTTGTTACAGTGCTGCTAGCCTGGCAGTTTTCCAGGACTTTGCAGCTGATTGGTTCAGTTGGTTAGTGAGCTTTTCTATTTTGGTCAAGAATATGAGTTCAAACCCTAAATGGGTAAGTTAGTTTCCTCCATGAAATTTAAAAAAAAATTGTTCCATGGTCTCCAACTGCATCTCTTACCCTGGCTAATTATCTAGTAAGTATAGATGCTTAATGAACCTGTCACAATAGGATCCAGATAATAGGATATAAATGGCTTGATATATACAATGGAGGAAAATACTCAAATTTTAGGAGGGGACATTAGATCAGTAGTAGCTTCCCTGTCACTATAATGGATCATAAGATTTAAGGCAGGAAATAAGCATTTATTAAAATGTTATAGGCATGGTGCTAAGTATTTTATAAATATTATCTCATTTGATCCTCCCAACAATCCTGGGAGGATGGTGCTATTATTATTCCCATTTTACAGTTGAGGGAACTGAAGCAACAGGTGTCTTATCCACAGCCACAGAGCGAATTAGTTTCTGAGGTTGCCTTTGAATTCTGGACCTCCTCACTCTCGGTCCAATGCTCTATTTCTCGTGTTACCTAGCTGTTCATTTACAGCTGGATGGGACCTTAGAGATCATTTCATCCAATCCTCATCTCCCAGATGAAGAAGTCAAGCCTCCTAGAGGTCAAGGTCATCTGGAGGTCAATGACCTCCAAAAAGTCCCACACATAGCAAAGGCTGGATCTGAACCCACATCTTTGGATTCTGTATCCAGTTGGCTCTCTTTTCACAGAACCAGAAGCAAAAGGAAGGCACATAAATATCACAAAACAGAGATACATAACATTCTTTGTTTATTAGAAGTAATCACTTATATAATCAAGGACGTGTGTGAACAGAAAGGGTGAACTAGTTATGTAACAAGAATGAGGAATAAGAGATGGACAGCCCCAGTGTCTCACTGTTGCCCACACTTCATGAAAAGGACCAATACATCTGGTAGATACTCTGTACAGAATTTATAGAAAGAAGTGGGTGAGAATCACATACAGTGGAAAGGCATGAAGAAGTTGCTATCTGCTCAAAGTATTCATGCTGATGAGATCAGGTAAGTAGAGGGGAAGATTGGCAACCTAATTGCCTATTATTTAATGCAGTGTCCTGTACACCATACCATACTCAAGGAATATATCTTGTTGTGGAGAAAAAGTCATTAGACTTTTTAGTCAAAAAACATTAGAAATGTCATACTCCAAGGAGAAGGGGAGAAGGAAGTATGCAAAGAGAAATTTATTCAGCAATAAAATACATATGTATTATTATGTTAGATTAAATAGTATTATTAAATATTGAATAAATAATTATATTAATTATAATTGGAAATAAAATGATCCCATTAAAAAGTTTCCATGCATTTGATACAAAGTTTATTTTTATTTAATTTTTTTCTTTGGATTTAATTTTTAAAGAAAAGAAAATAGCTTGACAGCCATATTGAATGAAAATGAAAAGCTGTTTTTATGTTCTTGGAATTAAAAAAAACTTACATGGCCAACCTGAAAACATGACCCCTTTTTAGAAAAAAATGATTTGTCATTTCAATATGTTTATACACACAACACACACACACACATACACATACACATACACATATACATTAGCGATTTGGGTTAGAATTGAATTGAAACATACTTCAAGGACAACCAAGTTAAAAATCCTGAATGGTTTTAATGGAAATGCTGGCACATGCTAAGTAGCGTAGCTATGGAAATTGTAAGGCAAAACAAAACTTCAAGTGAATTTTGGGTACAGTCTATACTAGATTTCAGGAAGGAATAGTTTGGAGGCTCTGAGTGGAAAGAAGGCCTGAAAAGCATCTTCTTTTGGTAAAAGATTGTTCCTTTAGGTCCTGAAATGAAAGACTCAGAAAAACAGTAAAGCTTTTGGGGACAAAATATAAAGTCCCATTCCTGCCTCTGTCAGAGTCCTCACTTCCTGACCTTGGTCAAACTTCATAGCCAGGAACTGCGTCTTTATAATAGGTTCCCAAATGCCTAAGCTTTCTACAGCCTCCCTAGACATAAGATTGAATGGAACAACACTTGGAGAACATGGACCACATAAGCATCTCCTACTCTTCTTCTAACATGCTGGGGTGATAGCAAAGCACTGTGCAACTTGAGTATTCCAGGAATATTGGGGCAGGTTTAAGCTTTAACACCTTAAAAGTGAGTCCAGTTGACTCAAGTTGGACTTCACAGTTTTAAGCTTTGAGAGTTTTCAACTTTACTATGACTTTTGGGACACCCTGTATACATGTACTAATGTTAATCTTAGTACACAGTCCTTGTCTTTGGATAGTGATATAATAATAAAGTCACTGGCATTTACTAATAGCTAGCATTTATTTTTTTAATTTATAATTTCATTAAAGTACATTTTTTTAGATTTTGAGTTCCAAATGTTCTCCTTCTTTTCCCTCTCTCTTCCTCCCTCCCTGAGACAATAAGCAAACTGATATTGATTTTACATGTGCAATCATGTAAAACATTTTTCCATATGAGCCAATTTGTAGAAGAGATCTCATACAAAAAAGAAGAAAAATAAAGTGAGATATTAAATGTTTTGGTCTGATTCAGACTCCATCAGTTCTTTCTCTGGAAGCAGATGGCATTTTTTTGTCAGGAGTCTCTGGGATTGTCTTGGATCGCTATATTGCTGAGAATGACTAGATTATTCACAGTTGTTCTTCAAAAAATATTGCTGTTGCTGCATACAATGTTCTGATTCTGTTCATTTCATTTTGCATAAGTTCATGTAAGTCTTTCTAGGTTTTCCCGAAATCATCTTGCTCCTCATTTCTTATAGCACTATCACATTCATAATTGTTTCAGCCATTCTCCAATTAAGAGGCAACCTCTCAATTTCCAATTCTCTGCCACCACAAAAAGAGGTCCAATAAATACTATTATACAAATATGCCCTTTTCCTTTTTTTTTTATGACTTTGGTTCTATAGACCTAGAATAGCTAGCATTTATATAGTGCTTTAAAGTATTCAGTTGAACTCATTTGTTCCTCACAACAACTCTGGTTGTTATTTCATCTCCATTTTACAGATAAGGAAACCGAGACACAGAGGGGTTATGTGATTTCCTAAAGGTCACACAGCTAGTAAGTGTCTGAGGCAGGACTTCTTGACTCCAAGTCCCACCGTCTATCCACCACAGCGCCTAAGAGCCTATAAATCTTCATTGGCTAACAGCTTGAAGACCTCTGAATGGATGTATTTGGTCACAGTGTCTGCACCACAAAAGCCCAAAATCTCTCTTACCCCTTGGCAAACAATTGTAACTAGAAACTAAGACCTGAGTAGGCTCCACAAGGAGAACCTCATTCCTTGGGAAGGACTTAGGAAAGCAGAGGCAGTTTCAACTCAGACATTCTCTCTGCTTCTCTGATCTCCCAGCTTCTAGCATTTCTCATTTCTCTTGCCTTTCTGAAAGAGAACTTTATACCAAATAAGAAATTATGCCACCCTTGGTGCTAAAGAAGGTCCTGTAAGCCTGTATGTTCATTTCCTTTGTATTTCCCCCAGTGAGATATGATTTCAGGAATTTGCTTAAAGTATTGCTCACAATGCCAATTCTAAGTTAAATCTCTGTTTATCTGTCTATCAGCAGGAGCAGACCCCTGGCTTAAATATTTTAAATCGTGGGTATCCACCGCCCCATCCCCACATTGGTGAACTGATCCCCTTTGAAAATTAGTCTGGGAGCTCTTGAGAAGATGCCACTCTGGTGTACCGAGATGGAGGCAGGGGTGGGGTGGGGAACGCTCCCGCCCCTGTAAGGTTGCTTCCTCCTCCATCCACAAAACCCAGAGCCTCGGGGTCACTGGGCTGGAGGGAGCTTTGATCCTAAATGCCTGGGGTGGAGCAGGTGAAGCTGTGGGGTTGGAGTAAGGAGTGAATCTGCCTGTGACGTTGTGGTTTCCAGCAACCTTAAAGTAGAAGATTGTGTGAGTGTGAGTGTGTACGTGTGTGAGAGCCCAAGGAGGAGCTGCTGTGCCGTTGTTGCTGCAGCGAGAACAGTGTCAGGGTATCCAAAACAGGCAGCGGAGGGACGGCAGAGAGGAAAGAGGGGAGAGGAGAGAGGACAGGAGAAAGAGAAGAGGAGAGAAAGGAAAGAAGAAAGGGAGGAAGAGAGAGGAGAGAAGAGGGGAGAGAGAGAGAGAAAGAGAGAGAAAGAGAGAGAGAGAGAGAGAGAGAGAGAGAGAGAGAGAGAGAGAGAGAGAGAGAGAGAGAGAGAGAGAAAGGTG